>NC_139232.1:74318460-74918460 GCF_977018435.1 Lepisma saccharinum
GTAGTAAATGTATGTTACTGTGTGCTATTTAACTTAATTTTGAGTTTATTTTTTACCAAACTTTGACTTTATGTCAAACATTTTCACAGCTTATCCTTATTTTTACAAAAATAACACTATTTGTACTATTCAGGCAACATTCTTTATTAAATTTTGGACTCGCAAAGACATTTTTTCAACTTTTAATTTATTATTTTACAATTTTATGTTAATTTTTTACCAAAATAACACTATTTATACTATTCAGGCAACATTTTTTATTAAATTTTGGACTCACAAAGATATTTTTACAACTGTTTAACTTATTATTTTACAATTTTATACCTATTTTTAATCTAAATAACACTATTTGTACTATTCAGGCAACATTTTTTATTAAATTTTGGACTCACAAAGATATTTTTTCAACTTTTAACTAATTATTTTACAACTTTGTTAATTTTTACCAAAATAACACTATTTATACTATTCAGGCAACATTTTTTCATTAATTTTGGATTCACAGACTTTTTTTCAACTTTTAACTTATTATTTTACAACTTTATGTTAATTTTTACCAAAATAACACTATTTATACTATTCAGGCAACATTTTTTCATTAAATTTTGGATTCACAAAGACATTTTTTTCAACTTTTAACTTATTATTTTACAATTTTATACCTATTTTTACCAAAATAACACTATTTATACTATTCAGGAAAGACTTTTAGTTATATTTTCGACACACAAAGTGTGTTTTTTCAACTTCTATCTGTTTATTTCACAAGTTTAGGCTTATTTTTACCAAAATAACACTATTTATACTATTCAGGAAAGACTTTTAGTTATATTTTCGACACACAAAGTGTGTTTTTTCAACTTCTATCTTCTATCTATCTACCAAAATAACACTATTTATACTATTCAGGAAAGACTTTTAGTTCTCAACTGCTATCTGTTTATTTCACAAGTCTAGGCTTATTATTACCAAAATAACACAATTCAATCTGTTCAGGAAAGACTTGTAGTTACATTTTCGACACACTAAGTGTGTGTTCTCAACTTCTATTTGTTTATTTCACAAGTTTAGCCTAATATTACTCAAATAACACAATTTAATCCAGTCAGGAAGGATTTGTTATTATATTTTGGATGCACAAAGAGATGTTTTCAACTTTTTTACTGATTTTTTGCAGGGTATGTATTAATTTTTATTTATTTTGTTTTGTATTATATATACATTTACAAATTTTTAACTTAGAGTTTAGTATTTATTTAATTTTTTTCGAAAACACTAAAGAAAAAGTACTTTTAGCTCAAATGTAAGCCACAGAATATATTATTATTATTATTATTATTATTATTATTATTATTAGGGTTTACTGATTTTTACTATGCTATTTTTTGTTCTGTATTTCTATATGTATTTATTTAGGTCAGGTTACGCCTGCTACGTAGGAAAGTTTGTTTATTTTAGAGTTTGCTGAGTATTTTGTTATTTTTATACTAAGTTTTCTAAATATATCAGGTAGAGCTCCATCCATATACTTTTGTTTTTGCTGTTTGGAGATGATGCGATCAGCATCACTCTCCATCTGCTTTTTATTTTATGTACCCAATATTATTTTGAGGCTTAGTGAATTCTAGAGCCTATTTATGCAGGAGAGAGGGCTTGAAAATTTTGATCTCAGATAACCCACAACTATTTGTCAGAGTATTTTAAAGGATATTTTATATTTATTATGTGCCACTAGAATATCAAAGCTTGCTTAATTTTTATGTCTGTAACGCTGTTATTGTATTTCTAGCTAAGGTTTACTGGATAAAGTACACGAAATGTTTAACATTTCGACTATTTGCCTTTATACGAGGCCAAATTTTTAGTGTAACGAAAATTATTGTGTGTCTATAAAGACTGAAATCCCTTTACCGATGGGTCTATAACTGGACGCTTACCAACATTGTTCCTTTTTTAAAAAATATAGCCATTTATCAATATATTGACAATTCACAGGACAAGACGAAGTTCACAGACGACTGACTACATATATGAACCATAGGTCCATTTGCTAAACTTTTTTCTATGCTAGAAGAATAATTTAGCCTTATAGCCTTTTTCAAGGTATTTTTGAAGTATTACTGGTGTTTGGGTGCATCAACACTTGGGTTATTTCCATTTGGTTTATTATACGAGGCTACAATCACTATTTGAACACTGAAATTATCTGATTGAAACTAAAAGCTTAGGGTGTAACTAGGGACTTAGTATGTATATCGACAATTTATAGGACAACACGAACTTTACAAAGGATTGTAGGTGATGTAGGCCCACACGCCAGAGCTTTGTTAACCTGCAAGAAGCATTTACAGCTAATGCTACGAGGCAATGAGGTTGATTTTTACTGTTTCACAAGAATGCTATTTTTTATACACCCAATATTTGCTTTTTCAAGTAACTACATGTACCAGAAGTACTTACAGGCCAACTCTAACTAGACTTCGATTTATATAAATGTGGCAAGAACTATATTTCTGAGGAAGTACGCAAAAGCAGATTACCCGATTAAAGTATCTGAAAAACAGATTTTTCTATGCAAGTATATTTTTATTGACTGGATTATTTAACACATCAAACAGGAAGACTGCAAAATTCATTAAATGTAGTTCTATAGTATAGGTGGTTTCAGAGATATAAAAAAAACAAATATAAGATTTCGCTTTTTTTTTGCTTATGAGGCTAATTGCGACGCTAAGGGTAAATGGCGAGGAAATGTAACGGAGGAGAAACAGTCCCAAAAGTTATGGACTGCATGTAAGTTAATACCACAGAGATATTACAGTAGGTGTAGGTTCTACCACCAGAACATTTCTATTATAATAATACTGGTTATGCTGTACTGTTAGCTAAAGATGCTGATAATTGAGAAACTTAAAAGCTTATTTGCAAAATTTTAGATAAATAATAATCTGTTAGACTGTAAACATATTTTATATCCATTCTGCAAAAGATCCGATGACAAAATTTAAAAATTGTAATCGCCCAGACAGGGACTCGAACCCTGGACAGATAGGTTAAAAGCCTAACGCTATACCAACTAAGCTATCTGGGCACAAGGTATTCTTTTCTTGAAAAGTTAGTTATGTTAAGAAATATATTGAAACACTTGAGAACACTCTTGGTCTGGTTCGACAGAGAAGGAGACAACATTTCCAAATTTTTACAGACTGGGTGTATTTTTCCACTATAGAGGCCTTCACTATATGTAATTCGAAACGCTAAAGTTCAGCTAGCTTCCAAAATTGAGGTAAATATTGTGTTTGGCGAGATTAACAAGTTACAATTATATCCAGTTACGGACAAATAAAGCTAAAACTCTCAGATTTACTGTACTAGCCAAGTTTTAGTAACATTTTCTTCACTTTAGTACAAATACCAAAGAAATAGGTATGTTTTATTTATAATTTGACAAAATGTACTAGTATATAATTCACAAAGTTAGGTAAAAAAACAGTATTTTTTAAAGATATTGTTACTGCCTTCAAATTTTATGTTATTTAGCCACTAACAACTGGTTTACACTGTTTGGCATCCTTTAAATAGGAAAAGAAGGAATTATTTGTTTAGTATTTTTACTACTTTATATTTATTTAAGAAAACAATTCTACTGTTTAACTTAATTTTAACAAATTGTTACTAATTTATATATCAAAGTTATGTTATTTAGAGTGTATGAAGGCGTATAAAGTTAATATTTGTACTTATCAGTTCAACTAACAATTATATTTTACACACAAAAGATAATGTTTACAGTTAAATTACTTGAATCAGAGAATAATATTTTACAGTAATTGAGTCATTCAGCACTAGTCAGTACTTTTATGCATCAGAAAGTTTTCTTAATTTTCTATTACGCATACTATTTTGGGCTATTCTTAAAATGTATTTCTAGGGCAAACTGGTTTAATTTTCTGCTTATAATGCAAAGTTGACAGTTTTCGCACAATGCATTGTACATTTGTTATATTCTCTACTTACAATCCAAATATTATGCTTATTTAATGTATAACTAACTAACTCTCTAGCCTTCTTAAACCCGAATGTTCATGGCTGCAGCAACACATGCCTTTCATCTGTCCCTGTCCTGAGCAAGATCTATATACTCCTTTCCTTCCCTACCAATTTCCTTTAGGTCCATCTCTACATTATCCCTCCATCTTTGTTTTGGTCTTCCTATTGGTCTTTTACCATCAGCTTTCCCAACAAGAATCCTGTATACTCTTCTTTCCTCTCCCATTCGTACCATATGATCTACACACCTAAGTCTTTTTGATTTAATCATTCTAATAATATCTGGACATGAATACAAATTATGTACTTCTAAATTATGTAACCTTCTCCACTCATCTGTCTCCTTATCTGTTTTAGGCCCAAATATTTTCCTAAGGATTTTATTTTCAAATACTCTCAATTTATGTTCCTTTTTCAATGTAAGGGTCCAGGTTTATTTACTGTATTTAACTTTTATTTTTTGTAATTAACCAAAATTAAAAGCTTATACTGTAGTTATTATATCTTTTTCTATCAGCTTACTTTGAAATTAATATTATTAGGTATAGTCTTTGACTTATAACTATATTGCTTTTTTATCAATTTATCTAAGAGTACACGCAGACAAACACATGTGTACACACTTTTATGTACATAGATATGCCTTTTTTTTCAATATTTTAGTATGAAGATTGCACTTTAGCTATTTAAGCAATGGTAGGAAAGGTAGGATTTCTGAGAATTTGTTGCAGGATTTTGTTGTCCAAGTATAGATGAGAACTGAGCTGGGAGACTGTTTTGAACCTTTTCATGAGAGTTTGCATGTGAACTGTATGCAAATTGAGCACTATTGACTGTGCATGCTTCTAAGTTTTGCTGTTATTTCACATCAACTTTGTGAGACTGTAGACAGTTTTCCTATTTCAAGTAGTTTTTATTGATTGTATTTGTATACGTTTTGGGGACTTAACAGTTTTATATTATGAGGCAGTTTGTTGTAGAATATTTTTACCTGATTGTTTTGAGATATTGAGTGTCTGCTGTTTTACTTGTAATTATTTTCCTTCTTGTGTTGTGTATTTGACTATATTTTGTCCAAGTTCGTAGTATTTAGAATAATTGTTATTGACTTGTAGATGTAGGGAGTAATAATCCTTTGCAAGATGCCCTATACTTTAGTCTGAACATTATTCTTAGTGTTCACTTTTGAAGCCTTAGTATTCTGGTAGTATTATTAATGTAGAGGTAAATTAGGCTGAAATGTAGGCATTTTTCTGATAAATTATACTCACTTAGTTGTTTCAGCAGGTAGAAGTTGCATGATGGTTTAATGCCGATGATGTTAATTTGCTCTTCTTATGTACTACGTATGATGTAGCTTACTTGAGTAATTGGAATTTTCTCCTGAAGAAAGGATTGCTTGTCTATTTTATTCCTATGTTGTCGACTTTGTCCATAAGGAAGCCATGTTTTTTACTCTATCCTATGACTTGGAAGAATCTAGATATATTGTGCTTGCAGTTTTATGTTTCTCTAAGGTTTCAGCTATGTAGTTTCTTAAACTGTGCTATGGGTGTGACTGTTGATTTCTCTTTCTGGATGCCATGTTGGTTTCTGTGTATTCCTCTTGCTGCTTGAATTTGACTTAGGTTGTTTGCTTTTTTCTTAGATCTTTATTTGTTTATTTGTTCAGTATTTTTTTTTTTTTGCATTTTAATTACTTTAATTTTACATTAACTAACATATTTTACTTTAACAACAAAAGAATTTAATCTAGTATAAAAACTTCTACTAACAAAAATGTACTATTATAACTTTTAATTTTAGAAAATTGTATTTTTAAAACTTTAACTTTGAAAAATTGATTTTTAATTACTTTAATTTTACATTAACTAACAAATTTTACATTAACAACAAAATAATTTGCCCTAGTATAAAAACTTCTACTAACAAAAATATACTATTATAACTTTTAATTTTATAAAATTGTATTTTTACAACTTTAACTTTGAAAAATTGAATTTTAACACATTAGGACTTTAACAATGTACTTTGAATTTTTTTATGTAAAAGAATATTTAAAAAATAAAAAAATACTTTTATTTTTTAAATATTCTTTTACATAAAAAAATTCAAAGTACATTGTTAAAGTCCTAATGTGTTAAAATTCAATTTTTCAAAGTTAAAGTTGTAAAAATACAATTTTATAAAATTAAAAGTTATAATAGTATATTTTTGTTAGTAGAAGTTTTTATACTAGGGCAAATTATTTTGTTGTTAACGTAAAATTTGTTAGTTAATGTAAAATTAAAGTAATTAAAAATCAATTTTTCAAAGTTAAAGTTTTAAAAATACAATTTTCTAAAATTAAAAGTTATAATAGTACATTTTTGTTAGTAGAAGTTTTTATACTAGATTAAATTCTTTTGTTGTTAAAGTAAAATATGTTAGTTAATGTAAAATTAAAGTAATTAAAATGCAAAAAAAAAAAATACTGAACAAATAAACAAATAAAGATCTAAGAAAAAAGCAAACAACCTAAGTCAAATTCAAGCAGCAAGAGGAATACACAGAAACCAACATGGCATCCAGAAAGAGAAATCAACAGTCACACCCATAGCACAGTTTAAGAAACTACATAGCTGAAACCTTAGAGAAACATAAAACTGCAAGCACAATATATCTAGATTCTTCCAAGTCATAGGATAGAGTAAAAAACATGGCTTCCTTATGGACAAAGTCGACAACATAGGAATAAAATAGACAAGCAATCCTTTCTTCAGGAGAAAATTCCAATTACTCAAGTAAGCTACATCATACGTAGTACATAAGAAGAGCAAATTAACATCATCGGCATTAAACCATCATGCAACTTCTACCTGCTGAAACAACTAAGTGAGTATAATTTATCAGAAAAATGCCTACATTTCAGCCTAATTTACCTCTACATTAATAATACTACCAGAATACTAAGGCTTCAAAAGTGAACACTAAGAATAATGTTCAGACTAAAGTATAGGGCATCTTGCAAAGGATTATTACTCCCTACATCTACAAGTCAATAACAATTATTCTAAATACTACGAACTTGGACAAAATATAGTCAAATACACAACACAAGAAGGAAAATAATTACAAGTAAAACAGCAGACACTCAATATCTCAAAACAATCAGGTAAAAATATTCTACAACAAACTGCCTCATAATATAAAACTGTTAAGTCCCCAAAACGTATACAAATACAATCAATAAAAACTACTTGAAATAGGAAAACTGTCTACAGTCTCACAAAGTTGATGTGAAATAACAGCAAAACTTAGAAGCATGCACAGTCAATAGTGCTCAATTTGCATACAGTTCACATGCAAACTCTCATGAAAAGGTTCAAAACAGTCTCCCAGCTCAGTTCTCATCTATACTTGGACAACAAAATCCTGCAACAAATTCTCAGAAATCCTACCTTTCCTACCATTGCTTAAATAGCTAAAGTGCAATCTTCATACTAAAATATTGAAAAAAAAGGCATATCTATGTACATAAAAGTGTGTACACATGTGTTTGTCTGCGTGTACTCTTAGATAAATTGATAAAAAAGCAATATAGTTATAAGTCAAAGACTATACCTAATAATATTAATTTCAAAGTAAGCTGATAGAAAAAGATATAATAACTACAGTATAAGCTTTTAATTTTGGTTAATTACAAAAAATAAAAGTTAAATACAGTAAATAAACCTGGACCCTTACATTGAAAAAGGAACATAAATTGAGAGTATTTGAAAATAAAATCCTTAGGAAAATATTTGGGCCTAAAACAGATAAGGAGACAGATGAGTGGAGAAGGTTACATAATTTAGAAGTACATAATTTGTATTCATGTCCAGATATTATTAGAATGATTAAATCAAAAAGACTTAGGTGTGTAGATCATATGGTACGAATGGGAGAGGAAAGAAGAGTATACAGGATTCTTGTTGGGAAAGCTGATGGTAAAAGACCAATAGGAAGACCAAAACAAAGATGGAGGGATAATGTAGAGATGGACCTAAAGGAAATTGGTAGGGAAGGAAAGGAGTATATAGATCTTGCTCAGGACAGGGACAGATGAAAGGCATGTGTTGCTGCAGCCATGAACATTCGGGTTTAAGAAGGCTAGAGAGTTAGTTAGTTATACATTAAATAAGCATAATATTTGGATTGTAAGTAGAGAATATAACAAATGTACAATGCATTGTGCGAAAACTGTCAACTTTGCATTATAAGCAGAAAATTAAACCAGTTTGCCCTAGAAATACATTTTAAGAATAGCCCAAAATAGTATGCGTAATAGAAAATTAAGAAAACTTTCTGATGCATAAAAGTACTGACTAGTGCTGAATGACTCAATTACTGTAAAATATTATTCTCTGATTCAAGTAATTTAACTGTAAACATTATCTTTTGTGTGTAAAATATAATTGTTAGTTGAACTGATAAGTACAAATATTAACTTTATACGCCTTCATACACTCTAAATAACATAACTTTGATATATAAATTAGTAACAATTTGTTAAAATTAAGTTAAACAGTAGAATTGTTTTCTTAAATAAATATAAAATAGTAAAAATACTAAACAAATAATTCCTTCTTTTCCTATTTAAAGGATGCCAAACAGTGTAAACCAGTTGTTAGTGGCTAAATAACATAAAATTTGAAGGCAGTAACAATATCTTTAAAAAATACTGTTTTTTTACCTAACTTTGTGAATTATATACTAGTACATTTTGTCAAATTATAAATAAAACATACCTATTTCTTTGGTATTTGTACTAAAGTGAAGAAAATGTTACTAAAACTTGGCTAGTACAGTAAATCTGAGAGTTTTAGCTTTATTTGTCCGTAACTGGATATAATTGTAACTTGTTAATCTCGCCAAACACAATATTTACCTCAATTTTGGAAGCTAGCTGAACTTTAGCGTTTCGAATTACATATAGTGAAGGCCTCTATAGTGGAAAAATACACCCAGTCTGTAAAAATTTGGAAATGTTGTCTCCTTCTCTGTCGAACCAGACCAAGAGTGTTCTCAAGTGTTTCAATATATTTCTTAACATAACTAACTTTTCAAGAAAAGAATACCTTGTGCCCAGATAGCTTAGTTGGTATAGCGTTAGGCTTTTAACCTATCTGTCCAGGGTTCGAGTCCCTGTCTGGGCGATTACAATTTTTAAATTTTGTCATCGGATCTTTTGCAGAATGGATATAAAATATGTTTACAGTCTAACAGATTATTATTTATCTAAAATTTTGCAAATAAGCTTTTAAGTTTCTCAATTATCAGCATCTTTAGCTAACAGTACAGCATAACCAGTATTATTATAATAGAAATGTTCTGGTGGTAGAACCTACACCTACTGTAATATCTCTGTGGTATTAACTTACATGCAGTCCATAACTTTTGGGACTGTTTCTCCTCCGTTACATTTCCTCGCCATTTACCCTTAGCGTCGCAATTAGCCTCATAAGCAAAAAAAAAGCGAAATCTTATATTTGTTTTTTTTATATCTCTGAAACCACCTATACTATAGAACTACATTTAATGAATTTTGCAGTCTTCCTGTTTGATGTGTTAAATAATCCAGTCAATAAAAATATACTTGCATAGAAAAATCTGTTTTTCAGATACTTTAATCGGGTAATCTGCTTTTGCGTACTTCCTCAGAAATATAGTTCTTGCCACATTTATATAAATCGAAGTCTAGTTAGAGTTGGCCTGTAAGTACTTCTGGTACATGTAGTTACTTGAAAAAGCAAATATTGGGTGTATAAAAAATAGCATTCTTGTGAAACAGTAAAAATCAACCTCATTGCCTCGTAGCATTAGCTGTAAATGCTTCTTGCAGGTTAACAAAGCTCTGGCGTGTGGGCCTACATCACCTACAATCCTTTGTAAAGTTCGTGTTGTCCTATAAATTGTCGATATACATACTAAGTCCCTAGTTACACCCTAAGCTTTTAGTTTCAATCAGATAATTTCAGTGTTCAAATAGTGATTGTAGCCTCGTATAATAAACCAAATGGAAATAACCCAAGTGTTGATGCACCCAAACACCAGTAATACTTCAAAAATACCTTGAAAAAGGCTATAAGGCTAAATTATTCTTCTAGCATAGAAAAAAGTTTAGCAAATGGACCTATGGTTCATATATGTAGTCAGTCGTCTGTGAACTTCGTCTTGTCCTGTGAATTGTCAATATATTGATAAATGGCTATATTTTTTAAAAAAAGGAACAATGTTGGTAAGCGTCCAGTTATAGACCCATCGGTAAAGGGATTTCAGTCTTTATAGACACACAATAATTTTCGTTACACTAAAAATTTGGCCTCGTATAAAGGCAAATAGTCGAAATGTTAAACATTTCGTGTACTTTATCCAGTAAACCTTAGCTAGAAATACAATAACAGCGTTACAGACATAAAAATTAAGCAAGCTTTGATATTCTAGTGGCACATAATAAATATAAAATATCCTTTAAAATACTCTGACAAATAGTTGTGGGTTATCTGAGATCAAAATTTTCAAGCCCTCTCTCCTGCATAAATAGGCTCTAGAATTCACTAAGCCTCAAAATAATATTGGGTACATAAAATAAAAAGCAGATGGAGAGTGATGCTGATCGCATCATCTCCAAACAGCAAAAACAAAAGTATATGGATGGAGCTCTACCTGATATATTTAGAAAACTTAGTATAAAAATAACAAAATACTCAGCAAACTCTAAAATAAACAAACTTTCCTACGTAGCAGGCGTAACCTGACCTAAATAAATACATATAGAAATACAGAACAAAAAATAGCATAGTAAAAATCAGTAAACCCTAATAATAATAATAATAATAATAATAATAATAATAATATATTCTGTGGCTTACATTTGAGCTAAAAGTACTTTTTCTTTAGTGTTTTCGAAAAAAATTAAATAAATACTAAACTCTAAGTTAAAAATTTGTAAATGTATATATAATACAAAACAAAATAAATAAAAATTAATACATACCCTGCAAAAAATCAGTAAAAAAGTTGAAAACATCTCTTTGTGCATCCAAAATATAATAACAAATCCTTCCTGACTGGATTAAATTGTGTTATTTGAGTAATATTAGGCTAAACTTGTGAAATAAACAAATAGAAGTTGAGAACACACACTTAGTGTGTCGAAAATGTAACTACAAGTCTTTCCTGAACAGATTGAATTGTGTTATTTTGGTAATAATAAGCCTAGACTTGTGAAATAAACAGATAGCAGTTGAGAACTAAAAGTCTTTCCTGAATAGTATAAATAGTGTTATTTTGGTAGATAGATAGAAGATAGAAGTTGAAAAAACACACTTTGTGTGTCGAAAATATAACTAAAAGTCTTTCCTGAATAGTATAAATAGTGTTATTTTGGTAAAAATAAGCCTAAACTTGTGAAATAAACAGATAGAAGTTGAAAAAACACACTTTGTGTGTCGAAAATATAACTAAAAGTCTTTCCTGAATAGTATAAATAGTGTTATTTTGGTAAAAATAGGTATAAAATTGTAAAATAATAAGTTAAAAGTTGAAAAAAATGTCTTTGTGAATCCAAAATTTAATGAAAAAATGTTGCCTGAATAGTATAAATAGTGTTATTTTGGTAAAAATTAACATAAAGTTGTAAAATAATAAGTTAAAAGTTGAAAAAAAGTCTGTGAATCCAAAATTAATGAAAAAATGTTGCCTGAATAGTATAAATAGTGTTATTTTGGTAAAAATTAACAAAGTTGTAAAATAATTAGTTAAAAGTTGAAAAAATATCTTTGTGAGTCCAAAATTTAATAAAAAATGTTGCCTGAATAGTACAAATAGTGTTATTTAGATTAAAAATAGGTATAAAATTGTAAAATAATAAGTTAAACAGTTGTAAAAATATCTTTGTGAGTCCAAAATTTAATAAAAAATGTTGCCTGAATAGTACAAATAGTGTTATTTTGGTAAAAAATTAACATAAAATTGTAAAATAATAATTTAAAAAGTTGTAAAAATATCTTTGCGAGTCCAAAATTTAATAAAAAATGTTGCGTGAATAGTACAAATAGTGTTATTTTTGTAAAAATAAAGATAAGCTGTGAAAATGTTTGACATAAAGTCAAAGTTTGGTAAAAAATAAACTCAAAATTAAGTTAAATAGCACACAGTAACATACATTTACTACCTATATCAATAATCAAAGGGTCCTAGGTTCGTTACCCCGTGATAAAAGCAAATGGTGAAAACTGTAGGCCCCGTCCCTGATAGCTCTCCCTTCTTCATAGTACAGATAAAAAAAACCTGCGCTAAAGCGTCCTGTGCCTTGGGGTAACCCTGAGCGGAATATTAATTGGCGGCTGAAACCAGTTCTACAAGCAACGCATAGCTTCAGAGATTTGACCATTGCTGCGCATTCTCAGACATCCTTTGTTGTCTGGTTGAATCTCTCCCCTGCCGTACAGTATTGCATAGCTTTCCCCTGTTCTTGCGTACTGGTTAACCTTGAAAAAACCGGTTCTGAAAACCTACCGACGCGTTCTCTGATTGGTCAATTGGGTTCCTTCTTTGTCCTGGCGTTCTGACGTCATTTGACCTTGAACGCACACTCCCCAAATTCCTTTCTCGTCTACCTGCGCGGAATATTAATTCATTCTCTCTGTCTGGCATCAGAGCGGAGTCGAAATTCTGAGACAGTATTCTGTCTAGCGTGTGAAACCAACGTGTTTCATAATATAATGCAATTATTGCATAGTACTAATTAATAATATTACATATCGTGGGTTCGAGTACCGGGACCGTCCCCAATCGTAATTGAACCTGTACCTACACCCATTACCACCGTTCATAGCGGTTCATAAACCATAGAAAACTTATTTTCAATACTATAAACATTAATTATTATAGTTTCATACATTACATACTTTGCAGTAATGAATATAAAACCATATGCATAGCGTTTAGTACCTCTAATTACCTTCTATATACATATTTTTCATAAAATAAATAAATATATATTCATAAAAAGTTATAAACATGCAAATACATAAATGTAAAGTATTCTAAGTACGTGCAAATAAATTCTAAGTACATGCGAATTAATTAAAACCAGTGCAAATTAGTTATAAGTACGTGCAAATTAAAGACCACCCACGCAGTGATTGCCACTATCGTAGATATCAACTACTTGCGTACGCCAGTGTTTCCAGATATGGGTATCAAGTCATTGCGAAATATTATAAAACGGTGTTAAGTTGTTCTTAACCTTAGATTTTATTTTAATAAAAAGTTGTATAGTTCAAAAGATATTACGGCGTTATTGCATACATTAACTAAGTTACGAGAAACTTTCCGTCTCTGGACCGCGCTATGACGCCAGGGCCTCATGTTCGAATCTCGGCCTTGGCATGGTATTCTTGGTGTCACTTCTTAAATTCCATCATATCGCCCATTCTTATCGTCGCGATTTGGCAAAAGTGGAACACAAAAGTGACGCTAAATAAAAATAATGCAATTACAAACTAGGAATACAGAGACTAGAGATTCCACTGACGTGCATTGCTCATCGGGGCTTTTCAGGTTACCCCTCACTGCAGTAAAATATACGGTGTTAGGTACGTTTTGACAGGTGGTTCTTTCTTAAGGGATGAAATGAAATGCAATGTTTCTCAAGCCTACTCTGTAAACTACTTCCATTTCAACTTTGATATATTGCGATGTATTTGATGGGCTACAAAAGTTCGAGAAAATCAGTAGCGGCAATAATTTTCATCTATGTTCATTCGTTCACAAGTAATTAATATGCAATTTTTTAAAAAAAGCATGGGAAAATTATTTCTGTTGTAAGTCCCTGGAACATGACAATAATGAAAGAAGGATGCGCTGAAATCATCCTGATGACTGGAGAATAAAGTACTGTGTTACCTAGCACCATGGTTTCAACCAGTGCTTCGGAGATAGTCCACCAATTTTTCACAACGCAGTAACATAATAGCCAGATTTCGTGCAATGGAATCTGTTGATGAGCAGTCCAGGCAGTGGTTGGCTAAGAATAGTTACTGATGATTTGACCTTAGGACATTTATTAGATATCATGTGGAAAAATTATAAATATGCTGACCAAGGCAGTAATTTATTTTATTAAAAACATAAACTAAACGTAACGTTTCAACCTTCTAGCAAGGTCTTCATCAGACTCTGTATCAAGTTGTACTTTTGTACTTGATACAGAGTCTGATGAAGACCTTGCTAGAAGGTTGAAACGTTACGTTTAGTTTATGTTTTTAATAAAATAAATTACTGCCTTGGTCAGCATATTTATATTTTTTCATAATAATGGAAACAAGGCTTAATGGTGTTATCATGTGGACATAGAAAGCCATTCGAAGGTTATGATTGAAATTCAACGGAATGCATTACGTCCGTGAAATTTCCTTCACCTGGTTGGGATGAATTTATAAATTTAGGCACAGAGAAAGAAATTCAGCGAACAACTTCCACCACAATTTAAAATCGCGCTCCTCGCTATTTTCCGGCAAAAGGACCAAATCCTGCGTTGAAAACACGCCGGGTAAGCACTGTGCGTATGGTCTTTGCCGAAGTGTTTAAAATTATTATCGTGATCATGTGAGATATACGTATGTACGTATAAAATATCACAAATTGCTTGCTGTATAACAAGGCTTCTCATACGCTTTCCTTAACACTTCCGAATCTGTTTGCCAGATTTAGTGTATTTCGTATTTCTTCCCTAAGTGCACTACGTAAGGTTGAATATCGTCCATTAGAACACTGGCTGCGTTGACCTTGAACTTGGAAAACCAGTGGGAAAATGATTATCTCTGAAATCGGAAGTACCCTTGTCACTATTACAGCGGCTGTAAGTTAGACACTTTAGGCCGCTTCCATATCTGTGATCTCGTCACCAAGTGCTGATTTGATCTCTCTTCAAAACTCCCCGTCCTCGTTGACATTTCTGTCAACTTGGTGTTCCTTGCAAATTGGCAGGCAAAATGACACTAAAATTGCGACCACGACAATGGGCACAAGTAAAAAAAAAAAGGCACACAATAGTCATTTTAATGTTGTGAATGAACAATGAAAGGCCTCTAATTCAAATTCTCTTTTCCAAAATTTAATACCTATTTCCATAATATTAACGGCTGATTTCATAATACATGCAGAAGATTGTGTATATAAAATAATTGTAGTCTGTTTTGTTCGTTTGGCGCCCGGGGTTAGACCGTACCCTCCCCTCAACCCTCTACGACTCTTCACGCTCACTCTGAAATCAGACGTTCTAGGTTGAAGCCCATGATTAACATGATAGGAATACTACAGTGTGTAGTCCCATGTACACTGTATGGAAAGCAATGTGAATAAGCTGCAGGCTTATGAATCTGTGTCTGGTTTCAACACTGCCGAATTAGACTACTTTAAAAATTGTGGGCCAGGGCACTAAAATCTAATAGTCTGTCTTATTAATGAAATGAAAGATGCACGCAAATATCCACTCTTGGAGATGGAAAACAGGAGCCCTGTTCAAGAAAAGCAACACAAAGCATGGACATTAATTTACGTGAGTCCCTGCATCGTTTCATTAATCATCTTCCCATTCCAGTCGTCGTTAGCCCACAGGCACGAAAACGACCTTACGTAACCAAAATTCAATTAAATCTATCAAGCAATCGTCCTATTTTCTGCGAAAATAATAGAAGTGATAAACTATAATAAATATACATATTTAAAATCGTTTTATATTATCAAAGTTCTATGATTTGTAGCCCCTCAATTTCTATGAGCCTTTCCTCCTCTGGCACCCATGACGTAACTCATTTCTTTCTTGGCCTCCCCGATGACGCAATGGTAACGGGGCTCCGGTTCGATACCCGGTGGAGGCACACAGTGGCTCACATCCCACTTTGAACTGCAGGTCCAGTCCCAATTTGAACTTGGAACAAACTATTTTGCAACGGCCATTTCCAGGGTGTAATGCAGGAGGTCCATTTCTGGCATTGCACATTTGGTTCCGTTGCGGCTGTCGACAGCCCAAAGCGATCCGACGACATTCCAATGCAAATCGAAGAGCGAGAAGAGGAGCGAAAACTAGAACGGAAGAATTAACCATCCTCCGCGACACCAAACGATCAGAGTTGCTCGGAGGTGAACAACTCCTCCGTCAAGGACGAGGTGAATAATCTCTCTCTCGCACCTAGAACCCCTTTCCCCACCCCATAGGAAAAAAATAGCATGTGCCCCAACCTGTTCCTTGTTATTAGTTGCTCCTCCTGTTGCAATTGCTAATGCATCATAGAGGCTGATGATAGTAATTCCCGTGCAGCCGCCTGCTGTTCTCATGCATGATTGATGCTCCCGGGTTTCGGGCATCAGCTTCGTCGTTTATCACCTGCAGAATCGCTTCGGCTCTTTACTGCCTATGATTGCTTCTCATTTTCAACGTTCACGAGTTCCGAGACTCGGCTCAACTGCACGGTAGCCGCTATGTTCCAAGTCAATGAACTCTTTCGGTAATAAAAACACTACATCTCGCAGCGTGGGTGAAAAAAATGTAAGGAATTTAATTTACGGAGTATGCTTACGATGACGCTTCTTGTCTGTAGTGGGCGTTGTGCCGAAAGAGGAAAAACAGGAGGCAGGTACCTGATACCTATGCTTTTGCTTCCACTGTGCGTCTATCTCGTCAAGCATTTTACTGTTTTTTTTTTTTCGTTTTTCGTTTTTGCTGTACGTGATGATGCTTGTATCTATAGTGGCACACACAGTAGGCTAAACTGATGGATTCGCTAGCCACGCTTGGCTGATTGTTTGACAACTGATCTTGTCGCCGAAGGTTTTGTTACGGGATGGCAGTCATTGTGTTTTATCTCATCAATCATCTATCATTATCTTCGTTTCGATTTATCAAAAGAGGTAAAATATGCAAACCTTAACAGCAATAGAAAACTTTCCACTGAAACTATGAAAGTAGATATTGTTTGTTTACTTGGTTTTTTCGCGTCGCTTTTGTGCCACTTTTGACTAATTGCTACGATGAAGATGATTAGATGATATGAGGTACATCACAGACATATATGGAAAACATTACAAAAATTCCACTGATTATAATGGGTGTGGATCTAGGTAGTGAAGGGTGCACTGCGTTGAAGAATGTTAAATATTATATACAGGGTCCTCAGTTCAGCCTTGGGCGCCTTGACGGCGGCACGCTTAACGGCCGCCCGGACGCCAACTCCCGTCAAATCCCGTGCAATATCTTCGCTATGAAAGCCGCTAGCTTCGAAATGATTTCAAGTTCTCAGAATTATAGTTACAATTACATTCGAAATAAGCAAGTTAATTGTCACGAGGAATGTTGAAAATGTCCTCGTGCATCCACTCGTTTTTGGCATGTTTTTAGGAAATTTCGAGTAGCTTTGGTAACAAGATACGCTAAAAGGGAACTTAAGTTTCCTAACACCTAGTGGCGCCAGAGTGCCAACTGAAACAAATGGCTTTGAGCATAACTTGTGGATTTCTTTCTTAACCCCATTCCATTTCAGTAACTTTGCGATCTCAGTTCAGTCGTATTTTGAAAGTGGGTACGTGTTAAAGTGAGATTACTTTCGTAACATCTCTGGTTATTTTACATTGGCAGCTTTGGAGCGAGTTATAAGTCCCGGAGCAGCCAATCAATAAACGAGTCGCTGGCGTCATCTATACCCATCACCTATCGCTATCCCTGTTGCACGCGCTCTGGACTGTTGGTAGGCTCACTAACTGGATTCGCGGGGTCAGCTGGAGTTGTTATGAAAATAATCTGACTCTACAAGTGTTCTTGCGATTTTCTATTGTTTTATACAGTGTTTATGAAACGTATAATGTTCCAAGTGTTATTTGTGTTTTGCTATAGTTTTAATAATGGCACACACGCACACATTACAACAAAATATAGGGCCTCCCCGATGGCGCCTTGTAATCAAAGGGTCCCGGGTTCGATTCCCGGTGAAGGCACATACTGGTTCGGATACCACTTTAAGCTGTAGGTCCAGTCCCGATTAACCTTTAAGTGGACTTAAAACACCAACTCAATCAATCAATACAACGAAACGTTTTTATGTACGATTCGTATCTGATTACAAATTCTTGAAGGGATGTTCGTAGATGATTTTCAACAGATTTTCCAGGTGTGCCTGTTCCACACAGAAATAACGTGCGAAACCTTGTGAACAAATTGAGAACGAGAGTCGGTTAAATTTCTGTAAATGAATTATGGGGAATGTTAGTGGTGGGGTAATTGATCCACGATTAATATTCTTCTCTAACGAAGCAAGGTTCGATTTACAGGGAACAATGGAACCTTACTTCCGTTGTGAAATCATTTTGAATAAGGATATCTAGCCTATCTTTCTAATTTAATTTTATTTGAAAAGAAACTATTCTTTTATCACATTTTGATAAAAAATTGTGAATTTATCTCTCCTTTTCGAGAAGAAATGGGACCTATCGTCCATTGTTGAACTCGTTTCGAAAAAAGGATATCTACCTAGGTAGTCTTTTCTAAATTTAATTTTCTTTGAAAAAAAACTCACTATCCTTCAATATTTTTATCACATTTTTATCACACACTGTGACTTTAACTCTCCTTTCCCAGCAACAATTGGACCTTTCGTTCATTGTTGAACTCGTTATGAAAAGGGATATCTAGCCTTTTCCAAATTTAATTTTCTTTGAGAATAATTCACTGGCCTACAATATGTTTATCACATTTTGATCACAAGAAGTGTCTTCCTTCATCTGTCGTTTTTCATCAATGAGAGAGAGCCTTTGTTCCATTATTGTACATACTTTCTAAGTTTCAGATTTGCAGCCTTGTTTAAATTTAACTTTCCTTAACAATCGCTCATTTCTGCAATGTTTCTCTCACATGTTATCGCATGTTGTGCAATTTCCCAGTTTCCCGCCAAATTTAGCGAAATCAACCGATTGAGTGTGCATGGCTACATGGACGTAAGTGTTTCGCGCTCATCTCGTAACTCGAACCTGCGACATCTCAATCCCCAAACTAACGTGGCTTCAGTGACGTGCACCGAGGAGTAGGTAGTCTAGCAGAGATAGATTAATCAATCTCACATCTCTAATTATTTTCAAATCACAATATTTATTGTCTTGTTAAAGCCACAGTTCATATGCAACACTTCCTTTTTCACGCGCTTCTCGTCCCTCGGTGTGATCCGCGGACAAAACTGGCCTAGCTCGCTCTTCTTCCGACTTAGCAGTTCCAGGTAGAAACAGCCGCCCGAAGGAAAAGAGAAGATTTCTGCCTCTACCTGCCTTGCCCCCTCGCCGCCGCTGCAATAGTTGAAAGCCCAGGCTTTCAGGTCCCTCAGTCTATCTCCTATAGGACAGATAGGGGATTGGTTTCCATTCGATTCCTTTGTAAATCCTCTAAAGAACTCAAGGGAAAATTTTCTGCAGTACTTATGTTCTCTGTATTTACACAACATTTTACACGTTGTACAATATATATGTTCTTTATTTTTTATTTTATTTATTTATTTATTTTTTCAAATATGGAATATATAATGATTAAATTACAAATATTTGCTCAGGCTCTTTCTCGCTCTCGTTTTAGTAGTGTTTTTTTTTTAAAAAATATACTAATCTCTTGGCCTCCAACGGATGTATTTATTTGGGCAAGAGAACGCACATTCATATTGTTGTTGGTTTGGTTTATTTTACTTCGCTTTTCTGCCACATTTGGTTATCGCGAAAATGAGGATGATGTGATGATGTGATGAAATTAATGAAGGGACCTCGAACAATCCAGGCCGGGATTCGAACCCGTGATGAGCGTGCATTCTTGTTCCTGTGTTGTACTCTACAGTGAATAATGAAATAATTTGAAATGAAAAATGTATCTCAGAACTCAAGAAGCCAAATTAATATTATTGAAGAAACTACAAGAAAGTGTGTTTTGTTACCTGTTTTGTTTCTGTGCATAAAGTGGACTTAAAACACCAAATCAACCAACCGTGGGGGAGTGTTTATCACAGCGCGCTAGGACACCAGGAGTTCAGGGTTCGAACTCCGACCTGGACATGTGTGTTCTTTGTGTTTGTCCCTTCATTAATTTAGCGTATCATCTTCACAATTAACCAAATGTGAGAAAAAAGCGACGCTAAGTAACAAAAATCAAGTCAAATCATTGATTGATTGCTTGATTTGGTTTATGTTACTTCACTTTTCCGCCACTTTTGGCTAATCGCGAAGATGATACAATATAATTGATGAAGGGACACACTCAAAGAATACCCATGGCCAAGCCGAGATTCGAACCCAGGATCTCTCGCTTAGTAGTCAAATCAATTTTTTTTTTTTCAAATGGGGTGGGGGTTACGTGTACTTTTTTAGTACTCATTCATCATTTTGCAACCTTTTCCTGTTATTGACGTTCTATTTTTAGGAATACTGGGCCCTAAAGGGGGGAGGGGTATGAGCCACACCAAGCCCCCCTTGAGCACGCCACTGATTTCTACCCCAAGTGTCGACGTCACCGCACGTCACTGCGTGGCTTCTTCTCCCGTTCCTCTATTTTCACCCTGACTTATCGGTTAGCGTTAGTAAGGTGTTTATCTATGGAAAATTGTAAAATAAAGTCAATGCAACAAACCTTCAGACAATAAAAGAACTGAAGAAGAATATCAGGAGAGAAACTGTAGCAATTTCAGAAGCTGAACTGTTGCGTGTAAATGGATATTTCCAAAAAACATGCCAAAACCGTGTTGATGCATCAGGACAACATTTCCAGCATCTCTTGTGACATGGCACGTGCTTATTTTGATTATAATTGTAATTGACACTTTAATGATTGTAACTGTATTTGTTGCAGGAATGAATTTGCAATAATTATCATAACATAATAGGTCATTACAGTAAAAATTGGCATCTCTGAGAGTCCGATCTGCCACCTTCCAAAATATTTTTTTCTTAATTATTAAGGACCGTGCCCTCCCGTCCCTACGCCAGTATTTCCATGAAGGCAGAAGTACACCCAGCGTAAATAAATTATTGTAGTTTAGTGAAACAAAAATAGGGGACAGTGCCAGTGGCGTCAACTTAAATGACCCGGTGGGGCTCGAACCCACACATTAATTTGCCTGTTACATTTTTTTTTTTTTTTTTTTAGAAATAAAGTCTGCGATTAAGAAAAGTTTTCATCATTAAAGACTGAAAGAATACTCGCAAGTTTAATTACTAACTGTTTTCAAATGTTACATAATTTTTATATGAGACTTTTCAGTGTCCTATATAATTTACACCATCCACGGACATCACACTATTACCAACCTAAGTGAGGTTAAATAATGGCTTATAAACAGGATGAGGATTGATAGGCACTAAAAACTCGCAAAATAAGCAGGCAAATAAGAACAAAATACAAAATAGGTACTAATCGTTCTGCACATCGCCCTACGATGCCAGGAGTCCCAGGTTCGATTCCTGGCCTGGGCATGGATGTCTGTGAGTGTTCATTCATCAATTTCATCATATCACTCATGCCCATCTTCGCAAATTAGCAAAAAGTGGCAGCAGAAAATGCGAAGTAAAATAAATGAAATCAAATCAAAGTAAACGGGCTGAACATTTTTCATTATTTTCATGGATTAGACACTGAAGAAGCTGTTATCTTCGAAAGAAGCACTTGTGACTAAAACAGTCACAAAAGAACACTGTACCTGTGAAACATGAATACCACGCACTCAGGCACATAGTGGTTCTGGTAATTTACAATGCATTACAGAGAACAATGACGCGAGCAAGAACATTTTTGGATCCAATTTTTTTGCAGGCTGTAATCAATATTGATTTAATAAGGCGCAAATAATTTCACGGGACGCCAATGCATTCTTTCTTTTACAACTTTTGTGCCTCCTCGATGGTTTTTGATTGATTGATTGATTTGTTGTTTTAAGTCCACTTTATGCACAGTAAGGCTAATCGGGACATGACCTACAGTGTTTAAAGTGAGATCCGAACCACTGTGCCATGTACCTCCACCGGGTATCGAACCCGGGACCCCTTGATTACAAGGCGACGACGTTACCTCTACGTTCCTCCTCGATGGTGTAGTGATAACATCGTCGCCTTGTGATCAAGGGGTCCCGGGTTCCATACCCAGTGGAGGCACAGTGGTTCGGATCCCACTTTAAACTGTAGGTCCAGTCCCGATTAGCCTTACTGTGCATAAAGTGGACTTAAAACACCAACTTAATCAATCAATCAATGAATATCACTCAGAAATGTCAAGGGCCGATTTTTTAACATAAACGCCTACATTATCTGGCCAAGGAACAAGAAAAGGCATTTTATGGCAAATTGTTAGCCTATTATTGCATAAAATTTAACAAATCTCCGGGATCAGCCCACAAATTTCCTAAAACCGTGCCAAAACGAGTGGATGCACGACAACATTTCCAACATCCCCCGTGACCATTAACGGGCTTACTTTGAATGTAATTGTAACTATAATTCTGAGAACTTGAAATGATTTCGAAGCTAGCTGTTTCCATAGTGGAGATATCGCACGCGATTTGACGGGAGTTGGCGTCCGGGCGCCCGTTAAGCGTACCGCCGTCAAGGCGCCCAAGGCTGAACGGAGAACCCTGTATATACTCTTCAACGCAGTGCACCCTTCACTACCTAGATCCACACCCATTATGGGTGTTATTCCTGAGTAAACAAAAAATAATCGATCAGACAATTCGATTATAGATGGCGGGGAAAGAACTTCCTGTTTGGGCAATTTTCCAATGTAAACAAGTGGAATACAGATCGTCACCGAACTTATTTTCTTATAAAAGATCGCATACAACATGGATCGCTTTAAATTTTTGTGTGATATAGAGAACTAAAGGTACCTAGAAAAGATTGGCAATTTGCGGATCCTTTGGATGATGATTTATGAAAGAATAGTAGTCTTTTTCAAGACAGTGTTCATCTTCTACCAACAGTTTCGTGTTAAGACTTCTCCAGGTTGAAATAAAGCTTACATAATTATAAACATTGAAGTACTTCAATTTTACAACAGTAAAATGTATAATTTTCGACATTGTGTAGCCAAACACAGCCCCTTTAATTTTATCATGGCTTAGAGAGCGTTGTCAGAAATGTTTGTAGGAGTAAAGGCCAGTAATAAAAGTAGAATAGTAGAAATAATATTAATAATAGTAATTACAACGGTTATAAATGTTATACAATAAATAATTACTAAACTAATGAAATAAACAAATTTTATTCTAAATTTATTATTATTATTATTAATGCTATTCGAGTGCATATCCAGCACAACAGTTACAATACTGAAATGCACAGTTATTTTATTTTATTATTAACTTTTGCAAGTGTCGTTCAAGAAAAGACTAGAAGTTAGTAAAACTTTTACTAATAAAGTTTACATTGATCACATTAAATTATAAAATTATAACTTTTGGAATTCTGGATGATTATTAAAAAGTTTCAATTTTTAATTATAGTCAACACATGTGCGTTAGACAATTATGATTTTCGAAACACGTAAAATATTTTCATTTAAATTACTCCGGTGATGTAGTATCGACTATAGAGCATATTCCCTCGTATCTGTGTCCAGTCTTTTCGCTTTACTGCCTGAATTCACTGATTTTTCCGTATCGGATCTGTCTGAAAACTACACAGTCCGTCCAGTAGGAAAGGTGACTGATTTTTTTCCCCACGGAACCACCAGTGCCATCTATGGAGAAGTATATGTACTACGTAGCGACACATTTCGACTTTCTTCCGGCAAAGTTGCAAAGCACTAGCGTCGACGGTCGACGCATACGGATCTTGTGACTGACAGTACCTGCTGAACGTCGGTAAGACGGAGCAATGTGCCAACATTAAATTCTGTTTCAAATTGGGTAAAAGTACAACAGAGACGTTTCAAATGATTCAAACTGTTTACGGTAGTGAGGCATTGAGCCGTAAGAACGTGTTTAAGTGGTATGCAAGATTTCGTGATGGTCCAGGGTCTCCAAAACCGAAGAAAGTGCGCATGCAGAAGAGCCGAATCAAAATCCTGCTCACAGTTTTCTTGGATTCCAAAGGCATCATCCACAAGCAATTCACTTCAGACGGTCACACTGTGAACGCTGAGTATTACGTGGGTATTTTGCATCGTCTATTGGCCAGGATTCGTAGAGTTCGCGAAACATTTTTGGCGAAAAAAGGGATAGTGGAGCTCAATCACCCCCCATATTCTCTAGATTTAGCTCCATGCGACTTCTGGCTATTTCCAAAACTGAAATTGGCATTGAAAGGAAGGCGTTTCGACACCATTCCAGACATCCAAAAGGCTTCGACCGCGATTTTGGAGGCAATTCCGAAACAGGAGTACCAAGACTGCTTCACAAAGTTCTACAACCGCTTCAGTGCATGTATTGATTTACAAGGTGTCTATTTTGAATAAATGTTATTGTAAACTACCAGTCCACAACGTCTTGTCTTTCATTTCTCATTTGTCACCTTTCCCGCTGGACGGACTGTGTATGTATAGATAACCGAGAAAAAAATCTTTGTTCCCAACCTCGTGTTGTAACCAAAAGCCACCCAATGATTGTCGCCTTTTCTTAAGACACTGCCTTTACACCTATGAACTGCATGTTATTCTATTGAAGACCGGAAGCAAAGTTCCCGCCCGCGCCAAGGAAGCACAGAAATGTAAACATCCGGTGAATAGTCCCTATAATCTGTGGAATACCACTGTATTACCTGGAAAAGCTCTGTCCTAATTGCGAATACAATGTTTCTGCCTTTGCACCTACAACTTCTGTTAACAATTTTTTTTAAGGGGCCCAGTTCCACATTTGAGACTGGTGAGTGCCCTTGCCTGTCACAGTTGGAACATACAAAATTCGACATGATTAAAATCGTCGCCGAAGTATACATAATTTAATAATAAAAGTGCGGGCTATTTTTTTTATTCGAATACATACTGCACAATTGTTAGCTGAAAAGAGATTATCAACTTTACGTAAATTTCAAATTCAAATTTGAAACATATGTTCTTCAAAAAATTAGGATTATCACTAATCTTCTTACACTTGTTAGTGTTCCTCACCATCCTTTCCTCCAAAAGAAAAGAGAAGAAAAACAAACATTTTTTCCATATATTAAGACACGAATGAAAGTCAGACTAGGACGACCGAACTGAAAGGGAGAAATGACCTTGGAGTGATTTAAAAATAGAAGACGACGATAAGTCAATCAGATTGGCTTTTGTTGCTAGCCAACCTAGCTGTCTCTCTGGGTCACTACCCTTATTTGTTTCTGAAAACAGGTTCTCCAGTTCCATATGTTCGCCATTAGGACATGGAATTACTTCTTATTTCATGTGTTCGCAATTAGGACAGTTTAGGCATTGTTCGCAATTAGGACACAACCGTTTAAAATGATATTGAGGGCTTGGAGTCGTATTTCTTAACACTCCACTCACGGTTATATGCATATAAAGGCTCGGCTGGACCATTGGCAGACGGCACCGAAGCTTTTTCGAAATTTCCGCTCCTTTTGAAAAACCTATGCGATATTACAAAATCTGAAAAATTACAAATGCTTAGAATTCCTTCCAAAGCATTCACGTGAATCTTCATGTGGTTTGCTTTCTCTGATTGTGCGTGTGTGTTTGTATTATGAATAGTTTGATAGTTTCATCTAGTCACGAAACTATCAAGTGTTTTTTCATGACGTCCACTAGATCAGTAGAAGTTGTTAATGTGACAAAACTCGAACTGTTCCAGACTCCCATTTCAGGATCAAACAAGGATAACAATATAATTTGCCACTGGAAGAATATCCAGTTAATCATTTTACAGAGTTGTAGTAACTCGTTTGAAAATGCCTTGTGTTGTGTATGATTTCGTTTTAGTTTTGAATTCAGTTAGGAAATGTGTTGGTTTGTTTTATTTTCTGCAAAGTTCAATGAACTAAAGGCTTTCGTCTTCAGCCGGTCGATCATGCAACACTCACAACATTCGCTTTCTTGTCCTGCCGCTGCGTGCGTTGAAACTTTGCGTCTTGGGGTTGGTGGAACAGGTGGACTGGAGCTGTTCCCTCGGAAGCTACGTATTTCGCAGCGTTTAGCCAAGGTAACTTAAGGCATTTAACAGACGCTTAGACTGTAGAAGATTTTTCCAGTTTGATATGAATGTTAGACGCAAGTTCGTAACGAGATTAGAAAATTATGGATTTACTACACTCAAAAGTATCACTATGACGCAATTAAACTTCAGCACATAGCAAAAACTCGAAGAAAAGCGAATCCGCTATATGTCTCGGAGGGAACAGCTAGGGAGTTCAGCTTCCGTGGTGGGACCGTGGGGATCGTTTACCTTTGCGCGTGGTCGGAAATACTCGGCGTCAGACAGTAGAGGGTGAGAACGATGAGGCTGTCTATGCGATGGGTGTAGGTGACGTAAACAAACGTCCAACCACGGTGAAAGATTTTTTTCAGCGTTACTTTAGGAAACGTTGATTTCGGGAGAAAGAAGTGTTCTTATTATGTTAATATAAATAATTTAAATAGCTCAAAAGGGCGATAAGAGGAGGAACTGCCTGTTCCCTCTGTTCCATGGAGGGACCGCCACTGTTCAGTACCTTACTTTCTAAAGCACATTTAATATCTATATTTACTTAAGTGCCCACTGCTATCCACCTCTTACCTATATTTAATGCCGTGCCTCTGCTGAAAGGGAACAATATCACTAATTCTTATATAGCGAGTCCAACGTCACACAAATGCGTATACGTGACACCAACTCCAGTCGTCACCCTGGCAGTATCACCAACATGAGTTTGAAAGCCTATGTTTTTTTACTTGCGTTTAAATAAAACACTTCTGTGATTGACTAGTATATGAGATAAGTTATCACATTGCAACCAAAAATGCCACAGCAGCATTAGTAGTGATAGTAGTAGTAATTAAACTATAATGAAATATTGGTATTGTGAATTTGGATAAACAGTTTTTGAACCCCCCGCTTGATGAAATCCATGTACGCTACTGGTTTAGCCTTTTCTAGTGGTCTGGTCATGCTCATCACATGTCCACATTTTTTCCTGGTTTTCTTTGCCTTTAATTATCGTCATCAATTCTTAAGTTACCTTTTACTTTGTGATATTGCAATATTCTGGGCCAAGCATGTGGCATTTTTGTTTACCATTTAGGGTCGTACCAATCAATACGCTCTTCAATACCTTTCCAACGCCGTCCGAATCACTACTTAAGGTGCCCCGAAATATTGCAATTTAAAGTTAACAAAATGTTGGAAAAAATGGTCAAAATCGCACATTTTGCAACCCTTTAATTTCGGATCTGCAAAGTTGCATATTTTCCTACCTCAGGTGGCCCTTCTAGTATGCCAAATTTCAAATTAATAAAAAAAATGTAAGGTTGAGGGCCTCGTTGATTTGACATGGAATGACCCTGGTGGTTCTTGATTGGTTTCCGTGGTGGCGATTCATCCATCCACACCAAAGCACAGGGGCGGTGTTAAGGGTGGGCTTGGGTGAAGAACCCAAAAACTGCCCACACGAAAAAGAAACTAATAAATAATTATTTAGGAAAACAGGAATGCATATTTTTTTTCCTCATAAATATAGTCCATAGTACAGAAGTGGTTCACGAAGTATCACATAGGCTATTTAAAGAAGTTTAACTGTCATTTGGATTTAATTAGTATAATAAGATGGCCAAAACCATACCTGTTATAAAATTAATATTAGCTATCTTTCGAACTTGAAATATAACACTTGTGATTCCATTAACACTTCGGTAAATAGAAGTAATGAGATATCTGACTGCAGCCTAAGGGCATGTTTTCTGAGTTGGGGGTTCAAAATTGTGCAAGGTATGATAACAAGTATCTAAAAACAAACAAATAAAAATATAAAAACGCCTCTTCAGTGTATCTTTCGTACAGTGCTTGAAGTGGAGTACGATGTGCGGGTTGGTGCCCCCCCCCCCAGCCCCAGCTAGAAAAATGTATGCAATATTCCCTCTCCCCAGCTGTCTTATTGCCACCACTCGAAATGAAGGGGATGGTTTCTCCCAGTCAGCAAAATTTGCGCAAAGCATGCCTCCAGCTCATCTCATTTTCACCGTATTAAACCATAGGATAAAATTGAAAAAAAATTCGCCCATTCGGCTGCCATAGGTCCAGCCGAACCTTTAACTGTCCCCTCTGAAGAGGATCTCGTAAATCAGTCCAGCTGAATGCTTTCCTGCTTTGCACGGGAGGAGTTTGAAGCACGAGTGAGCGTTGTGTCGCTTGTGATAAATCAGTTTATTTCTCAAATTTAAGAGCTAAACTAAGGATGGATGATTGCAGGCTTTAAGTGAGTTCCGGCAAATCAATTTTGTGTCGGAACTCTGTTCCTGCTGCGACATTGGACATACATTTTATTTATTTAATAGGCCTACACTAAGCAAAAGTCCATCCTTTGTTACATTAATTCTTGTAAACAAAAGATGA
Organism: Lepisma saccharinum; assembly: GCF_977018435.1. Taxonomy (NCBI): domain Eukaryota; kingdom Metazoa; phylum Arthropoda; class Insecta; order Zygentoma; family Lepismatidae; genus Lepisma; species Lepisma saccharinum. Next base: position 74,347,068 of record NC_139232.1, read on the forward strand.
AGGGGAAAAGAGATAGTTCTTGTATTACATTTGTCTCCTGTCTATAGGCGGTCGGAAAATTTAGAAAAAGAAAATTGGCAAGTGCTATTCGCGTAAGATATAAATGAGAACATAATTTGCTGAAATGACAGACGTGATAGGGAGAATTCACACCGAAGCGACAGGTGACACGTGTCGCTTGAGGATTTCACCAATCGAACGCAGGCTTGTGCGGCCTGTCATGCCACTTCGGTGTGAAACGTTGCTGCTGATTTGCTCGTTCCCAAGCGGCATGTGTGGCGTGTCGCTTCGGTCTGAAATCTTCCATAGATCTTGGATACAATAATAATAATAATAATAAATAGTGTTATTATAATATACCGTTATTAGTAGTAGTAGTTGTAGTAGTACTAGACGTCGTCGTTTCATTTGTGGTTAGCGATCCGGCTATTGTCTGAAACCACATTTTGTTCACAAACTAGTTCTGAGTAGAGGGTTGAACACAATTCGCTCTTCTTGCGCCTTACCTACTTCTTTCACCTCCAAATTTATTTTTAGAACTTTTCTCTCTCTCTAAAATCTGATTTTCCCCATTAATCATGTTTGCGTAATAATTTATCATTTTATCTTAATACTACGTTCACTTTTCTCGACATATTTAATTTAATTTATCACACTATTACCTTGGGCATAATACTACCTTTTTATGAGTCTTCATACTGTTTCCTTTAGTTTTGGAAGCCACTTAGTATTGTCTAGCAGCGTTTTACCTCAGCTTCCTGTGTATATTAATATTTTTTTTACGGTTACAAACTCTTTCACTGTAATTCTTTCTAAAATACAATTTTCATTTGCTGATGTGAGAACTAAGGGCTTGAATTTGAAAACTCCACATAAAACCGAAGATGGAAGTAATTAATGTTATCATATCAACGTCTTCCTATAAGAATTTTCCTGAATTGTCCAACATTTTCCTTTCTCTTTGCCCTTGACATATGACCCAATACTTGTTCTTGTCGATTGCAGTTTCTCGCTAATATCTGATACCTTGCATGTCATAGCAAGAGGAATACTGACAGAGGACCTCTGTTCGAAATCTCTGTGGATGTTTGTCCATAGGTATACCATGATTGTCTTTTCAGGACGAAGAGTTACAAGTTGAACGATCCTTATGTACAGTCAGCAGAAAAATAACATTGATATGAAATAATTAAAACACACCTTAAAATTCCCTCTAATTTATATTCATTTTGGTAGACAAGCCATAACATTAAAATTCAAGAGGCAATACTTCAGACACATATTCCTTGAAGAACTGATGTATTTTTAATTTTGTTTTCTTCAGCCACGTGCAGACAGTCTGACATAACTTCAATTACTGGAATTTGTAAATATTGCATTATTCATGTTTTCTTGACTCTGAAATTCTAAGATATAGTGGCGTTTTGTATTTCATCTGCATATGGAAATCCATGTTAAAACAAGACTTGTTTTTGTTATGACCAGTGGAGACGGGCACAAAGTAGATGTAAGTGGTTTCTTCACTTTTTGTTGTGTAATAAGCACTCAGAACTTTGAAGTATTTTATGTAAGGAAGTAGCAAAGGAAAATTGCAAGTATTGGATCTTTTTTTACCTTTTTTTTTTCATTTATAAAGTTGACAATTTACAGCCAAATCCGGATTTATATACGGACAAACAACGTCGTGACTCCCCCCTCCCTCACCTTTATACAATTTCGTACATGGGCAATTCCATGCGTGACGGAATTACCTTTTGGACAGCTATGTAATTACATATTTCCCTCATACGATTACATACATAGTACAATATGTGACTTGTCGTGCTATATGTATTGACACAATGTAGTACAACTCCAAGCTTGCAAAAAATGTGAATGATTTGGATGTACTAGGCAGAGAATTGCGTTTAAAATCCATGTGACGGATTTACCTTCATGTAAACCTTCTTTGCAGTTGCATACTGACATTTTCCAATTTCTGTGAATTATGAACTTTTGTCTGAAATATTAATATTGGGAAAAATAGTTCAAAGCATGCTCATCATAGGAGAACACACAACTGAAATTGTTTTTCTATTCTGATACCACTTTTTATCCTAAACAGTGTGTGACGGAGGTACCGTGACGGAATTACCATTTGTCCAAATACGCTATACACATGTAATTGTCATTGATTGATTGAGTTAGTGTTTTAAGTCCATTTATTCACAATAAGGCACAATAAGGCTAATCGGGACTGTACCTAAAGTTCAAAGTAGGATCCGAACCACTATGTGCCTCCACCGGATATCGAACCCGGGATCCCTTGATTACAAGGCGACGACATTACCACTACGTCATCGGGGCATTTAATTGGGTTGTTTTTAAAATAATATAATGCAGTCCAACTGAAAATTGATTTTAATGATCGAACTGTAATACAGTATTGATTTTCTGAACAATGCAATAACAATATGACAAAATATTTAGTATCAGGTGAGACAGAATCAAAAAGTAAACCAAAATTCCCATTTTTTTAAAACGAAATCTACGTATTTGGAAACTATATTGTCATAATTGTTTGGATAGGTCTAAGTTTCATTTACTGGACTGTCAAAAACATATCGAACACGCTGTTCAAAAGCAAACAATACTGTTTGTTGGGTTCTTGGTCAAGATGTGTTAAACGATCTCCTTCAGTCAACTGGCAAACAAATTCCATTCCATAAGAGTCAACAAATTATGTTTCTGAGAATACTAATATATATTTTCAAACAGAATACCTTGGATTGCAGGGTACAATGAAAATATCTCCTGCAAAAGCAACTTCAAAAATCTATGACAGCAAATTGTATGGCGAGATAGCACTTGAAGAGCCTCCTTGATGGTCACTATTGCTGCTTGAGTGTCCAAAGCACCTTACTGTCATTCGGTTAGGTTCCCTTAAGCTTAACAGTTGTCGTGAATTTATCTGCTGCCTCTTCAATCGCTTCCGTTCATGGCCCTTCCCCTTTCATTTCATCATAAAAAAAATTCTTCCTTCTCTGCCTACTTCTGCATTGATGTTAATCTGCTGTCTTAGCCATCCAAAAACGTTACAAATTAAACTGGAAATGAGTTAGCAATATACTAACATTATGATACTTCACAAATACCACTTGGAGCAATTCCCAGATATCACTGGTAATTCCATTACACACAATTGGTAATTCCGTCACGGTAATGTACAGCCATTCTATGAACATTGCTAGACATGAAAGTATTACCCATGTGAGTAGTATCAAAACATACCTTTGCAGGAGAAGTTTTACTTCCACGTATCAACAACGTACGTTTTTATGCGAAAAAGACTGAAAAATTGTGACGAAATTACCATTTTGCCTTATGCATTAAAAGACGCGTACATCCTAGTTTACATACACACAATAACGTTGTGAAATACACCAATTTGTTCTTCTAGGGCGTGTTCATCTTACCGTTCCATCATATAAGTTCCTTCTTGCCATTACAGTGAGTTCATGAATCGTTAAAATGCACAATCAACATATCATGCCATGTACATTGCGGCCATCTTGAAAAATACTGTTTCTAACCACTTTCCGTATAGTTTTTAATGAAACAACGGCATATTCTATTAACTACAAGTTTAACTCTTGTGGAATATCATCTTCATTTTTATGTACAAAGCTTTTCAGTTTTTGGACTGGAGGTTGACATTTCTGTGGAATTGCCCATATATCATTTTTGCGTTTTGTAACCCTTTTGAAAGCAATTTTTATCCAGTGCAGATGTAGACCCATCAAGCCCCTAAATCCTTTTTTGAAGGAAAGAAAGGGGGGCAAAGGTGGGAAACAATAACGATAGTGTATTTCCTAAGATTATATTGTGGTTTTCCCTATTCTCTTTAGTATGAGAACATTCAACAGTTGTCAGAGAATTGTACATAAATGTCCGCTTGAAGCTATGCATTTATATTTAGTCTCCACGCTTTTGTAGTGCAAACGCCGTCGCCTTGTAATCAAGAGGTCCCCAGATCGACTTCGGTGGAGGCACATTTCATTGATTCGCATCCTACCTTAAACTATAGGTCCAGTGTCAATTTACCTATCTCATCTTAAAGTGGGGGTTTAAAATAAAAGCAAATAAGTATTTCATTAGATTTTATTTTACTTCACATCATTCTGTTTCTCTGATGTTAATTCTGTCTTCCCATGACCTACATAAAAAAGTTATGAAACTTTGTTGATACTGATTAGTAACGCTGCTTATATTTAAGGATACGTTATTGTTAACAAATGTTGTACTGAAAAGTTCTTTACAGGTTTATAAGGAGTTAACAGAACGTACTCCAAATTTACACGTACACCTTAAAGACTTCCTACATATAACTACGAATAAAAGAAAGATAGGGTAACCAAATTGTGTTAATCTGAAAATAAGACACACGTACATACTGTAAAAACAGCAAAGCCTGTAAATTTTCATGGTATTGTTTTAATTGTGATATTTGACGTAATACCAGCGGCTATAAAATTATACTCTTCCCAGGAATCTCTGGAGCGAGCGAACGAAAACAAGGCTCTGACAAGTGACTCGAGAGGGCTCCACCAGGTTTTTGGCTTCTTGAATAATGTGATGATAATTTGAGAGATAATTATCTAGGCAAGACGGAGAATGTTCTATAAGCCTGTGATTGTTAATAGCGCGTATCCAAGGTAGGGATCAGGTGTCTCGAGGCTCCCCCAGGAAATTTTTCAGTTTACACTAGATAAAAATAGGTTCTTGTCTTCTTGAATAATGTGATGATAATTTAAGGAGAGAAATAATTATCGAAACAAGACAGAATGTTCTATAACCCTATTACTGTTAATGGCACGTATCCAAGGTGGGGATCAGGGGCTCGAGCCCTCACCCCTCTCTTTAGGAAATTGTTTTGTTTACACTAGATAGAATTACGTAGATTTTTTTGGCTTCTTGAATAATGTGATAATAATTTGAGATATATATATATATATATATATATATATAATTATCGACGCGAGACGGAGAATGTTCCATAACCCTGTTATTGTTAATAGTGCGTATCCAAGGTGGGCATCAGGTGTCTCGAGCCCCCCTCCCCCAGGATTTTTTTCAGTTTACACTAGATAAAATTAGGTTTTTGTCTTCTTGAATAATGTGACGATAATTTAAGGAGATATCGAGGCAAGACGGAGAATGTTATATAACCCTGTTATTGTTTATAGCGCGTATCCAAGGTGGGGATCAGGTGACTCGTACCCCCCTTACCAGGGAATTTTTCAGTTTACACTAGATAAGATTAGGTTTTTGTCTTCTTGAATAATGTGACGATAATTTAAGGAGAGAAATATTTATCAAGGCAAGACGGGAATGTTCTATAATCCTGTTGTTGATAATATTGCACGTAAACTTTTCTTACGCTTTCGGTGTTTTCTTAGTGAACTTGAACACTATGTAGAGACTTGTCAGCATTTGGAAGCTGCACAACAAAGGTAGCGCCACACGTAGGGCGATTCGGATTCATTGTAATTTTTGAATCTCTGGAAAGCGCGAGAGGGAACGATCTTGAATAAGAAAAGTAGTCGAACTACTGGCAATATTTACGAATCGTTTTATCTGCGAAACGTTCTAGAATATAATGAGGATATTAATACGCGGCTTCAATTTCCCGGTTGATCTGTACAACAGAATAGGTTGAGACTTCAGAGGTAAGTGTGACAATTCATACAGTCGATTAGTGATCAGTCAGTGTCCATTGGTTGCTTTATAAGATCCAGTGATTCGAAAATAAAATGGACTAAATACCGTAAAGTAACGAAGTCTACTACTATAGTTCCAGTTCGGGCCCAAAGCTAAAGACATTGACGACAGCGGAACTTCCGGAGCCTCAGTGTAGTGCTACGAGTAGTTCGGGTCGAGAGCCGAAGAGATCGAAGGTCTCTCTCTCTAAAGTGAATATTTCGGCAGTATCGGGCCGGGCATTGGAGCGATTTATTAAAAGAGAAATAAGCTGCACATATCAACTAAAAATCAAAGTTTTGAGTGATGATTTAGTTGTGCCAGGACCAAATTTTGTGTATGCAGTCCGAGAATTTCATGGCATAAAATAATACTTTTGTTTAAGACTACTGGGTTCGACACACACTCAACAGACAATTTTAAACACTTGCAAGTGCTTAGGCCTGAATATGAACAATTTTGTGGGTTTCGGCTTTTATAAAAATTGCAAACACGGGAGGACAAGACACATTAGTGGTGTTCAGGTTCGAATGAGAGAGAAATATTCGAGAACTGTCTGCGTCCAGTTCTCAGCACACAGTTTGAATCTCACGTTGTCGAGTGGATTGTGCATCCCGTGCATGTGTAACACCTTCATAAAAACACTCCTGGCACATAGATGTTTTGATGTCTGATGAGAAGAAATGGACAAACACACACATGCTGAGATGGTTCCGACACACAATGTAAATGCATTGAAACAGAGGAGTTGAGTGGTAGAAAATGTTCCGATTTCACGTTCTGATTAAAATGACAGCCTTAAATAGTGGCGACGATTTAGGTGATAGTTGCTCCCCATTCTTTTGCCTCCACACCATCACACTATGGTCTCTTAATGCTAAGTTTTGTCTACCAAGAGTAAGTAAACTTTCCTTGTCCCCCCACAGATTTTGGAACCCAATTGCCACCACTGGTCTTAAACATACAATTGTGATACCTCTTTTCAGCCCCCCCCCCTCGCCGAAAGGAATTCCTGGATACGTTCCTGATCCAGGAATTGTAAATAAATTCATTTCCCGTCCGGGAGAGCAAATCAGCAAGTGTAAGTGGTTTTTGGCCCGCAAAGAACCTTTTTATGTTTAAATTTCAATTCGGTCCAGGAACCTTTCTTTTATGAATTTAAATACGGTCCAGGAACCTTTTTTCCGAATAAATTTAAATACAGTCCAGGAACTCTTTTTCCGGATCAATTTCAATACGGTCCAAGAACATTTTTTCCGGATCAATTTAAATACGATCCAGGAACTTTTCAATGAAATAATACGCAACATGGACCGAATTTAAATTGTGCGAGAAAAAGGATTCCGGTCCTGTTGCGAAACCCAATAGAACCCATTAGAATGTATGGGTTCCTGGACCTTTAACAATAGGTCGACCTCCTACGTTTCATCATTGTATGTGAATACTTAGTTTAGGACATATCCTGACTTTTTAAGTTGTCAGTCACACAGGTATTTCTCTATTTCAGGCCAAGAAGATGTGGCTAATTCTACTTCTGATGTCGCTTCAAGCGTCGCAAGACGGGGACGCCTTCATCAGGAGCGCGGTGGAGAGGATTCCCCCTCACACCCTCCCGAAGATTGTGGATAGGTCGTCCCTGCTCCAGTACGTGTTCGGCACCCGGGCCCTTCCTCTGAGGTCGGCTGTGGAGAAAGTGTTAACCAAATCAGAAAGGTATTTTACATTCTACAAGGATTATGGTTTCTGCCACTGTTGAATGTCAGATACCCGTTTCCACACAGTGGCCATTCATGTACCTAGAAATATATTTCGGTAGGTGTCCTTGCACACTGTCACGTGTAATAATAATGATAATAATAATTGGTACGATAATAAATATTAGAAATAGTATGAATATCAGTAAAACTACCAATGTTATTATACAGGGTGAGTCAAAAGTCCCTTAACACACCCTATAAAATATGAGTTATGATAGAAGCAGGTTTAGCCCAGAGGGAACCATAGTTGGGTGTGTTGAGCAGAGGTCGTTAGTGAATTCAAGTCAAGATTTTTTAGACATATTTTTAACCAGTATGCTTGCACCCACTTCCTCCTTTCCGAGGTGGAACAGAATATGCTATACTTATCATCTGATAACCACAATGACCAGATCCCAGCCGAATTGTTGGTGCTGGCAACTTAATGGTGTGGTGTGTGGAACGCGATTGGTTGGTCCACTTTTCATCGACGGAACCTTAAATGCTGAGGGCTACTTGAATTTGTTAAGTGAATAAATATATATATATATATATATATATATATATATATATATATATATATATATTGGATTTTATTTCTTATTACATAGTATACAACATACTTAGGCTAACACAGTAAGTGTACATACTAATATAGTGACGGAATTGCCACTTTATATTCAACGTGCAGACACAGTCAGTGGCGTGTTAATGAAAATATCTAAAGAGGTTTTGACGACAAAGTTATAATTTTCATCTGATATGTATATTCTTTCGTGTAGGTTCGTTGAGAGAGTCTTTGTTCTCACCTTTTTTACGTGTTTTTCCCACAATGTTCCTCTATATGTACAGTTTAATTTCAATTTTAATATTTACAGGCACATTGCATACGAAGACAGACACGTGGGAGTTTCGGGATGGGTGATCTAAGGTCGGACTTTTTCCGGCCTTTTCCCCGCATAAAGCGGCTCTGGGGCTCACTCTGTGGGATAAAGGTGGCCGGAGCGTGGTGCTGTTCTCATCACCTCCAACATGGCCAAGTTCGATAGAATGTTTGGAGGCCCTACCTCCTCATCCCTCTATACAGGGTGTTGCAAAATACCTGTTACAACGCTTGGGAGGTGATTCGACAAGTAAAAACAAGGAAAAAATGCCATGTGAAAAAATTTCGAAATCCGCACCGTTTTCGAGTGACAGGCGTGCGAAAATCGCCTCACACCATGTGTAAAGCACAATAACTCAAGAAGGAAGAAAGATACCAATGTCGGAATAAAATAATACAAACAAAATCGTACCTGGCGAATACAATGGTGCATCAATTGAGGCCCAGTGTAAATTGCGCAAGGGGAGTCTCAAAGAAAGTGGGGAATCCCCTGATGGAAAATACAAGAAATTTACTACTATCTTCTACATAATGTTGAGATCGGAACGTAGCCAGTAAAAAATGGCGACGTATGTCCACATGTCCCACTACTGCTGGGACACCGTCCCACACCCGAGAAATAGGAAAATAACTGCAAATCTCCTGTTGTACACGGTCCACATTGCGGTACGAAGAAGAAGAAAAGAAACCAATTTGTCGCTTGTCTCACTACTGCTGGGACACCATTCCAAATGGAAAAAAAATACTGGAAAATCATAAAAAAACGTTTTCAATCCCTTAATGTTGACACACTACTTTCCAGTACGAAAAACAAAAGTTAAAGAATGGCCACATGTCGTCAAGCTGTACATATACTACAAGAGAGCTCCCCAAAGAAACTGGGTAATCCTCCAAGGAATGAAGACTGAGAATGGCGAGAAAACGCACACAATAGCATGTAATATTTCCAGGCACAGCACATCTGGAAGGGATTCCACTGAGAAGCGCACAACCTCCGCACATGCAGATCGACGGTATGAAGTACAGCGATATCCAGCATTTTCACTCACACCTTTCACTAAAGGACACTATGCGGTGCTGATAGGGGCTCACAAACACCGGTATAATCAGAGACGTTGTTCAAAATGTCCGCCATTGACTTCAAGATAAAGCTGGCATCGGCGAAGCACTGATTATCTGGTACGCGCAAATACCTCTGGCATGTCACCAATTGTCCCAGCAGCGGCACTAACACGAGCAACGAGGTCATCAGTACTTTCCACAGGGGTTTTATACACACAAAGAAATCCAGTGGTGTGAGGTTGGGGGAAAGAGGTGGCCACGGTGAAGGTCCACCCCTGCCAATCCAACGATCGCCGAAAATATCGTTGAGTAAGGCCCTGGCTCCCCGGTCGAAATGTGCGGGGCGCTGTCGTGTTCAAACCAGATACGTTGTCTACCTGCCAGTGGCACGATTTCCAAAAGTTCAGGTAATACGTCATGTAGAAACACCCGATACTTCCCACCACACAAAGTAGAGGGCAAAATGTACGGGCCTATCAAGTGGTCACTTACTACGCCACACCACACATTCACTGCGAACCTATGTTGATGATGGCGCACAATGATTGCATGCGGATTGTCCATATCCCAGGCGTGGCTGTTGTGGCTATTGAACATGCCGTCCCTGGTGAATATTGCCTCATCGGTCCACAAACCTCTTGTTGGGAAATCTGGGATGGCAAGAGTATGTTGCACGTACCATTGGCAGAAATCCATGCGTAGGGGAAAGTCCGTGGGCAGTATATGGTGCACCTTATGCAATTGGTATGGGTGCAATCCCTCCTCTTGAAGAACGCGGAACACATTGCTATGGTGGGTTTGTTGAGTACGAGCAATGACACGTGTCAGGACGGTCTCGTATCGCGTCCAACACGTCCTCTTCAAATTGCACAGTGCGGGGTCTTCCACAATCCCACCTACGGGGTAGTAGAGATCCAGTTTCACGCAGTCGAGCATCAAGTCTTTGAAAGAGTGCATGTGCTGGTAATCGCCTATTGGGAAAACGTTCGTGATACGAACGCTGTGCTTCACGGCTGTTTCGGTTTGCCTCTCCATAAACGAGATGCATATCAGCAAGCTCGTGGGTAGAGTACTCCACCATTGTCCTGTTCGAGAACTGCCCAGCAACAGGGGCACTTTCCCTCCGAGTGACGGATCACAACTACCGTGATTAGCACCCACGTAATGTCACACAGGTGTCCACGCAGTTGTTGCAAACCGAGAAAGAACACGGGAATACGTACTCTACGTACAATATTCCTTGGCGCAATTCAACCATACACACACGCCAGACTAAACTCCAAGCTGCGAGACGCAGAACAAGACAGGAAAAACAACGGTCGACTACACTCTCTACGTAGTATCCACCAACACTAATACGTAACAGGTGACCTACACTCACAGCGCCTCTAGTGGGGTTTTCTGTATCAATTGGCTGAAATCAATCTGAGCGTAATTTGACGGCATAGCGTCATTTTCGAGTGAATTTCCTATTTCCCGAGTGTGGGACGGTGCCCCAGCAGTAGTGGGACATGTGGACATACGTCGCCATTTTTTACTGCCTACATTCCGATCTCAACATTATGTAGAAAATAGTAGTAAATTTCCTATATTTTCCATCAGGTCATTCCCCACTTTCTTTGAGAGTCCCCTTGCGCAATTTACACTGGGCCTCAATTGATGCACCATTGTATTCGTCAGATACGACTTCCTTTGTATTCTTTTAATCCGACATTGATATCTTTCTTCCTTCTTGAGTTATTGTGCTTTACACATGGTGTGAGGCGATTTTCGCACGCCTGTCACTCGCAAACGGTGCCGATTTCGACATTTTTTCACATGGCATTTTTTCCTTGTTTTTACTTGTCGAATCACCTCCCAACCGTTGTAACAGGTATTTTGCAACACCCTGTATATGCTTCATGGCATTGTGCCGAAGTGCACGGGAAACGTTACCTTTTATGAAGTGTATTATTAACAAAAGAAAACGATAAAGTAATAGTGGAACTACATGCAAAAGAGCCTGCGCAGACCCGCTACTTCTGTATGCTGTTCTCGCACGTGGATGGGAGGGACAGAGTGAAGCATGCTTCCTTATGGCTCGAGTTGAACCGTTGGAGGGAAAGTTGCGCGGAGACTTTCGGCCGAAGGTCCTTTTCCTTGTGGTCCCTCTAAGACAATAATTGGTTCCCGTGCAGCTCGGGTTAGCGCTCTCGACTTTGGTACGCTTGGTCCCACGTACGGTTCCCGAATGTAGCCCCAAATTTTCGGTGATGACATTGAGAACCGCTTGAAAGGGGGCTGGTTTAGCAAGCCAGATATAGACGATGAAACTCGATGCGCAGATCAAACGTCACCTCTAAAGAAAAGTCGATTCATAGGCTGGACTTTCAGGACTGCTTTTGCGTCAGTTGTAGGTACAGTGGGATCCATAAGTATTACCGTGCAAATTGTCCATCACCATGTTCGTGCACTTTATTTGACCCAATAAGAGCTTCAAGAATTAAAAGAAAACTCAAAACAAGCTGTTGATAACTTCTGCACCAGCATACATAAAAATCCAACGCTTAAAAACACATAGGATGTAAGAGAAAAATTATTGAAAATAGTCATGGACAATTTGCACGGCAATACTCATGGATCCCACTGTACGTGTATAATATCTTCAAGCAGTGGCGTGCCTAGGATTTTCGAAAGGAAGGGGTTACGTATACTTTTTAGTAGTCAGTCTTCTTTTTTGCTATCTTTCCCTGTCTTTGACAGACTAAAGTGGGAGAGTTATGACCCCTTACCAACCTACCTTTGGCACGCCACTGTCCTCAAGTCTATGATTCTGATTGCCTCGTCTGTAACTCATCCATGCTCTACCTCTTCCAGGGCAGAAGAAAGAATTCCCCTCCGGGATGCTGTGGAGAGCCGCCCCCTCCCCCAGGTGGGAGTGAACTTACCCCACCCATTCCTTGGGAACCAACTCTTGGCGGCTTCCCCCGTATGGAACTCTTATTATCGAATGACGGTGCCCCTTCTCAAGGGGTCTGTCAACTATGGGTCCAAAGTTACTGGTAAGTTCTGTACATAAGTACTACATAAGCATGGTACTCGCGGCATTTGTTTTTTTTTATATATTTGAATGTACAGTCACGGACACTTCTGGGTTATAACAATCCCTTTGGAAGTGAATTGGATTATTACAACGTAGAAATGTCTGTGACTGTACATGTATGCCAGTAAGGCATGGCGAAGCACCGCAAGTAAATAGTTCATTCTTTTTATGGTCCGTTTGCAGAATTAGTTATCTTAGCGCTCAGCATTATATTCAAGAAGTTACCATTTCGATGTAAACCAAATTTATCTTTTGGAAAGAATTGATAGCATAACAGAATGCACAACTACGCCACTGCTGCTAGCCATCTCGTATTGTATTCGAGTAAAATAAATTTATATAAAGTTACTTCAAGTTTTACTTACTTAAATGTCCGTTGAATTCGGTAAAAGTTAATGCATTTTAGTTTCTTGCTAAATTGACTACAATGAAATCTATCACTTCACTTGATAGTATTTAAACTCACATACTTTGTAATGAAATATTGCTCTTTTCATTACGAGAAATGTTTCTCAATTATTTTCTTGTGTAACCAATTACTGCAATTGTTTCATTTTCGTCCAGTAGTCGAATATAATTTGAAATCTTTCTGCTCTTTCAGGCAGTAAGGAGTACAAAATTGTGTGCTTTCTGGAAGGATGGGCTGTGTATCGACAGGAACCTATGAAGTTCACGACCCTTGACATGGAGCCGAGCAGTTGCACTCATCTCATCTATGCATTTGCTGGATTGGATCCACACTCATATCACATAATATCTTTGGACGAAGAAAATGATCTAGTCAGAGGTAGGTCACTAATAAAGCAAAATTGGGTCCAGTGATTTACCCACCACCTAACACCACCCCAAATACCATTATACTCCCACCCCCTAAAATTAAGAACAAATGTTTTGTCATTTTTATGACAATTTCCTTTCACAATTCTGTAAAATCGTACTTGGGCTGTTTATTTTAAAATGTTATTTCTTTTGTTTCAGGAGGATACAGAGCTGCTGTAGGTCTAAAGTACAAAAACCCTGATTTGAAAGTTCTGATATCTGTTGGAGGTTGGATGGAGGGAAGCAGGAAGTTTTCAGAAATGAGCAGAACAGCTGCCAAGCGTCGAGATTTCATCCGCTCTGTCATTAAATTCCTAGACACACACAAGTTTGATGGTATAGACATTGACTGGGAATATCCAGGTACAAAATTTTCTAAGAAAATATCTTTCCTCTCTAGGAATGTGATAACTTTGTATTGAATCAGTGCTTTTTGAGTGGGCTTGTGCAGTCTGCACACTACACGATTGCTTATCCACTGACATGAGGTATTTTTATAGGAGTGCTCTGCTTTCAGATAAGAATCATATTCAAAACTAAATTACATATTTTTCCCCACCAGAGTTTGAATCTTTAATCTAAGCAACTTTCTAAGAAACTTCACGAATTTCCAATTACCTTCTGTCTTGTAATTTGATCTCATAATAACATTAAAGTTATGTTTTGCATATTGTAATTGTAAAATGTATAATACAGGAAAATGTAAAATTGAGAAGTGTAAAATCAGGTTCCACTGTGCTAATCTCTCACAAGCAGTATAATATCTTCATTAAATTATTAGGAACATGAAATTATTTTGTGCTTCTCTTTGATCTGTTGCAAAAATGTAATTACTCTGATATAACACTTTGCATAATTAGGTGCTGAGGATCTTGACGGACAAGCAGAGGATAAGGATAACTTCGCCCTGCTCCTGGAAGAATTAAGTGAAGTGTTTGAAGCTCGAGGCTGGTTGCTCTCTGCCTCTGTGTCACCTTCTCGCTTCCGGATAGAGGACGGATACGATGTAGAACAAGTTAGCAAATATCTGGACCTTATTAATATTATGACCTATGATCTTCATGCTGACCGAGAAAGTTTTGCAGATCACCATTCACCACTCTTCAGGCGACAGCATGACCAAGGATTAAATGTATTTTACAATGCAGTAAGTACACAAAATTGTAGTTCTTTTTAGGGTATAGGAGCGTTAAATACAGGGTGGCCACATGGTCCACATGTCAACCACCAATTTCAACACACTTGCTCAAACGTTTCACTGAAATCTATTTAAAATGTAAGTGCTGCCACAACCCTGATTATTGTGAACCGGTCCTGTTTCACAAAATATTTTTAGCAATTTTCCAACTTCAATACATATGCCTCTGGATGTCTCCTATTGAACTTAGCTGCCACTTCCTATTGTATACCATCCCTCTCATCCACAAAGAAGAATTATCGCCATTTGGTCATCTTTCATCAGTGCTATAGCTCATGTCAGAAAACAATACTGCCATTGGTTCCATGGCCACCCTGAACTAGAATATGAAGAAACATGTTACATCTATATTTCTGGGTATTACATTATGAAGAAGAGTCCTGTCTTAACTTTAATGCATAAAGTAATGAGTACATTTAAACAAATGGTAAAAGGCTTCAAGCCCTGATCTTCGCACAATGGTATTGTGAAAGCATGAACATTTCATGAGGTATGGTATGGTGGAGGAAAATTCCATTAGAATACACAAAAATACAAAACGGAGAAAACCCATGTAGGTTTTTGTGCCATGTGCCTGTTGGACTAATATACGTAGTATTAGTGTCATATTTGTATTAAATCATATGTTTTAGATTAGCAGAATGTAGAATCACATGTAAATTTTCAATGAAGCTTTTCTGTGTCCCTAACCCCAGCACTACATGAAAAATCATGACTTTTCAGCTAATTTCAGCTTTCATTCTATTCTGTGCATTCTAAGTCTCAAAAGAATATTTACAACAAATTCTTCAGTTTGATAAGACATTAAAGATTGTTAGCCAGTGTAGAAAAAGTGCATCGGGAATGGGTGGAAGAAGAAAAAAGTTTTGGTTTCAAATCATCCAGGTGTCTCATCTCATGTGACAATTCTGCATGCCACTGCTCACAGATTGAATATTGTTTCATTCTCATTAACATTTATTATTGCAGTCTGTAGTGCTTTGTCAAATAGAACAGCAGTCATCTTGCTTCAAATCACCATCAAACTTAAAACTTTTACATCTCTTGTATTCATGTTTGAAGTTATAGAAATCATAACCTTCCTTTTTGAGTAATTTAGTTTAAAAAATCTATCAATCTCTTATAAATGTCTTTGCAATGTCAGTACATTATATAATCCTGTCAGAGACCTCCTTTATATCTGATTATATACTTCTATTGTATAATTATATTAATAGTGTGCACAATCAATACTTCTGACATATGAGACTAGCATGAAATGCTTTTTTTGTTAATGAATGGTTTCATACCTTAACCACTATTGGTTCTCTTTGAAATTACATTATTTAATAATTTTTCAGGATTACGCTGTTCGTTATTGGCTAAAAAAAGGAGCTCCCAGAGAGAAAATAATAATGGGAATCCCTTTCTATGGTCGTTCCTTCACACTGCTCAATGCTTCCAACTCTATGCCAACCGCACCTGTCAAAGGATTTGGAAATGAAGGAAGATACACTCAGGTATTTTTTATTGCAATCTCCCATTTAAAAAATTAATTCTTGTTTCAAAGTAAGGCTTGTTGCTTTCTTCTTATGTGTAAATATTATTAAAATGTTCAACTATTTTCCAGTGAAGAAGAAATGAGATATTTAATCCCACGATTGGTAAAGAAAGTCTTCATGAATTAAGTAATGATAATGGTATAAGATTGATTACTTTTGCAACCTCAAAAAATTTAATTGTGAAAAGTGCCACATTTAAACATAAATATATCCATAAATATACCTGGTCTTCTCCAGATGGTAAAACTCATAATCAAATAGATCATATTCTCATTGATAAGAGAAGGCATACTAGTATAATTGACGTTCGTTCACATAGAAGTGCTGACTGTGGCAGTGACCATTATTTAGTAATTGCTAAATTAAGAGAAAGACTCTCAGTGATAAATCATAAGCAACAAAATCTAAAAGTTAAAAAGTTTAATACAGGAAAATTTGCTGATGAAAGAATTAAGAAAGATTACCAAATTAAATTGTCAAATAGATTTGATGTTTTGCAGGATTTAAATTACGATGAAAATATAAATGAAACAGACGTAAATAAGAATTGGCAGCACATACGTAATGCAATAGAATCAGCAGCTAAAAAAGTATAGGATACCATAAACCAAGAAAAAGTAAGCCATGGTTTGATAATGTTGAGTTGGTGTTTTAAGTCCACTTTATGCACAGTAAGGCTAATCGGGACTGGACCTACAGTTTAAAGTGGGATCCGAACCACTTGTGCCTCCACCGGGTATCGAACCCGGGACCCCTTGATTACAAGGTGAAGACGCTACCACTGCGCCATCGGGGAGGCCCTATGGTTTGATAATGAATGTCATAATCTAATAGAAATAAGAAATCAGGTTAGACTTAGGTGGTTAAATAACTCTGATGATACAAATCTAAGCAATTATAATAGAATAAAGCGAGAAGTTAACCACACGTTTAGAAGTAAAAAAAGAGATTACTTGAAAAGCAAAATTAACGAAATTGAAACAAACAGCAAAAACAAAAATATCAGAGATTTATATAAAGGTGTAAATGAATTTAGAAAGGGGTGGCAACCTAAAGTAAACTTGATAAAAGATAAAGACGGTGATTTTCTAGCTGACCCAAGCGATATTCTAAATAGATGGAAGAGCTACTTTAATGACTTTTTAAATGTTCATGTAGGAGATAAATCAGAAGTAAATGAAGTGCACACAGCAGAACCTTTAGTTCCAGACCCTAACTTGACTGAAGCTAAATATGCTATTAAAAGGCTAAAGAATACCAAAGCACCTGGCATTGATTTAATACCAGCTGAGTTAATTAAATATGGTGGAAATTCGTTAATAAGTCAAATTCATAAATTAATTTGTTTATTATGGAATAAAGAAGAAATCCCTCAACAGTGGAAAGAATCCATAATTGTTCCTGTGTTTAAAAAAGGTGATAAAATGAAGTGCAATAATTACCGTGGAATTTCTCTACTCTCAACAACATATAAAATATTATCTAACATTCTTTTAACAAGACTAACCCCATATGCTAATGAAATTATAGGTGATTATCAATGTGGATTTAAACGTAACAGATCAACTACACAACAAATTTTTCACATCAGACAGACACTTGAGAAAGAGTGGGAATATAATCAAAATGTCCATCAGCTATTCATTGATTTCAATAAAGCATATGATTCAGTCAAAAGAGATAAATTATATAATATATTAGTCCAGTTTTGAATATCTAAGAAGCTTGTTAATACGATAAAAGCATGCACCAGTGAAACAGAAAGTAAAATTCGTGTGGGTAATAATATGTCTGACAAATTTACAATTCATGATGGGTTAGAACAATGAGATGCATTATCTCCATTGCTCTTTAATTTTGCCTTAGAATATGCTGTTAGGAACTAACGAAGGACTAAAATTAAACAGTGTGACTCAGTTGTTAGCATATGCAGATGATGTAGACTTATTAGGGGATTTTATAAATACAATTAAGAATAATGCTGAAATAATTTTCAAAACTGCTAAAGAGATAGGTTTGGAAGTTAGCAAAGAGAAAACTAAATATATGCTTACAGGCCAAAATCAAATGTTAGATAATAATCAAAATCTATTTATTGATAACAACTCATTTGAACCTGTTTCCAAATTCAAATACTTAGGAGTAAAATTAACAAATGAAAATTATATTAAAGAGGAAATAAAAAGTAGGCTTAATTCAGGAAATGCATGTTACTTTTCTATTCATAAACTTTTGTCCTCTCATTTAATATCTAAGAAACTAAAAGTTAAAATATACAGAACGGTAATTTTGCCTGTGAAACTTGGTCCCTTACATTGAAAGAAGAACATACATTGGGAGTATTTGAAAATAAGTTCCTTAGGAAAATATTTGGACCTAAAAGGGATGAGGAGACAGGTGAGTGGAGAAGGTTACATAATTTAGAACTACATAATTTGTATTCATGTCCAGATATTATTAGAATAATTAAATCAAGAAGACTTAGGTTGGCAGGCCATGTGGCACGAATGGGAGAGGAAATAGGAGTTTATAGGATTCTTGTTGGGAAACCTGATGGTAAGAGGCCTGTGAAGGCGAAGACGAAGATGGAGGGACAACGATGAGATGGACCTAAAGGAAATTGGTAGGGATGGAAAAGAGTATATAGATCTTGCTCAGGATAGGGACAGATTGAAGGCCTGTGTTGCTGCAGCCATGAACCTTCTGGTTTAAGAAGGCTAGAGAGTTAGTTAAAAGAAAAGGTGTATAATTAATTTGCTCTAACAAAATTGCAAAATTTTAAAGAAAAGTGAGCCATTTCTTTAGCTCAATCTGTGATTGGTCTCACATATACATTTAATTTTTTGCTTAACTATTTCTGTATGCAAGATGCCTGTTCAAGAATAATTGTTGAAAATTTCAACAAGAAGAAATGCTATAGACTACTTTGAATTTAGAGCACTTTAGTTATTAATGATAATGGTAACAGAATAAAACATTTATTATAGTATGATACAGGACATTGTCTTACACCTTGTGCTGGAAAACACATTTTTATTAATTAATCAATATTCCATGGAGCATAATTGATCATACTGTTCTGGTTGATGATACAGATGGGAAGTGCCAATTGTCAACACTTGTAATAAGAAAGAATGTGCTGTTTACAATGTTAAATATTGAATAAAATGAAAATTCGAAGTGTAAGGGGTGACCCTTTCACGTTGTACATCCAAATGTCAACCTCACTTCCACATAGTCCACCCTGCATTTTGCAGACTAACTAGGCTCTGGCGTTTGGACCTTTGACAAGTATAATCCTCTCTAGGGCTGTGTATGTGTTGTCTTGTATTTTGTCCTTATATGTGCCGAGTGCTCATTTACAGCCTCAGCTTTTAACCAAGGTAAAAATATTTGTCTTTCAACACTTTTTTATTTTAGTTATGGTTATGGGCTGGACATCTTAAAATGTGACAGGTACAAAATAGCCTAAGTGCTCATGCAACCACAATTTCAAATACATTCATTGAAAATGAAAATTCATTACAACATAGGTATAAGTGGTTTTAGGAAGAAATGATTTTCACATGATCTACACATTCCATAAAAATGTGAGAAATTATTGCTCCACTTTCTTGTATATTTCTCTGGATTAGTGAAGATTTTCTTCTCTCATTTTTAAGGTTTTAATGTTGAAAATATTTTTGTTTATCCTGTTTGCAGATTCCTTGCATTCTTCCATATTGAAGTGTAGACAAGACAAAGTGTAAATAAATTTCTAGTCAAGATATCTAAGAATGGTATTTTATTAAGGAATAATCAGTAATCAAAAACAGAAGTTCAGTTTGGAATTTCACCTTTGTGGTTAGCTTAGTCATAATTAAACCACAAAATTCTTGTAGCTTGCAGCAAAAATATTTTACTATACTCTGTCCTGGGAATCTCTGGAGTGAGCGAACGAAAACAAGTCTGTGCACTAGGAGTGACTCGAGATGGCTCGACCAATGAATACATGAGAGAGAACAGGATAACATGGAGGGAAGGAAGAGACTGCATCTACCAGCTGTTTACAGTTGTGTGTACTGCTTCGCTCCACCCACTCACTTCCTCCTCTTCTCTACCATTATGTACGGCCTTGCTCTAGAGATTCCTGGGATAGAATATAATTGTTCAGTAACCTTGTTAACAAGTGAAAATACTGATTCAGTGAGGTAGAAAATTAGTCCAGTTGAAATGTTTTGTTTTTAAGTCATAAATTTAGTGCATAGTGAGTGTTTGGGAAAAATTCTATATTTACATTTTTTTCGTTTTAGGAAGCAGGATATATAGCATTTTTCGAAGTGTGTGACAGATTGTCAGAAGGTGGATGGAAAAGAAACTCAGATGATGCTGGCAGTCCATATGTTGTAAAGGGAGACCAATGGATTGGCTATGATACAGTAGAAAGTATTAGGGATAAGGTAATTTGCATTTTTTTTCATTTTATTTCTATAGAGTAGTTACACTGAGTCAGAGGCGTGGCGTGCATGTAGCCGCTGTTACCGCAGGTAACACCAAAGTATAAAGAATTGAAGAACCCGTCTTAAAATATTATTACTAGGGAACGGAACTTTATGTGCTAAAAAACTCAGAAATATTTATTTTTTATGTGTCATAAATGTTGAAAATATGTGATAAAAACAGGAAAATATGTGACAAAAATAAAAACATTTGGTAACAAATACAAACTATAACATGCATTTTAAACACCTGAAATCAGTTTCTAAATGATTACCTCTTAGCGAGCTATTTTTTGGAATAGTTGCAGTGGATCACCATAGTTTTTTCTTCCAAATTCTCCATTGTAAATCTGTGACGATTATCTCTAAAAAGCATCTTATATTGTGAGAAAGATCGCTCCACGTCACAAGAAAAAATTCTTGCATATTTGAAGCACGAAATGTCACTAACGCTGAAGTTTTCCAAAGCTTCCTCTTCCTCTACTTCACTTTCCAAAACACGTG
The DNA here is from genome assembly GCF_977018435.1 of Lepisma saccharinum. Classification (NCBI taxonomy): domain Eukaryota; kingdom Metazoa; phylum Arthropoda; class Insecta; order Zygentoma; family Lepismatidae; genus Lepisma; species Lepisma saccharinum. Next base: position 74,368,110 of record NC_139232.1, read on the forward strand.
CAATTTGGCACAAAGTTTGAAAACCTTGTTTTTTCCAAAAAAAAATCTCTACATATAGACATTTGCACTCGTGCGTTAGATCCAGTGAATTCTTTCAGTTTCGTTTCTACTATACGCGGACGATTCAAGCTTTCGTATGGAATTGGAGAGAAAGGACAGGTTTCTTGAGATGTATGCCAATTCGACTTTTAAGGAGGGCTCTATCAACAGTTCTTGCAGAATTCTTCTTTGTCGAGATCATTTACAACAGATACAATTTTTTCAAAGTTCTGGGCATAACATCTGCATCCAACCAAGTGCCCCATCGCGTAACTACAGGTGTAGGGGGAAGGGGAACTTCAGGACATTTTTGTTTAAAAATGTCTATTCTTCTAGGCGACTTGATAAAAACCTTCTTCCCATTTGAAACCAGTTCATCGACATTTGGATAAAGAGCTCTTATGTTTTCACATATTCTATGCAACGCATGAGTCACACATTTAACGTGCACCATTTTGGGGTAGCTAACAGCAAGGCCTACTGCATGTAAGCTGCAGCATCTGTCAAGAGAAGAACATTGTCAAATTTTATGCCTTCCGGCCACAATAGCTGCATTGCTTCATTAAAAAGCCTTGCTATCGTTACGTGTAGCCAGCCCCAGCTACTTACAGCTATTTTCTCCCAATAGGATCGTAGGCGAGGCGACAAAAGTCTGCCAGCGAGCGTGTTCAAAGACAAAACAAACCTAACACTTTCGATATGAAAGAGGTGTGGAGAATAAACATTTTTCCTTCGAGGATTTCGAGTTAGATGAAGTCAATGAGCGATTTTATGTATTTAAAATGAAAATTCGCAAAATATGTATTTACATACGGAAAACTGGAAAATATGTGTTTTTATGTAAAATAAAATTTGCTGTGTTGACATATAAGGCTATGATCAGAATTTTGGCAAAAATGAGGGGGTCTATCTTATCGCAGAAAAAACATTTATTTACCTAAAGTTCCTTTCCCTAATTATTACGTACATAAACTGGTAATATTGTCGTAAAGTAAAAATTGCAGACTGACATTTTTTCTGACACCGGCAAAAGCGAAGAGGAGGACTGATCCGGTATCCTCCTCAGGCAACATGAGGAAAGGGCCCTGAGCCCACGCAAGGAAGACTTCGCGTTGCGGCAAAGACTGACCGCGGGAGGAAGAGGCAGGTTTTTGGCATGCCTGTTTAGCCGGCGCAGTTGCCGGTGATACTTACCGGAAACATACCAGTGTTGCCATATTCAAGACAGAAAAGAGCTAAGTCTATCTTACTCTGAAGGTGTCCAGTCACACTGGGGAACGATGGCGCAGTGGTAGCGTCGCCACCTTATAATCAAGGGATTCCGGGTTCGATACCCGGTGGAGGCACAAGTGGTTCGGATCCAACTTTAAACTGTCCCGATTAGCATTACTGTTCATGAAGTGGACTTAAATCGCCAAATCAAAATTTTAAAAAATCAAATCACATTGAGGCAAAAGCAAACTACCAAGTGATATTTTGTATTTACACTAAATATCAGCGATTATGAAAGTCCTCTTTGTCCTTCTTCGACATCATGGGCGAGAAGGAGAGGAGAGGGATGGGTATGGTCAAGGAGTCCGCTGTCCTTCCAAAAATGTCAACCTAAAATTCTATATTTCACACATATAATATTATTTCGGTTACAGGAATTTGTGATAATTGTTGATAATACTGATTGAGATTGACATACATTGTCGCAGGAATGCAATAATTTCGGATTGAAGCAATGTTTTTGAGGTGGTAGAACTGTTTTTGGGTGAAAACAATACTTACAAGCATAATTTCCCGATTGTTATCTTAGCACGCTCTGAAGTGTCAGGTGTCGCAGGTTCGAATCCTCAGCAAGAAATGGTTATTTCAGTGTTCGTTGTTATTATTTTACTTACATAATTATAAAAATTAATAATTACATACACAAAGAAATAATAATTTTATTTCAATAATTCACCATGCATCCTTATCGTCACGATTATCCTATAAAGCGAAAGCCTTAAATGTAGCAAAGGACGTAAAATATACGAAATAGTAGTGGTGTCAGAAATGTGATTTCAGTGGATTTAGCGAAACATGGGAGTGGGAGTAGTTAGGAAACAGATGAAGACTACATCTACTCTACATACGTCTTATTTGAAACGAAAAGTTTTGCAATTTGGGCAAATCTGGTTTCAAAAGAACTAAGATGGCAACATTAGTAGAACTGGACTTCTTGCAGGTTCAGAAGGAAATATTGGGGAAGGGCCGATGCTGAGAGGGGAGGGGGCAAGGAGGGTGCTTCACGTGTTACAAAAGTAAACAACGGTTTGTGGGAGGGACTGTGCAGTGGGAGTTTTGTGACTGGTGTCTTTCGTCTTTATGTTGTTTTCGGGCATTGTTAATTAATTAATGAAGCTTGCTCCGAGTTCCGAGGTGGCGGGTTCATCCTATCTGGACAGTGTGTGTAATCGTGCGATAGAAGATATTTTGAAGCAATCTTTCGGTTCGTTATTTTGCAGAAAAAATCGAAATTGTGGCGAAAGGGAGGCCAAAGCCTATTTTGAACGATTTAAAAACAAGTCGTCTGCTGGATATGACCGACATTTCAATGTTTCGTGGTATAACGACTATCCGTGGTTATGTGGATGTGTGCAGTTGTCGAAACTCTTTTGTTAGCCATGTACTCTATTTTCAGGTGAAAAAAAAAAGTGTCGAATTCAGATGTGGATAACGTGGACCATGACCATGACGCACCCAAAAATTCAAATTCAAATGAAAAACTTCTCTTTATGACAGCATCATAGAAGTTTTTTGATTTGATTTGATTGATTTTGCTTCGCTTGTGCCACTTTTGGCTAATTTGCGAAGATGGGAATGAGTGATGATATGATTAAATTGATGAATAGACATCACAAACGCCCATGCCCAAGCTAGGATTCGAACCCGGGATCCCAGCATCATATAACTATTTTCAAAGTCGGATTGATCTGCTCTATAAGCAGCCTTCGATGTTTCTGTAAGTATCAAATTACGTATTATTGTGTCAACAACCAATGTTTGCGATTTCACTTTAGTCCTTAGTCAACATTTTTTTTTCCTGATTAATAACTTTACCAAAATCTAGTATTGAATTGCATACGTACCAGATTAATATTATATGAACTACTTGGAAGACATTGGGGGGGGGGGGGCATGAGGTGGGGAGGCGCCCAAGTCTCCCTTAAATGTCCTACTGATAACCGGTAACACTTTTAAAAATCCACGCCACGCCACTGCACTGAGTAATTTATGAACTCTCTTCTTGCAAGTATATAATGCTTGTCAGTGCTTGTAATTGAAATTGAAATTCACACACATGCCATTTTAGTTGCAGAATTTGAGATGGATTTTTATTAGGAAAACTATTACAAGTAAGCCTGATATGTGATAAATTCAAACTGAAATAGTGTGTTCTGACATAGCAGCACATTTTAGGAGGAAGACGACTTGCAAAAATGTCCTGTTTGCCCCCTTCCCATGGCAAAAAATCTGGATTCTTGTGATAAATGGTGGGGGACACTTCTTTGGTTCCACGTAGATTCATGAGACAGGTGGGGAGATGGCTGTATGTAAATTTTCCTAGTTGGTGGTAAGGCACCATCACACATATTCCTCTCCACTTTAAGCATTATGGCTTGTACATTATTACTTCATGATATTTAAGAACAATTTATTTGTTGCAAGGGGATAAACTGAATTATTATTTGGGAGGCGATTTAATCACTTCAGTAGGCTAGAAATTATAAATGTAAGATTCACAGGTGCAAAATAAAATGTAAACTTTTTTCTTTGTTTTTGTGTTGAGGTTAAAAATTGCAACAGTTTAATTAATTTTTAATGTCTTGACTTTGTACTATTCCAGATTAATTTTTTCATTGCCATTTTCAGACACATTACATAAAGAAACAGAGTCTTGGAGGAGCAATGATCTGGGCAGTCGATTTGGATGATTTTCAAGGAATTTGTGGAGAAAAATGGCCTTTGTTAACTGCAGTTAGACAAGGTTTAGAAGGTGAGTAGAATCGTGTCATGATGTTCATTTATTACCTTTTCATTTTCCTTTCATGAAAAAATGTTGGTGCGAGAGTAGCCTTGCATCCTCACTTGTGTTACTTTCTACATTTCTAAATGTATGTTTTGTACTAATTGATGATTTATAACTATTTGTGTGTATGTAATCACTTGCTCTGAAAATTATGCAGATGTCATTTTTGTTCTGAGTATGTTTCGTATTCAAAATCAACACATCCTATTTAATCTTGAAACAATATAAATGGAGAGATTTCGCTGAGATATCAAAATGTCACAGATTGTAAACGAGAATACAGTAGCAAGAAAAAGTTCCAAGGAACTGCATCTAAGAGATTGATATGGTTATTTTTAATCGCTTCATGGTGTGGAATTCAGGGCAAAATCTAGGTCTTAGATAAGGTGGGAGGGAGGCCACAATATCTTGCTCCCTCTTTAATCTGCCAGCCCTGCAACATCATTATCATTATCATCCTGTCACATTTCCAGTCTGTCTGAGTCAGCATAGAAGTCAGGCCTCACTCTCTCTCTCTCTATCTTTACTATTTCTTTTTAAGATTTATAATTCTTATCTAGCAAAGTAAATATTCAGAAAATGTTATGATACTTTTTTTTATTATTATTATTATTTAAGTTATTGTAAGTAAATCTTTTGGTTGTATATCTGTTTTATTAGGATTCAATGTTTATCTTCTTAGTATTTTATTATTCTTATGTTAGTTTAAGTTTCAATGTCTATGTTTTTAATTATCTGTAATTTAATGTTTTACCTATTTTTTTTGTAATTTCTGTCAACTTGAAATTTTATATTGTGTTATTTGTATACAACTGCTGTAATAAGGCATTAAATGCTGTCATGAGCAGTATAAACTCCTATAATAAATTTAGGGCTGAGCCGATACCACTTGGAACCGATACTGATACCGATACTCTGACTGATACCCACCAACAGTGATCAGAACACTACATTTTAAAAGTAGCTTCGCAACAGCAACAGCTACTCTTCCAAAATGTAGCTTCGCTACAGCTACAGCTACATTTACCAAAAAGTAGCTCGCTACGCTACTCCTGTTCGCTACTCGCTACTTCGCTACTTTCCCGCTTCTTTTGAATAAAAAAAAAATAACAACCACAAGGATATTCCAAAGAAGACCCTAGTTTGATAGTTGTACTTACTGGAAAATAGATTCTGTTATTGAAGTCTAAAATTGGTAAAAGCTATAAGTGCCACAATAACTCAAACACCATTTTCCACGTTAAACTGTGAATTGTGCCATGCTTTATAATGTGGTAAACGTGAAATGTGGCTTGTAGCCCCCTAAGTAGTTCAAAGGGCATGTAAAGAGGTCACGAGTGTGCACGTTCTTACGGGCTGATGTGCGGAACGATGCGATTTCCCAACTCTTTTGCTTTTGGCACTTACAACGTTTACCACTTTTAGTCCTCTATTTATTATCATGATCCTCGTCATTCGGTAATTTTGATAGCAGTGTTACTTCAGTTACTTATTTTCAATATAGTGTTTGAGAATAACATACCTATGTAAGCGGGAGATCAATTCAAATTTTATATATGAGTAGTGCAATTAGGGTGACACAAAATTAATGATTACAACTATACACAAATAAAATTTGGTAGAATTATTTACATTTATATATCAACATATTTTCCTTGAGAATAAATATTGAGTTAAGTCACATAGTGGTTCGAAACCAGTCTCGATTTGCTTATCTGTGCATAAAGTGGACTCCAAATAAAAACTAGGAAAGACGCCTGGAGGATGGGATCCTCCTACTCCTCCATTCCCCACGCTGCTCATCATCTTTCATCATTCTTCCTCATTTTCACATTAGCCAAAAGTGGCAGAAAGCGACACTAGATAAGATTGATTGATTGACTTTTTGTTTTAAGTCCACTTTATGCACAGTAAGGCTAATCGGGACTGGACCTACAGTTTAAAGTGGGATCCGAACCACTATGTGCCTCAACCGGGTATCGAACCTGGGGCTCTTGACTGTAGATAAGATAATTACTAAATAAAAGATTGATCTTCATTGTCATGATTAGCAAAAGTAACAGAAAAGCTAAAGGGAAATGTATATTGAGAAAACTGATGTGTAAATCCAAGAGTTCTATTAACATACTGAGCCATTGATTGCTGGCACTATTGCTGTGATTCTAGTGGAAAATGGATCGCTCCTTTTTGCACTGCAAGTTGTGTTTTACACAGTAATTAATGACATTTTGCTGCCCCTTATACCAAGGATATCCACAATACATGTTCCCGGGGTGGTGCAAACGAGGTATTTTTTTTTCAGGGGTGCCACAAATGAGGCATTTTCCCAAAATCTCAAAAAAAGTAGCTGTTAGCAGGAATATATTCATATATGTCAGTTATTTATCTGGATATTAGAATTATTATAATACTAATGAAATAAATTACACAGATACCTATACTGTGATATCAAAATATTTATAATCTACATTATTCATATTTCCATGTAATAGATTTTGTCTTTTTGAACCTCCTGCAAAAGTAAGCGTTATTGTCGATTTTTTAAATGCTGTTGCCACATTCAAAATTTACCTCAAAATGCTGAGAAGAAATGTAGCTGTAGCGAAAATTTCGCTACAACTACAGGATTTTGTAGCTTTGCTACCGCTACAACTACAATTTTCAAAATGTAGCGCCGCTACAGCTACAGCTACAAATTTTGTAGCTAGCTACAAGTAGTGCGCTACTTTCGACCACTGCCCACCGATACAGATACTTGTATAATTCCAATTTAAAATAACAAAGGCTAGTTATTACATATATGTGTGTGTGTGTTTAGTATTGTTACATTTTGTAGATATGTATTTTTGATGATGGGCGATGAATAAATTAACCCACCAAACGATGCTCTCTTGCAACAATGCATCTTTTATAGATCAGTGACAATTGATCAGATGTTTAAAATATGAGAAAAATATTATGAGAAGCTAAGAGCAAGGCGATCGTCCCCCCCCCCCTCCAATGTTGAAAAATTAGATCATGCCTCTTCAACCTCCTTTAAACTAAGGGATCATGCAAGAATAATTGGCGATTTACCTGCCCCGGACACGACGTCTAAAAAACTCACAGTAAAACTCGTCTCTTTTTTTGTCCTTTAACAAAGAGAATAATATATAATAAACTAAATGTAAGGAGAGAGTGATAACCACTTATATATCAGCTGATTGATTTCAGTACAGTGATATTCCGACTTGACTTTTCTTTTGACATATATACTGTCGGCAAATTATTTCTAAAAAAGTATTAAATACTAAGTACTATCCCTTGGCGTGGAAGGAAATCCAAACCATCCACTACACTTTCCAGAAAGTGTGTGTCATCAACTGTCATTCAAATAAAATTATTCCCTTGCCGAGTTCCCTGTGCCGAAACATGCTTGTTGAAACCCAGTTATGCAGGTCGGGAGAACAAAAGTCTAAAGTTGGAAAGGAAAAGGGGGATTAGCCCAGGTATTTGAATTTCCAGGAATATGCTATGTACTATGTTTAAGACATGTGCACCACTCACAGGGCGATGACTGTTTTGACTACGGGAGGTCTCTAAACAGAGAAATGTCCACAATACACTAGGTGCCTCATTGGCTGCATTCATGTACGTCCGCAGGATTTTTTCCAGGGAGGGGCAAGGAAGGTATATTTTTCCAGGGGGGGCAAACAAGGCACATTTTCCCCAATAATAGTATTGTTCCCTCAAAAAACATTGCTTAAATTTGAATTTATGATATTCATACAATAATTAATAAATATTGTTGTGGCTGAAATGAAATTATATGTCAAAAATATATCATTTTTGGTTGACTTTCATTTTTCGGGGGGGGGGGGTTGCCCACCCTTCTGGACGCCCATGGCTGCAGGGACATCATTGGGATTATTGTTACACAAAACTGCATCTGTGGAAAAAGGATGGGGATAATATCTCGTTACCCTTGATTTGCAAGATACTTAACCGCGAGTCTTATCTGCGTATGGATCTTTGTCACGTACTTGCTGTTCACTGAACTTGAGCCCATGTTCAATTAACAAATGTACAATTTTAATTTTTCTTCAAAACCAAATGTAAATTGGAAAAGGTGAACGAACCTTTGAAAAGAAACAAATCTTGGTTTTGGCCGCGCTTCTACAGACTCAAAAACAATGGTATCAGCTGATATCAGTGGAAAAAATTCAACCGATACTTACCAATACCACTGGTATCGGCCAATACTGATAAATTGGTATATAATAATAATACATAATAATAATAATAAATTTTCTATTCTGCCAACACTCCTCTTTTCTACTGTGTGCCAATTCTACCCTCTTATTTTCACGCTCTTCACTGCCTGATTTTTCCACCATCTTTGTGAATAGCTTTGGCTTTCTCACACCCCTTCTGTAGGGTATGCTCTCAGTGGGCTTGCTAGGTCTACAATGCTACACTTCTTCCATGTGAATTCCATGTAATTTCATTTCACTTTTGGCTATTTGCTACAATGAACTTGCAAAGAATACCCATGCCAGGCAGAAACTTTGATGGTAAAATTGAAAGTCAATCACTTAGCTACTGAGCCAGCCTAAGTGTAACAGGTGAAGAGTTACACTTATATTCATGGAGATTATAAGATAGAGAGATAAAAATCAACACATTACTACTTTAAGGTATCTTATAATCTTCAATTTTAATTATGTTTATCTTATAAAATGACAATTCACTGTATTTTGGCTCAAATGGAATGCAAAAAAATTAAATCAAATCATAGTCACATACATTATTTTCTTAATAGCAAGTTCTCTGCCACCACCTGATGAAGAAAATGTGACTGCTCCTGAACCAACAACACCTTCTCCATCTGAGCCTGTTTCAGTTGGGCCTGACTCAGCCTGCAGTGGTCAAGGCTATGTTCGGGATCCTGATGACTGTTCAGTATACTACCAATGCGAATGGGGTAACAAGCACACATACAAGTGTCCAGATGGCTTGCACTTTGATACAAGCTTGAAACTATGCAACTGGCCTGAGTTGGCTGATTGTGAAGAATCTCCAAACCAACCCTCTCAAGGTAAGTGCATTGATTTTATTAAAAAAATTATTATTTTCTTGCAAACGGAACATTTCTAAGCCATTTAGAGAGTAACTATGCTTCGATTTGTCCAAATTTATGATCAAAACAAATTATACATGGTGTCTGGAATGAGACTGACAGTTTTTAAGAGTTTGTGGTTTTAATATCGATAGAAGTAGATAAAAAGAAAAGCAAGCTTTTGAAGATAAACTCACCAAGTTTTATTGGCAGTAGTTACAACTCAACACAGCTCAGTATAGCTCCACATGAGCTCCCTTTCTGATACGGAGGATGTCTAACCTGAATTCAATTTCTCTCCACGTATTCTGTAGCATCAGAGGCATGACAGAAGCAATCGCATTCCTAATTCAGTCCTGCAGTTCTTCTAGGTTTCGTACCTTTGGGCTAGAATACAGAATGTCTTTCACATAACCCCAGAGAAAAAAGTCCAGAGGGGTAACATCAGGCGAGCATGGTGGCCAGGAAATTGGCCTATCCAATGATCAGGAAATTCCGTATCAAGATACTCCCTCACTTGTAGGCTCCAATGTGGCAGGGCACCATCTAGTTGGAATATCACTGTAGGTTGTAAATGACGTAATTGGGGAACTGCAAAGTTTTCGAGCATATATCTAGGAACACATTTCCTGTTATTGTTTGCTCCCCGAAAAAAAAATGGGCCTATGACTTCATTATGCGTTAAAGCACACCAAACATTCAATTTGGGACTGTCTCGGACATGTTCCACATATGCATGAGGATTCTCAGAACCCCATATTCTAACATTGTGTCTGTAAACACAACCCGACAAGTGAAAAGTTGTGTCATCTGAGAAAACAGTGGTGGATAGAAAGGTCCGGTCATTATCATCAATCTTGAGCAGAATGTCAATTGCAAAATTTTGTCCTTGTGGCTTGTCATTTGGCTTAAGTTCTTGCAACAACTGCAACTTATATGTATGCAAACATAATTGTTGATGTACCATATTGTTCACAGTTGACCTTGGAATTCCCAGCTGCCTGCTCACTGTCCGTATTGACTTTTGCAGACTATGTGTGAAACAATCTCTTATTGACTCCACATCTTCATCTGACACTTGCGGTTTACCACCACTGTGAGGTTTCATCACACTCCCTGTAGATAAAAATTATTCTTTCCAAGCCCTGATGGTGTTACGTGATGGAGGATCCTTCTGGTAAACACTGCGAAAGTTTCGTTGCACTTGCACAACACTGTTTGTCTCTGCATACCACCACATGCATTGCACTCTTTTGCGTACTGATGCCATTTTGGTTTCAGTGATACCAGCGCCGACACCACTAGTTGTACAAGTATGAACAATTGCAAACTGAGACTCGCAAATGTATACTTCTTTTGCAGTCCATTGTTAAAAACAAGCTCGGTTTGCAAAAAACGTTATAACTGTTTAAAAACATTCAGTCCCATTCTGGACACTGTGTGTGTGTGTGTGTTTGTGTTTGTTTGTTTGTTTATTTATTTTGGAAAACTGTCAGTTTCAAATTTTCTGCACTTAAAGTTAACAGTTTGATGTTATGAATTAGGAATAACTTAGTCTTTCCTCAACTTGTGTTTGTGAACCGTGATTAACAGTGGCTAAGTTGGGGGTAGGGGTGAGAGCATAAGCTTAAGATAACTGTCACTGAAGCTGAATGGTGGGAAGACATGTCCACTATTGAATGATTTTTTGGAGGGGGCTGAAATGGTTAAGGTGGATAACTACATTGCTGTGTTCTAGGTGGAAGGAGGGCAAGACACAATAAAATATTTCAAAATTACCATTTTGAAATTTCATCTTAAAAGTTGTTCCAAGACAAAAATGGTAATCACTTGTTTGACTTTTCCCACATTATGCACCTGAAAGCACTTCGAAATAAATCATGTATGCCTAAGTTTGCTTATCCACTATGAGTAAGGTCTTAGAAGTTATTAGCCTAAGATTATTTGTAATATAATTGAATGAAAATTATCAATTTTTCTACAAACTTGTCATTGACTGATGATATGCTTCAGATCATCCTGGCATTAAAACCTGCTCAGAAGATGGATTATACACAGATCCTGGTGACTGCAGAGTCTACTACTTTTGTAAAAATGGTGTCAAGTATCAACTGAAATGCCCATATGGACTCTTTTTTGATATTCGAACTGGACTTTGCAGATTGGGCCATTCTGCAAAATGCACTCCTGGTTATTCCGAAAAGGTCACGTTGAAAATAAATGATGAGAAGAATGAAGTTGGTACTAGGTTGATAGGAGGTTAGTAAATCAAAAATGAAGGTCATATCATCATACATGTCACTCTGTCTAGTTTCTTTAGAAAACTCATTTGTACATTTTATGAAAAAAATAATAATGTAATTTTCATTTTACTGACTGGCTGATTTGGAAATTGTAGCGTTCAGAAATTGTTTGCAATGCTTAGTGATTAATCATTGACATTAAATGTTACAGTCCCAATTTCAATACTTGGTTGAGTCTCACAAAATTATAAGAAAAAAAACAACTTTCAAATTTTAGTTCTTGTCATTCAGTTTGTTTGAGGCTTAAATTTAACATTTGTAATGAAATGTGAATGAGAATAACCACAGAATTTGTATTAATTCCTTATGTTAATTCGTTTTCATTGTCATAAAAGGTCTGTGATTGTAATCATCTTATTTACACTGTTGCTCACTACAGTCTTTTACTCATCCTATGCTAAGAACTAAGAAATTAATTATTTTTGAACTTGAGTGTATGTATAGCATTTATTTACTTTTATGTTGTGTTTTAGAGGAAAATTATAAAGTCGTCTGTTACTTCACGAACTGGTCGCATTACAGAAAAGGAGATGGTAAGTTTGTTCCAGAACATCTCGATCCTCGCCTCTGCACTCATATTGTGTATGCCTTTGCAACACTTGATCCAGAAGATCTCACAATCAAACCAGCTGATCCATGGACAGATTTAGAAAACAGTAAGTCATTTTCAACCTGCCCAATATTTTTATTTATTACACTGAAATATAGAATTTGAAATATTTTTTGTATAATTAGTGTCATGTTTTGAGATACAGGGTGGCACCTATTGTATCTACCAACTTCAACTGACAACGGAAAGATGGTGAGTACTTGTAGTAACTCTATATGGTTATGAAATAAAAATATACAGATGAGCACATAATACAGTGTATAATATGGACAATACAGAGATCAGTGCACCTTGAAAATAACGTCCTCTAAAAGTCCTCCTTCTGCTTGAATGTACTGTTTGATGCGTTGCGGGAAGGCTTTCATGACGTGCATCTCAACATGCCATGTGGAATAGCATGTATTTCACGGAGACCGATGGTTTGCAACATTACCCATGGATCTTCACTATCTAATCCACCTCAGAGTGCTGTGTGTCTCTGGAACACATGGGGATGTTCCACAAGAGTGCCTGGTGCCTGTTTGGATGAAGGCTTCCACTGCTGCAATCTGCATCTGCACTGGCCAATGCTCCATGGTATCCTATACTAATTGCCTGACTCCCAGCTCTCCACTGATGTTGGTATGCCACACATGTGTATGTGGATTCTGGCATGGTTGCCAACTCAAATTGGTAGATACAATATGCGCCACCCTGTGTTACTTACTTCAAAGGTATTGTGGAAACAATCATATTTCTGAATGACTCTGTAGAGCCTTTGTGCACATTGAACTGCTATTATATATATATTATGTTATAAATGCTTACTGTGTTGATATGTGTGTAGTTACATGATACAATTATGAAATGTGCACAACTACCTATCGTTCAAACTGTTTATCTCTTACAATGTGCATGACGGCACTCAATTGTTTTGTCAAGATCACTGAATAAAACCCTAGCTCTTGAGTCAAATATGCAATCAAATCCTTACCATTTACATGATGGAATATACTCATTCTTGTAATAAGCAAGTTGGTTGCTAAATGCTTCTTTTTATCTTCCAAATATAGACTTTGTATTAACTTTGTATAGTTTCCCCTGTAGCCTCCCTACTCTTCCACTCATCGCCACACATATTTGTAATAGTACATAACATGCTCCACTGGGTCAACAGATGAATAAAGATTATGATTATAATTGAGCAGTATATTACCTACATGTTAAAGGTTTTCATGTAAAGAGTATTACATGTGAGAAAGATAAGATTATATGAGCCAAAATGTATATTAAACTTCTAACAGTTGATTAAGTAAAGTGATAAAAGTGATTAAACCTGGAACTATTTGCAACACAAGCAATTCATAACTTTGGAAACATGTTTTCGAAATCATATCTTAAATCTGCCTAACTATGGTAACAGGGATGATAAAAAAAGTTTTTTTTTTTCAAAATTGCCTCCATCAACAGAGAAAAATGATCATTGGTTTAATACTAGATATGATATATATTTCCAGTGCCGTTGATGATGCTGAACATGATTATGGTACAAGGGTTGCTGGAAAAGTTTCTGCAAACTACCACCAACAGTGGCGCTAGTGTTCTGCTATTATAAAAATCAGAAGAATAGACCTTTTTTTTATGTTTAAATTATCTTTGATTGTTTGTTTAAGCCTATTCGTTTATTTTTCACAGCAGTTTGAAGAAGTAGTTTCGTGTGAGAAATGGAAATTTCTCATGAACACTTTCGGGCAATGATTTTTTTATGATTTTAAATGTAGTTTAACACCGAAACAATCCATCGAGTGACTTCATTTCGCTTTTGGGGATGAAGCACCATCCAATAGGACTGTGTACAATTGGTTTTCCGAATTCCAGTGTGGTCGTACATTTCTCAGTGATGAATTTCGTGAAGGTCGTCCATCCACGTCTGTTGTTGCTAGTAATGTTGATGCTGTGCGTGAAATGATTGAGAGAGATCAGCATGTGACATACCGTGAGATTCAGGCACCCTTGAACATTGACATGAAAGCAATACATACGATTTTGCATGGTCATCTGAACGTACAGGAACTTTTAAGCCATTGGATCCCACAGAACTTGACCGAAGCTCAAAAACAGGCTCGTTTAAATTGGTGTAAAGAAATGCTCAAAAAATTCAACCGAGGCAAGTCAAATTTGGTGTTCTACATCATTACAGGGGACGAAACTTGGATCTTTTCATACAAATCCGAAAGTAAACAGCAATCCACTGTTTGGGTGTTTCAAAGTGAGCCGAAACCAACAAAAGTTGTTCGTTCAAGGAGTGCTGCCAAGAAAATGATTGCTTGTTTCTTTTGGGAACAATAGCTTTAGAAGATCGAAGGCCTGTAAATGCCGAGTGGTATAGAACAATTTGTTTGCCAGAGGTCAATGAATTGCTTAAAACAAACCCAAATCATCGCATTATTCTTCATCACGACAACGCCAGTTCCCACTCAGCGCACCAAACTGTTCATTTTTTGTCCAGTAAAAATGTTGAATTAATGACTCATTGTCCGTACTCACTTGATTTATCACCAAATGACTTCTTTTTTGCCCACACATGAAAAATAAGATGCATGCTGAGCGAGTTGTGTCGCTTGAAGCAGCTGTTGACGCATTCCGAACAGCGGTTTCTGAGGTATCAGCTTCAGAGTGGAAAAATGCTTTCAAAATTGGTTTTAGCGTATGCGAAAGTGTATCAATCTTAAGGGTGAATACTTTGAAAAACAATAAAGCCATTCCGAGAATTTCACATGTCTTTTTTCATATTGATTGCAGAAACTTTTCCACCAGCCCTCGTATCAACAATATAATCACTTTAGTGACTATGCGAGGGCCTCTTTGGGTCCTAGAGGGGCAGGGGAGAATTGGAGGAGGAAATAGTTGATTCAGGGCCTACAAATGATACTATTGAGATAAATAATGTGAGTTTTAACCAGACCTGTATATTTAATGTGCAACTTTTCAGATGACAGACCTTCAAATTAAAGCATGCCAATATTGATAAATGTTGGATTTTACAATATCACATACAAGTTATTCTTCTGTGTGACAAATATAGTCATTTTGACATAGAAATTCTTAAGGATACTACTAACCAGTACCAATTCACCTCTCTTTTCCAGATTTTTATCAGAGAGTCACTTCCATTCCGGATCCCCGGAGGGGTGGTAATGAACTGAAGGTACTCCTGGGCCTAGGTGGTTGGACCGATTCAACAGGCAGCAAGTATTCCACACTGGTGTCTAGTGCTTCGAACAGAAGACGTTTCATAGCCACAACTATCAACTTCCTTAGGAAACACAATTTTAAAGGCCTTCATCTTGATTGGCATTACCCACGTTGCTGGCAGTCTAACTGTTCTCGTGGGCCTCCTGAAGACAAACCGAATTTCACAAAGCTTATAAAGGTATATGGTTAACTGCATAGCTGAATGAATCAATAGACTCTCGCTTTTGTTGTAAATTATCAAAAATTCAATCCCAAGTAGGAACTCTTAAATTTTAGTATTGAGGGCATTGGGAGGTACTTGAAAATTAACAGTAATCTGCTCCAGAAAGCTAAAAATTACTATTTGAGATTCTCATAAATGTATGTGTCATGTTTATGGATCTTATGAAAAAGCACATATGAAGTACATAGACTATGTGTTGAGGATATACACACAATGTGCATTAAAGAAATATCTTACATTGCTTATAAATTTATGAAGATATATAATAAATTCAATGATTCCACACATTTTTCCAATGTAAGAAGTTTAAATTAACTTTTATTTCAAATAATTAAATTTATTACATTTAATGCATATATTTAAAGTAGCAAAAACTGCAGTATTATGTGGTTGTAAAATAATATTCCAAAATTGCCATGCAGTTACAAGATTTTTGTATTTTAATTTTGTGTATTAACATTACAGAAAGTGTACTGCAACTTATTGCTATTGTAATACTAGAAATATAATTTAATTTGTATTAGACAATCTATATTAGTAAAACAAAAAAAGTAAAGTAAAGTGCTCCCCTGTGCATAGCACCACGCCATGAAGGCGTATAGGGAGTGTGGGGGTAACGCCCCACACTTTCTTGATCCGGTCGTGAGTAGGGGTGATGTGATCAGCATCACACCCCTGACCGCCTTTACCCCCCAGGGTTTCCCCCAGGTACCCATGTTATTCGACGCTGGGTGGGCGCCGGGGCCGCTTCCATCGTTAGAAAAGTTCCCGGATTTGAACCGGCCGGGGATCGAACCCGGGACCTTTAGCATGGTAGTCAGACGCGTTACCGACTGAGCCACCGCGGCCACTATATTAGTACACTTATAATTAAGAAAAATATTTACAAAAGGAAAAAAATCTGTAAAATAGGAGTTTATTTTGTAAAACAATTTAAACATAGTAGAAATATTTCCCAGTTTAAAACACCTAACTTTAAATTCTCTCTTATTTGATGATGATTGAAGCTGATCAAAAGATTGTTTAGTTTTCAAAAAGCAATTTGTCAATTCAAATGAATGGAAAACCACTGTATGTGTAGTACCACAGTAGAACTGATAATTTAAAGTTCTGTAAAACATTTTGCATTTATGATGATGTCAGTCATTTGAAATGTATATAATAGTTATGAGCTGTATTCTGAAAAATACTTTCCAATTCCAGGAATTACGAAGAGAGTTTGATTATCAAGACCCACCATTCGTACTTGCAGCTGCCTTGTCTGGTTACAAGGAAGTCATTGATGAAGCATACGATGTTGCTGAGCTTAGTAGGCATCTTGATTTCTTATCAATTATGACATATGACTATCATGGCAGCTGGGAAAGGCAAACAGGGCACGTGAGTCCCTTGTACTTTAGAGAAGGAGACAGATACCCCCAATATAATACAGTGAGTATCATCATTCATCAACAATATTTATATTATCAATTTAGTGCATTATTATATAATTAGTTCTACCTTTTAACAGAATGCAGTAAAAATAAAATAGTGTATTCAGTTCATATAAAGTACAAAATGATATGGAACAATAGTTTTCTAGTAGTAGCTTATTTTAATTATGTTATAATACCTAAAAACTAATATTTACAAGATAATATAATGAATATTACTATCAAACATGTTTGTTGTTTTCACATATAATATCTGAAGTGTTCAATGTATTTTAATTAACTTTATGAATTAAATTAATATTACATTTACAAATAAATATGTTCTCTCATATCTCACTAATTGTACTATGCAGTAAATTTCTTTAGCTGGAAAACCTTTCTATTTTTCATTTCATTCATTACTTTTTAACACTTCACATTTAGTGGACAGTAGCCTCTCTCACCTGTAAGACTCTCTGGATGGGAAGTTTTCGAGCATGTACTTTTAAAATGCGCAGTAATGCATACAAAATTCATAGATGAAAAACATAGACAGTTTGGTTGTATTTTTTTTCTCAAAGAAACGTTATTTTGGGAAAAGAGAACACAATTACAAGGAGGAGCAGAAGACATTCTTTATGAGCTTGAGTTTTTGTTTTTTAAGTCCACTTTATGCACAGACAGGCTAATCAGGATTAGATCTACAGTTTAAAGTGGGATCTGAACCACAATCGGTTCTGTATATATATTGCATTCTTCCATGTTGTATAAGTTACATATTTACTTTTACATTTTATTTTTACACTAAAAAAATTTTCTTCGCTTATTATTGTGCTCACCTTAAATATTGTATGTAATTTCACTCCCATAGTGTATTCTTCCTATATTTGGATTTCCTTCATGTACAAGTTATTCAAATCATTGCTATAATTCTTGTCTATAATTGTATTAATATTTTATTAGTGTATGTGGATTTCCTTCATGTAGTAGTTCTTAAAATCATTACTGTAATCCTTGTCTAAAAGTGTATTAATATTTTATTACTGTATGTATTGTTATATGACGATTTCCATACCTATGGACATGGGTCAACGGAAATAAAGAATATGAATATGTGCCTCCACTGAGTATCAAACCCAGGACCCCTTGACTGAAAGGCAACAACATTAACCACTATGCCATCATACAAAAGAAAATCTTTGTGGAGTGCCCCTGTAACCCCCACAATAGATCAAAATGAATAAAAATAATTTAGAATATAGTGCTGTTAGGGTCTTACAACCATTTAAAGTTGTGTTGATAATTATTCAATATCCAAGCTTTTTAAATTGTATTATAGTATACAAAAAAACAAAAAAAACATGAATGGTGATACGATGTAACTGCGGCGAAAGGACAATCACAAAACCAGGACTGAGTTGACATCACGTTGAACTAATGCTGATACCAATTTTGATACTCTTACCAAACCCACTGATACTGATACCAATGTTTGAAAATTGTAGCAATAACGTTGTTCAAAATATTGATTAATATTGATGTGCAAGTATTCCATTTCAGTTATATGCATCAATTTACTTTAAAATATCTGAGAATTACATCAGAATATTAAAATACATGTTATGTAATCATAAAATCACATTTTTCATGCAAATCTGGTGAAAAATAATTAGACTACGAAAGTATCATGCAGCTGACCACATAAAAGACACAAATACTGGAAATGCTTTGACTGGACTCATCAAAGACATACTGTTAATTTTAGATGACTTTTCTTTTCTATCATTCTCTCTTAATTTGCATAGAAAAGGTTTTTTTAAACCAAAATCTGTAAAATCTCTTGCTTCTGACACACAAGGAGCTAGTTTCTACAACTGTTGTGTCGTTTGTAGGTTCTAATAACAAACAATTCCATTTTTCAACTTGTGGGTTACTGACACAAATTCATCTATACTCTTACTATCATGGTGTGGTGTAAGGGGTAACCCTTTCTCAAGACACCCAAATGTCACACCCACTTCCACATAGTACACTCTAGACTGCATTGTTCAGGGGCGCCGACTTGTCAAAATTATTGAGGGGCTCTGATCACTGAAATAAATTGGTGAATGACTCACTCCCTCACTTTTTAAAGTTTTGGCCTCAGTGTTCTGAATCTCGTAAAAGTCCATGAACTCCTCAAAAATATTAAAATTTTCATTTACAGTTCAAATCAGAATGTCAATTGTTAACGGATGGATATGTCACAAGTTTTGTCAACCATAATAGCAAAATATTCCCGATTTTTAATATCTGCTACCACGGAGCGCAAAACAGATCTCCCTCATATATCAATGATCTCATTCTGAATGTCATGTAAGAGCCATTTGTAGCCCGAACGTCCCATCCACTCCCCTAGTTCATGCACATCTTCTTTTGAAACTCTTTTTAGTAAAAATGTTAACAATACTCACAGTTATATACTTAGTATATAGTAATAAGTCATGTGTTTTGCTGCCCCCCAAGTTGATGGTGTAAACATTAGTTCTTCAACTGTGGGGAATGATCTCTGAAGGGGGTCAGCAGTCAAGGAAAGTTCAAGAACAGAACATTTCAAATGTGTATTTAAAGTTAAGTTCATGTGGCACAATTCAGAGTAAACTTTACAAGAGAAGCAAAATAATACATTAGATACTCTTAAGCAAAATTATTTGAGGGGCTTTGCTCCCACGTCGTTAACATTGGGGGGGGGGGGGGGGGGCTCGAGCCTCCCCCCCAAGCCCCATGGAGTCTGCGCCTATGGCATTGTTGCAGACTAATGAGGCTCTGGCATCTGAATCCATGGCCAGTATAATCCTCTATGGGACTTTGTTGCTTGTTGTCCATTTGTGTTTGTTCCTTTATTTCTTTCATCTTATCTCCATTCATCCTCATCTTTGTGATTAGCCAAAATTGGCAGAAAAGCAAAGTAAAATAAATTAAATGAATCAACTATTATTTCAGTTTTAAATGGACATTTAATATGATTGCAAAAAAATTATATTAATTTATTGTTGTTGTTATGTTTTTTTGTTGTTTTTTATAGAATTATACTCTGCAATATTATGCAGGAAAGGGTGCTGAAAAGGAAAAATTGCTGATGGGCATTCCACTCTACGGCCAGAGTTTTACTCTCAGCAGTCGAAACAATGAAATAGGAGCACCAGCTTCAGGAGGAGGGGAAGGAGGAGAATTTACACAACAACCAGGAATGCTGGCATATTATGAAATTTGTGATAGAAGTATGTATTTTTTCTATCTTTGTTGGATAATACCTTTAAAGGACATATATTATTGAAGATGATTCCAGATTTCAGTGATAATTAAGGGAGGCTATTGACTTTATGGCTCTCCCTGTCCTTGAAACTAAAATCTGTTATGGTTGTCATCATTTGCTTGCTTAGTAATTCTTACACTGTAAAGCTCATTATGTTATGATCCCTCAAAAACAACAACAACAAAAACAAGGTATTTTGTATCCTGTATGTATGCAGCCAGGCTTCAAAGTTTTCACTGTCATTTCTTTTTCTGTTGGATAATATGCTACAAACATACAAGCAGGTGCTATAATGTCAGTCTTGGTTGATTCTTGTTTTCTTGACTTAAATGAGTACTTAAATTACTTAAATTTAGAAATTACTTTACATCCTACGGTGCTTTACATGGTCGGGTTGGCTGTGGAGCAGCGACTAGCATGCTGGGAAGTAAGAGTGCATCTGCTGGCATTTAGACGCTGACCTTGGTACTGGACATGTCAGTGCTTAAGTATCCAGACAGCTGGTGTCCAGTTTGCACATATTTGTGAAGTGTTTGTAAGGTGTTAAAAAGTGTTTTTGTTTTAGTTTATGTATTACTGGGACTTTTCTGCAGTCTAATAATGTCACACTATATGTACAATTTAAAAGAAAAATGTATGACACTTATGTAATTACAAATTCTTGTAGGAAAGTTATAATCGTTTTGCAGTAGGCTTCCCAGATGTTCTTGTTTCACAGAGACAGTGTTCGAAAACTTGTGGTGAACAAATTCAGGGAAACAGGGTCTGTTCTTGATAAGAAGCGAAGGGTGAAACAGCATGTGCTTACTGAGGAGAAACTAGACGATTTTGGTGCACGATTGGAACATACTCCTCAAAAATTCCTCTGGCGCCTTGCACAAGAAACAGACATCACCATGACGTCTGCATGGTGAGCTACCAAGCTTATAGACTTGAAGCCATACATTAGAAGAATTGAAAGAAAATATCAGGAGAGAAATTCTCATAGAGCACAGAAATATCCAGGAGAGGTCTCATGGATGTCTTCTAGATATTCGTTTCGAAATTCTGGATATTCAGGAATGTCCAATAGACATCCATAGAACATACCCTGGATATCCAGGAAGGATATGTTTTGGACATTCTGTGGCATTTTTGGATGTGTTTTGGATATTCTGAATATGTTTTGGACATTCTGTGGGTCATTTTTTAACATGTTTTGGACATTCTGTGGATCATTTTTGGATGTGTTTGTATGATCTGGTCTATGTCTGGATGGTCTTGTAGTTTCATAAGCGCAGGCTCCAAGTTAGTATTCCAAAGCTCGGGTCCCAGAATGGAACCCTGAGGACAACCTTTTGACGTGATCTTACTCATTTGTAGATCCGGATATTTGATGCTAACTTTTCTGTTAGAGAAATAACTTTTCAGAAGTAGGAAGAGTGTACCTGGGCAGTTCATATTTTTAAGTGTTTGAAAAAGGCTGGGCCACCACAAGTTGTCAAATGCCCCGGCGATGTCCACCATGATTCCAACCATGTACTTGTTTGGAGTGTTTTGTGTTGTAGACGATAGCAGGCGTAATGCATCGTCAGTGCATTTACCTTTCGTGAACCCAAATTGTATCCCTGATATGGGTTTGAGCAGGCGAAATTCTTTGAGTCTTTTTAGGATAAGTTTCTCGAAGAGTTTTCCCAAAACGTTGAGAAGGCATATTGGTCTGTATGAATTGACCCTGGTTTCATCTTTATTTGGATGTTTCTTGATGATTATTAAGTTTGCTTCCTTCCAGGTTTCTGGGAATATCTTCTGAACAAGGCACTCATTAAATAGTTGAGTAATGTAAGGCGTAAGTACTGGGGTGATTTCTTGTATTATTTCCACAGGAATTCCGTCTGGTCCCGGGGACTTCTTCATTTTCATGCTGCTTATTTCGTTTTCTACTTCCTGGGTAGTGAAAGGTAATATTGGTGATTCTGGATATGGCTGGTGATAGATTTTTCTTGTATCCTTATTTTCATCGCTGTCGTTTTCAGGTTTGTCGTCTGGTATGAGATTCTTCATTAAGAAGTTGATGGTTTCTTCCAAGTCCTTTGTCATATTCGTGTTGTTCTCATCATTAATTAAGGTGGAAATGGTTTGTGGTTTTTTTGTTTTGGACATTCTGTGGATCATTTTTTAACATGTTTTGGACATTCTGTGGATTTTTTTGGACATGTTTTGGATATTATATGGATGATTTTGGAAATTCTATGGATGACTTTTGGACATGTCTTGGACATGAGTTCACATGATAGGGACATTATCAGGATGTTTTTATTTCATTGTGGATAAGGATATATTCTGGACTATTGTACCTAATCTGGACGTTATGCTGATATTTTTCGCACATACTTTGAATATGAGAAGAACATTCCTGAACTAGATTTACACATATCGAAGACCTCGGGTACATATTTGCTTATAACAAGTACTCCACTCTCTCTACCTCTCACTCTGTCACCCATTCACTCACTATCTCTCACACACATACACTGATTGCACACAAATTTACACACACATCTACTTCTCTGAAAAATGCTTTGTATTCACACGTGTATCAATAACTGGCATCTGGCATTGTGTTCAAGGCAAAGAGAAATCCTCGTGGCAAAGAAAGTTTCACCTGACCTGACATGCATGTGTGACTCGCTGAAAAGACAATGGACCTACAGACAATGCAATTACTTTGGGAGATATTTTTAAGTTACGTTTTAGTATTGCATTACAGAATTTGAGTCCTAACATAATTAACTTGAGACTAGATACTATGAATGAATCTTTACACAAATACCAAAACATTTATGTCAAATTTTTAATAAATACCACATATCCCATAAATATCCAGGACAGGAGATCCCTGTATGTCCAAAATGGAAGGTTCTATGGATAATCAGGATGGGATATTGCATGTATATCCATAGGATATCCATGGGATATCCACAATATCCATAGATCTGTGACATTGTGGATATCGTATGGATGTCCCTTTGAGATTTGTGCTGTATGGGTTGAAGCAATTTCGGAAGAGGAAGTGATATGTGTCGGTAAAAATTTCCTATAAATATGCTGTAAATGTGCAAAAGGACCTGTAATTCCAACACCTCTTATAACAAGGTACGTGCTCATTTTATTTGTAACTGTCAATGCAATTGTACAAGCTTATTTCATTACATAGATAATGGTTCCAGTTACGCGGACGTTGCATTCAGTTTGCAGCAGATGCACTCTTACTTCCCAGTGCCAACTTGACCGTGAAAAGCACTGTATATTCTTCTATATTTCAGCTACTTCTAAACATGAGGGGAAACTGGTAATTGTTAACCCTTTGGTTATAATTTTTTTAAATACCTTCTCAAATAAACATTCAAGTAAAGTGAATTAGGTACCAATTCAGTGGACATAAGGTTTTCAGGTGTCCACTCTTCAAAGTACAAGAAAGTTGTAGAAGGAAAACTACGAGGGCATGATGAAAAGTAATACCGCCTATTTTCTTGTTATGGTGTGAACACATTTGGGATTTTGAGCAATCATGCATTGGACTTACCAGGCTGTCCCGCTTCTCCATTTAAAGTTTCGAACTTCTATTGCCAGGGGGTGCTGAACTATAGCGAGGAAAATGGCAGCATACTATGTCAGTGCACCTGAAGCACCATGCGGTGATAGAGTTTCTAACCACAGAAAATGTCCCCCCCCCCCAATTGACAAACATCAGAGAATGAAGACTTTTTATGAGGATGAATGTGTAGAAGTCAGTGGGGCTGTTTGTTCTCATAATGAAAATCCCAGCAGAAACTCGCAACGTGTATAACAGAGAACGGAGTGGAAGGCTGCTTACTGCAACTGATGAAGGTCGTTGAAATCTTGTCACTGAACTCATTAGAGTTTCATCTGTTTCCGAAGCTTAAGGAACACTTGAGAGGAGTTCACTTTGATTCTGATGATACAGTGCAAACAGAAGTGAGGCTGTGGCTCCTTCGTCGAGATCAACAATTCTACACTGACGGCATTAAGAAACTGGTATTTTGTTGATCACCAGAACGATTATGTGGAAAAGTGATTATGTAGATATATGGGCAATGAAGTTCTAGACAGTTACCTGCATTTCTTTTATTCAAATAAATTCAACTGTTTTCCAATATAAAAAAAATAGGAGGCATTACTTTTCAGCACACTCTCGTACTTATCATAGAGTTGGGCCTTTCTTTTATAAATAGAAAGAGCGTGTTTTTGTGGGAAGTGAAGTAGTTTTATCATCCCTCCCAGCAAGCATAGTTGAAAGATGAAGAAGATAGAAAAATTAAAATTTTACCAAAATGTATTCCTTGGTTGAATCAGTATGATCCAACAAAATCTGTTTGTATTTGTTTAAAGTTGTGCATGCCAAGATTTTATGCCCCGAATAAATCAAACATCAACCCTCTATCGTAAACAGGTCTCATTCTGTGATGTTTCTTGTATAGATATCAACAGGGTTATAATACATTATGTTTTCCCTGGAGATGACTTCCTTTTAGATAACACCAGCCTGCATTTTTGAAAAAAAATCCGATGATTTCAAATCAATAGGCGATTCTGGAAGTATTTTGAATGCTGATCATGGAAATGACATCCATTTTTTCCATTCACGTCAGGATTTTTCACAATTTCAGAATCAAAATTATCATATTTGCCATTCCATTACGCCTATTACAGAACGCATCAAAATAAATTTAAGCAAGGAAAATTTCGGTTGTTTACAAACCAATAGGTGATTCTGGAAGTATTTTGAATTATAATCATGCACATTCCCGCCTCCCCTTCCCATCACATCAGGATTTTTCACCATTTCACAATCAAAATTATCACATTTGCCATTGCATTACGCCTATTACAGAACGCAATTCATATTCGTCATTCCAGTATGCCTATTACGGAACGCAATGAAATAAATTTAATCAAAGGAAAATTCGGCTGTTTATAAACCAATAGGTGATTCTGGAAGTATTTTGAATGCTAATCATGCATATGATATCTATTTTCCCCCATCCCATCAGGATTTTTAAAATTTCACAATCAAAATCATTATATTTGCCATTCCATTATGCCTATTACGGAAAGCAATAAAATAAATTTCAACGAAGGAAATTTCAGATGTTCACAAACCAATAGGTGATTCTGGAAGTATTTTTAATGCTGATGACGGATATGACATAAATTTCTTACCATCATTTTTCACTAGATCAGGATTTTTCTCCACGTCATAAAATTCAATCAACCCACTACATTATAACATTGAGTTTTCGACATTTTGTGAAGGATATTTTCATGAGGGATTTCGAAAATGGAACTTATGTAATCAAAGTTTACAATTTTCATGTCAATGTGTCTTGTGAAAATAGAAGGTGGATTAAATGCTTACTGCTTTGTGCATTTATAGTTCAAAATTGGAGGATTTGCATTCTAGAAAACCAATATTTTATCATAATTTAAACAGAGCCATCTATTGAGGAAATCATGGAACTACACATTTTATTGTGAAATAAAGGCACTTAATATATTGCAATTTTCTGGAAAAACTAGACGTGATGGGTAAAAATGGATTTCATTTTTGGAATCAGAATACTGAATTATTCAGAGACAACAGTCATCTGTGAGTCATCCAAACCCATGCAGGCCTGTGTAATAAAAAGGATGTCTGGGTGGATTTTCCTTTTCAGGGTGAAATTGTGTGGGTTTGCTACAAATCGTAAACTAAAAATTTAAAATGTTAAAAGTAAGCATAGCAAGCCACAACCTGATTGCTAGAAGTCACGCTAGTTTGAGGGTGATTACAATCATTTATAAAGTCGATATTTGAACACTGTCGATAGTAGCAGATAGGTGGATATCAGAAATGTACAAAAGTCTTCTGGAATGCTGCATCGTCTCGGGCTACATTTGAAAGTTTTATTGTCTGATTTTGATGTGTTTTTATAGTTACATTAGAAAGTTGTTATAAACAGTTGTTAAAAGGAACAAACAAACATGGTGATGTAGAAATGTAATACTGTATATGTCTAATCATTTAATATTTTGCTGAAAATTAAAATACAATAAGATGTCCTCTCTTCCACTTCACAAAATAAACAACAATCATAAGAAATTTAATTAACACTCATTTTCTTTTTACTTCTCAAATTATGCTGTTTTTGTAAACATTATGAAACTACACCAACACCAGCTAGTAAGTGATCCTGTGTGAAACATATCAGGGATATTTACTGCCTCAGTCTCCCTTACCTTACACAAATAACAATATTTTGCTCCAATAGCCGAATATCCACAAAAAATTCCAATAAATACTTTTACAATCAAATCAAATTGAATTTGAATTTAAAATTTTGGTGTGTCAGTACTTAGGCTATTTTGCATCCACTACATTATACGGGGGCCAGCCCCTTACCGTTACAAATAACAACTAACGTTGCATAACTAAAATCTTAAAATATTCTGACTTCTGTTAAAAGCTGAGGCTGTAAACGGGCACTCAGCACACACAAGGACAAAAGACAGGACAACACACACAAAATTATCCATAGTGCCAGTCGCCAGAGCCTTGTTTGTCTGCAAAATGCAGTCCAGGGTGTACTGCATGGAAGTGAGGTTGACTTTTGGGCACCTACGTGGAAGGTACCCCTTACACCCCAAATTAAATTGAAAAATGTCATTTGATTATGCATAAAATAGGAAAATAAAAACTGTTTCATTCCTTGATTTCAACAAGAAACTTACTTGTTCCAGTTCGTAAGCAGCAGTGGTATGTTGGCAGAGATAAGCATGGTGCAACTGGACCATATGCATACAAAGGTGACCAGTGGGTTGGATTTGATGATGTAGGAGCTATTAAAGAAAAGGTAGGTTTCTTACTTTGATAAAGTGTTATCTTGAACTGTATGTTAATATGAAATCAAGTCAAATAAAAATCTTAAAATTTTGACAAGAAGTATGAAGCTAAAATTTATATAGTCAGCTGATATTTACTGAATGTCCTCAAGTGATGGAGTGGGCTTTGAAATGTATATATATATATATATATATATATATATATATATATATATATATATATATATATATATATATATATATAAAAAAATATAATTATAATTGTACAGATGGAAGCTTCACTAAACACTTGCACCAATAAGGAACAGTGGTTTCTTGCCTTCTTGACAGTACTGGCAGTGTAAATGGTACATCACACCAGGGCCCCAAGCCCTGAGGGCCTGCATCCAGCATTCTCTTTTTATTTTTTGTTTTACTCAGAAAGAACATTTATTTCTATTTTTGTACCATGATAAATAAAGATGAAATTGGAGAAAATATAATATATTACTTATTGCCTATTACAGGTGTAGAAGTATGAAACCGGAATTTGTTTGCAAGAAGTAAACGGCTGGTGTTTGCAACTGAGAAACAATATTTTATTCAAAGTAAGCTCCATTGCGAGTTACACATTTCTCCCACCTTTGCGGCAGGTTATGAATGCCACGCCAAAAAAAACGTTCTTCTTTTGAAGCAAACCAGTCTGCGAGCCATGTTCGTACATCTTCATACGAATTGAAGCGCTGTTCTGCAAGAGTGTGTCCCAGTGAGGCAAATAGATGATAATCTGAAGGAGCCAAGTCGGGAGAATACGCCGCATGCCCTAGTATCTCCCATTTGAATGCCTCGATCGTTTCCCGGACCCATTTTGCTGTGTGTGGTGAGGCGTTGTCATGGAGCAGGATAACCTTGTGTTGCCTTGCTTCATATTCCGGCCGTTTGTCACGTTATGCTCGATGTAAATTGATCATTTGCTGTTGGTAGTGATCTGCGTTAACGGTTTCACCAGGTTTTAGCAGCTCATAATAGATGACGCCCTGCTGATCCCACCAAACACAGAGCCGTGTCTTCTTTCCAAAGCGATTTGGTCTTGCAGTGGATGTCGATGGTTCGCCTGGATTCACCCACGATTAGGATTCTCCAAATATATCCATTTCTCATCGCCGGTCAATATGCGATGGAGAAACGACTTACTTTTGTATCTGGCGAGCAGCATTTGACAAGTGGTCTTGCGGGATCCTTGCTGTCTTTCATTCAGTTCATGCGGAATCCATTTGCACGCTTTCTGCACCTTTCCCATAGCTTTCAACTGAAGAGAAACGGCTTTCTGTGTCACATTCAATTGTTCCGCGAGCTCCTGCTGCATTTGGGTATCATCTTGATCCAATAAGGTTTGCAATTCGTTGTCTTCGAACTTTTTCGAAGGTTTCCCACGTTCCTCGTTTCGCAAGTCAAAATCGCCACTTTTGAATTTCTTGAACCACTCAAAACACTGTGTTTTCCCGAGAGCATGTTCGCCGTAAGCTTCGACGAGCATTCGATGTGATTCTGCGGCTGTTTTCTTCAAATGATAACAGAACACCAATGCTGTCTGCAAATCGTAGTTCGTAGGCACAAAACTCGACATGTTCCGGGTGTGCAACACCTTCCTCTGTCTGGCACTCGGGTTACTGTGTTCCGATATAACATCCTCGGGAGTGGCGGGCAGCAGCTGGCGCTGCTTACACGATCTTCTGTGCCCTCCACTGCCAGCTAGCACCATCTATTGGCCAATTCCGGTTTCATACTTCTACACCTGGTAAGTATAGAACCGACTTTACTTTGCTGCAGGAGGTCCCAAGATAGAAGTGCAGCTTAGTGGGCCTTTAACAAAATCATTTAAAATTACAATGAAAAATACACAAAATCTAATATTTCTGTCATAAAATCACAATATATCACAAACTAGAGACCACTTGTGACATTCTGGAAAATGAGTATTGCATTTCTTTCCCAGATTTATTTACTGCTTGTTTAATTTTACTCATGACTGTGGCCTCTAGAAATCGAGCATTTTTTAAACTTTAGTTAATAAAATTGGAGTAGTACTTCTCAGCAAAGATTAGAAACATATCCATTTTGATCACTTAGCACAGGCAAATGGAATGACTAAATGTTCAACACATTGTGAAGTATTTTGCTGATGCCAAACCATTCAAGCAGAAGTTGGAGGTTTTGATAATTATTTCGTTTCGAATTTATTATAGTTTCTTATTTCTTGAATCTTTATTGTTCAATGTGTTATTATGTGCTTTCATTAGTTCTTTTAATGTAAATGTATAGTTTTTGCAATAAACATAAGTCTCACAATGTGTATTTTCCAAATTGTAGTCTGCCTTCTTAATCTCAACAGGGACTTAAAAACATTTTAAGCACCGTTTTGTATTGAATGCATAATTATAATACCATCTTCACTTAATCAGCACATGGAATATCTGTAGATCAAAGAAATAGTACATGTAGAAAACCGGAAACCCTGGCCCACTGTTCCTCAGATGACATAATGTGCTCTGCAAGAAGATTCACACATAATTTCTGATGACAGATAATCTTTCAGTGTGCTGCCAATTCTCAATTTTAACCTTTGTTAAACATTTTTAATTTTTATCTCATCTTCCAAGACATTTTACATTTTTAACCACCTGGAATAAAGTTATCTAAAGATACTCGTAATGGGACTGAAATGTTGAGATATAGGGCCAGAAGTCATGTATAAATATGAGTGTGCTTTGATGATTTTTTCTGCTTTATACATGTGTATTTAATTTCTTTCCAAATCTCTTTAACTTTCAGAATTTTTGCTATAACAATAATATTCATATAGCAAACATTTTTGAGCCTAAATGAAAAAGAAAATGTATTTTATTAAACTGTCATAATAAATGTGTCATTATTGATTAATTATGTGTATATTTTTTAATATGCTTCATCCTTATAGGCCAAGTATGTGCAAAATTTTAGGTTTGGGGGAGCAATGGTGTGGACTGTGGATCTTGATGATTTCCAAAATCGATGTTGCAAAGAACCTTTCCCACTTTTGAGGACAATCAACAGGGTGTTTGGACGCTTCCCCCCAGCTGAACCACCGACAGGAGATTGCACAAAACCTCCGGAACCTGTGACTCCACCCTCCCCTACTCTCACAACAGGCGTTGATTCAGGTACTTAATGCACTTTCCTTTACAGCACATCAGTTAAAAATCATTTGTTTATCTTTCTCTTTCTTCCTATTTTGGTTATATTAGTTCACTTTCCTACCTCTTGGGATAATTGCGACAATGAGGATGAATGATAAACTCATGAAATAGATTCACCCTGGGACCTCTGTCTTCATAGCCATTATGCAGACCATTACACCATGAAGGCTGGCAATTGGATTTTATCAATAGATTGGAATGTTATACAAGCATGTTCTACATTTACTGCACACAGTATTGCATTATTGAAACTGTAAAGTACTGTACATATGTGTGTGTTACTGTGAACTTAGAATAGAAAATGATTTTACAAGGAAAATAAGTTAGAAAAATCACATCTTCATCATTTTATAATTATTCATGTACTATTTAATATAATGTGATGGAAGAGATATACTATTACCATGAAAACACCAACTAATAATAATAATAGTAATAATAATAATAATAATAATTCAGGCCATGAGAGCCAGGGCCTACCTACCGAACACTGGTTATGAAGTTACATGTAGCCAGTATGACGAACCCCCAGTCATTGCATTACTCATTCGTAGCTCTCCAATTTCCTCACAATGGTGGGTGGTCACCAGTCTCGTACACAGGCTGAAATCTCAGGAAAAAAATACTTACACTTCTCCCAGGAGACTCAAATCAGCATGCATCTCATAGTCAAAACTCAAATCTTGCACCTTAAACTATGAAAACAGCAAAGGAATAACCTAAAATATCCAATTGAACAAAGGTACATGTCCAAACAAGAGTCTTCTGTTCAAATACATTCACAACACTTCAGTTCAATTACTATGAACTGAAAATGATCAAAATTGTAATTGAAATTACTGAGCCAAGTTTGAATCGCTTTTCCTCGTAGTTATTCAAAAATTCCCACAGTTCCATTGAGTGTATAATGACACAGATATGTTAATTAAAAAATAATTTATCTTTTAATTTATTGTATTTTATTATGAACCTGGCTACAGAGATAATTTGCAAAGATTAACAAATAATAATTTCTAAGTTTTAGAAAATCATTCACAAGCAACAAGTGAAAACTGCTTTAATTTTTGGAGGCAAGAACTTTCCAGAGGAGAATTCAAATACAATAGCGACCTCTAGATATTACTGGCAAATGCAAGGTGTCCCAAAAATGTTTGAACATTTTCACAACTTGCAACTTGCTAAATTTTCAATCTTTTGAGATATAATTTCAGTTATTTGAAATTTCAAAGAGATACACCAAGATCCTAGCCATTACTTGAATTTAAGGTCAGTTTGAAGCAGATAGGACTCTTTAAGATGTCAAGATACAGCAATAAAAAAACAAAACAGAAAGTGTCAATGACCTTCATAAGAGATAATAAGCTACTGGAAATTTACATGAATCTCCAAAAAAAAAAATGATTAACAAAAGGCACAAACATTCATCAAATTTTGAAGCATGTCACTTAAATTAATCATATTTTAGAGAATTTGGGAGTAAGGAGGGGCTTATTCTCAGCAGGTAAAAGCACTTATACATGATCTGAAGGCCTATCTTGATCAAAAATCGGCTTACCAGGTGGATTAGATGCAAAGGAATTATATTACAAAAATAGTACTGTAATTCTGACTGAGCTGCTTTTTGAGAAAAATAAATGCAACTCTGATATTTTTCAAAAGTAACTTTAAAATCAGTGCAAAATAATAATTGACAAATACAAATACCATTGCCAATACAAATAAGTTCATAATATGTTTTGTGTGTTTTTTAGGAGTTAGACCAACTACTCCCGAGGATCAATATACAAGTACCTCTGCCTCTACAACATCGTCACCATGGTGGACAAGCAGTACTACAACAACAACACCACGTCCTACTCGACCAACCACTACTACTACAACTACAACAACAACTACTACTACTACCACCACCACTACTACTACCAGGCGTCCAACAACAACTACAACAACCACCACCACACCACGACCAACGAGACCTGCTCCAACACAGTCAACCAGCACTACACCAGCCTCTGAAGAGTGTGAAAGTGGCCAGTATTATCCTGATCCAAGTAATTGTAATGCTTTCTACCGATGTATTCTTGGTGAAAAGAAGAAGCAGTATTGTGCAGGAGGACTTCACTGGAACAAAGAGAAACAAGTGTGTGATTGGCCAAGTGAAGCAATGTGTGAGCAGAGTTCAGGTATGTCAGTAAATGAATGCAAAATTGGGTATGTCAGTACAATAAGTACAAAATTAGTGGTTCTTATTGCAGTATTCATAGTGTCCTGTTTCCTAAAACTCTTTGGAAAATAAAACAAGTCAACATCAGAAATGGACAAGCAGTCTATTAAACAAAGTAGATTTGCATCCTTGGATATTTCAACAACTTTGTAAATCATGAAGAATGTTATTTAAACCTCACACTTTCTACTTCAATAACTTGTCTTGTTCTTTATATTCTTTATTTCCATAACATCATTATTAAGGAAATAAGAAATTAGTAATCTCATATATTTGTCTAATGCTAGTCATACACACCCAAACCAATGTTAAAATAACCTCTCTGCAGATGATTCTTGACTTTAAGAACAGCTAACTATTCCTAAAATAGATATTAAGTTTAAAGGGGCTCAAAAAATCATTTTGAGGTGGAGCCCTTGGGGAAACTTCTCCATTGCCCTAAGGATTATTATGCCTCTGATCATGACTATTGGCGAGTTAAGTAGTCCAATGGCACTGAATGTGTTGTCCACACATCACTTAATGAAAACCTGTTTAGCAGTCCTTGGATTTAAAAGGACTGTTGTACATTCATCCACACTTCTGGGTTATAACAATCCCATTAAAAATTAATGGAGTTATTACAACCCAGAAGCATCTGTAACTCTACCATGGAGTTTAGTTTAGAGGATTAGACATTGTGACCTTCTATTAGTCTGTAATTTAACTTTCTCTGTATACCTGAAATTATTGTTCAAAATCAGAAGCAAAGTAACACAATAACATCATATATATAAAGATTTTTTTTTCTGATTACAGATATCTCCTCCTCCTCCACTACAACATCAACCCCTTGGTGGACCTCCAGCACAACAGCCTCAACAACATCATCACCTTGGTGGACCTCTTCCACAACACCCAGCACAACCACCACTGAAAACCAGTGGTGGACGACAACAAGAGCCACAACCTCAGCGCCACCTTCTTCAACCACTCAACGCCCAGCAGAAACATGCACAAGTGGCGAATACTACCCTGTAGAAGGTTCCTGTGAAAAATTTTATGTATGTGTGAATGGTAAATTGGTGGAACAGTCTTGTGCTCCTGGTCTAGTTTGGAATCAAGAGATGAAGATGTGTGATTGGAGTTATAATGTTAAGTGCAATGAATTGACATGTAAGTTTTATACTTTTAAATATACATACATTTCCTAATAAAATTAATTCTCATTTGCAACTTTCAAATTACATTATGACATATAATAAATATTCACTTATATCTTTTATTAACTAAAATATGGCTGGTAGGAATATAACCTTATTCATATAGACTAAATAAATTGTAGGGGCATCTGCCTGATTTGATCCATTACTGAAAAAAATATTACTCCCAAAATTTGGCTAATTTTAGATGCAATTTAGAGGTCTGAAACATTCAATTTTCTATTAAGACCAAACAAGAATACGAGGGTCACTATTTGACGTTTGCACGGAATCGTCTGGCATTATTGACCATAACGTACTTCAAATGTTTTGTCAATAGCTTCATTTGTGTTGTTTATGTTGCCTTGGAGATTGCGCGACAACAATAAAATGGAATTAACTTGTGAACATTTTCGTGCGATGATTTTTTTACGATTTTCGACGTGGATTATCAAGACAAGAGTGCATCGATCAACTTACTTCCACATTTGGCGATGAAGCCCCATCCTTTGCCACTGTGAAACGCTGGTATAAAAAATTTAATCGTGGCCGCCATTCGCTCACCGACGAGATTCGTGAAGGTCGTCCAAAATCAGTTGTTGTTCAAGAAAACATTGATGTTGTGCAAAACCTAATACTGCAAGATCGTCATGTGACATACTGTGAGATTGAGGCAACCATAGGCATTAGTTCCACCAGCATATATAAAATATTACATGATCATTTAGCTGTGAGAAAGGTATGTTCTTGTTGGATCCCACACAATTTGACAAAAACTCAAAAAGACGCTCGCTTCAATTGGTGCAAACAAATGCTCAATAAATACAATCGTGGTGCTTCAAAAGACGTATATAAGATTGTAACAGGTGACGACTCATGGATATATGCATATGAGCCAGAACGTAAACAGCAGTCGACTGTATGGGTGTTTCAAGATGAACCCAATCCAACAAAAGTTGTTCACGCTCGAAGCACATCCAAACAAATGGTTGCCTGTTTTTTCAGGAAAACTGGTCATGTGGCAACTGTGCCTTTAGAGGAACGTAGAACGGTCAACTCTGAATGGTACACAACAATTTGTTTGCCAGAGGTCTTCGGTCAAATACTGAAAACAAACAAACACCGTCGGATCATTCTTCATCAAGACAATGCCAGCTGTCACACATCTCGTCTAACAACCGACTTTATGAACAGTCAAAAAATCGAATTGATGGGTCATCCGCCATACAGTCCTGATTTGGCACCCAATGGCTTCTTCTTGTTCCCGAATGTCAAGAATAAATTGCGTGGACAACGATTTTCGTTGGCGGAAGACGTCGTTGATGCATTCAAAAACCATATTATGGAGGTGTCTCAAGAAGATTGGAAAAACTGCTTTGACAAATGGTTCGAATGAATGCAAAAGTGTATTGACCATAAAGGAGAATACTTCGAAAAACAATAAAGCAGTTTTCAATGCCAAATTCCTGTTTTTTCATAGTTAGGCTCAAAATATAAATAGTGACCCTCGTATAAAGTCCCTGTTCAGATGCTGTTAAGAACTTCCAGTATGACCCCTCATAGTGCCAAATATTATAATCTAGTTTATTCAATTTTATTGAAAGATGCTGTGTAAGTAATAAGTATATGCTAAATATGCAGATGTCACTAATTACACTTTATCATTTTTAGATATACTAGCAAGTACTTATGAAGCCTGCCAAGAAGGTGCATACACCAGCTATCCTGGTGATTGCAATAAGTATCGCTTTTGTCTATTTGGAAAATATAATTCTTTCCGGTGTGCTGGTGGCCTTCATTGGAATAATGTAAGCATTTAATAATTTATAATTTACCCTTTTGTTAAAATATCTCAGAAATTGATAATCGAGGAGAAGAGATTGCTCAATTTAAGTTAGTAGCATATATTATGTCTTGTGCTAATCCTTTAGATTTTATGAGTTCATGGAATACAAGCTATTATTTGGTACTCTTGAAACATGGTATTCACACTTTATCAAGCCACAAATATATAAGATTTTTGACAATAGTAAATGCACATGCTTTTCCATGCTAGTGTAAATCCAACTGTTATTTCTGTTGTCAGATTGTTATATGTTAGTCAATAGAAATTGTCAATAGTTTGAAGGCAAATTCTTCTTTTTTAAAAGGAAAAGCAAGTGTGTGATTGGCCATCTGAAGCAAACTGTAAAAGTGATAGCCCAGGAGAAATTGTGCCAGTGGTATCGCCTGACTCAACAACATCAGGCACTACTAGCACTACAACTACTACTACCACAACAACAATGCGTCCACCTACTCCCACAGCAACACGCCCACCACACACCACAGTTGGATCAGTGGAACAACATCCAATTATCGGAGCAGGAGATGGAGATGGACAATATAGTGAGTTACTTAGAATTCTAGATCACTACTAACAAACCTAGTTTGTTCACCTAGAAATTAGCTCAGAAAATATAAGGTACTAGTGTTACAAGTTCACAAGGCCTTCTTCTTGACAAGGTGAAGGGAACTAAAGGGAATGAAAGAAGTTTGTCATCACTAATCTCTTATTGCTGGTCCTGAGTTAAACATTCACTGACAGTGTCCTGACAAGGCGACCCTCCCTCGCATCTGGAGGCAAGAGACCATCACAGTGGCAGGTGGACATACCCTTGAAAGAAAAGAATGTGGCTCTGGTCAATGACACTCAGCAGTGCTGTTGAGTTGTTCTTTAACTCTGTAAATTGGTGTAAATAAATAAATAAACCTGTTGAGTTCAATAATAATAAATAAAAGAAACGAGAGTCTCTGTGTCTCTGAAACACATTATCAGTTGTGTAACCTTGCCCCAAAATCCAGGGGGTTTTTGTTCTCATTTCAAAAAATCTCTTTCCTAATCTAGCAAAGTCAAAAAATTGATATCCCTTCAATGTATCCAATCTTTGTAAATGTATATTGTACAAAATGACATTTTTAATTATCACTTTAATGAAATTAGAAATAAGTTTGCAGTGTATATTTCAAGAAAGTATTAACAATAACATGCTTGACTCTTTTTTTACCATTAGCAAGTGAGCAATTTATTATTACTATTATATTCCACACATGTGCGTATATGTTTTAAAATTATTTACTTAATATTTTTGTATTAAATAATGCTTCATTCTTGTCTTAGGTCATTTCAAGATGGTTTGTTACTTCACTAATTGGGCCTGGTATCGACAAGGTATTGGGAAATTCTTACCAGAAGACATTGATCCCACTCTCTGTACTCATATTGTGTATGGGTTTGCTGTTCTTGATTATGAAAATCTAATCATCAAGGCACATGATTCATGGGCTGATTTTGATAACAGTATGTATAATTTATGATTGACTTTATTGCATGATTAGTATTATTTAATCATGAAATTTATTTAGTTACCATGTCATAATAAAGAAGTTTGTATTCCTGAAGTGATGTTTATATCCTTTTTGACAGCTATTATTTTAAGTTTTTTCTTCTAGTCAATGAATAGTTATGTTAACTTGATAGTGTAGGCCTGATATCAGTTAATAGTTCTGATCCTTCAATCAGATCTTCACAAAAACATTTTTCAAGGAAAATATGATATGATACGAATAATATTTAATTTTAGGCATCTAAGGAACCGATGAAGTAAGAATATTGAAATGTTTATACCAATTTAAGGGCATGTGGCAATTAGTGTAAGAAAACCTGTTGAATAAGAAGTTAATTTACTTGTCAGCAACAGAGCCAGCCTATGGAGGTGCAACTTAAGGACTCATTCATCAGGGAAGTTGGAGGGGACATAGGAAGACCCTAATTTATTTGGAAGGGGGTACAGCATGCATATGCACAAATGCACACAGTGTGTGTGAGCATGCACGTGTGCATGCTGTGCCCCCTCCACAAGAATAAACAAACCATAAACATTCACCATAAGTTATTGCATTGATTCTTAATACTAGGTGACACCATGTATTATATTTTGTAATTTGAAGTTGGTGTACTATGGATAAATACAATACCATCTATTATCTTTGTTAAATTTCCATAGCTGCCCCCCTTTTTTTCCTAATCTTCCGTTAAGGAAAGATTTGTAACTGTTATCAACTATTCCAGAATTCTATGAGAGGGTGACAGCATACAAGAAGAAGGGTTTGAAGGTTACAATAGCCCTTGGAGGATGGAATGATTCTGCAGGAGATAAATACAGTCGCCTTGTCAACAACCAATCTGCAAGAAGAAGGTTCATAAAGCATGTCATTGAATTCATTGAGAAACATAACTTTGATGGCTTGGATCTAGATTGGGAATATCCAAAGTGCTGGCAGGTAAGGTTCTTATCTTATAGTTTTCCTGTCTGATGTGAGAATTTTGTAAAATTTATAGTTGGGGAATGCATGTGAGAAAAAATACAGGAATTACAGTAACTTATGTAAATGTGCTAGAAATATGTTCTACATTTAATAACTGTGGAAAAGAAAAAGAGTTCATGTAAACTGGTAGTTCACAATACATGTTAATGAATTTACACAATGAGAAAATATTGGCATGGTTTTAACCCCATACAGTTGTATTTCTTTTTTACTTTCTGAAGCTTCTACTTCCTGAAATATACATAAAGTGTATTATTATTATTATTATACGAAGGAGAACAATACTTTAATTTGTGTCTAGCAGAAAACATTGAGAACCATAACATATTTTTTCTTCATAGTGTCAAAGTCTATAAAATATATTTTAGTTCTTGTTTAGTCCTTTCACATTGCTTTTCTATGTTGAATTAATCACAAAGATGAAGATAAATGATGAACTGATAAAATTGGTGATGGGACAAAACAGTGTACATCCATATCTTAACCATGTTTCAAATTTTGAACCTCTGGCTTCATAGCAGCACCCCCATTTCAGTTCATTATGTCTTCTCCTTTCTTCTCTTTTTCTTTGTCCTTTTTCTATTTTCTCACTAGTTCTCTCATCCCTTTCCCTATCTGCCTAGCCATATCCCTTTCTACGTCATGTTCCGTTTCTCTAGTGTGCTTGAATATGGCATTCCTGCCTCTTCAGTCTCACATCATCCATGTGTTGCTTTAACCTGTCTTTCAGTCTCTTCTTTGTTTCCTTTCTTCACCTCCTGAATAAGCCCTTCCTCTTCCTCTTCTCTGTTATCTTCCTCTTCCTTGTTGACTTTCTTTGCACCATCTTTAGTGTATAGGAATGGGGGACTTAAGATTAACAAGAAATGGAAGGGAGTGTTAGGAAGAGTTGAAAGAATGAGGAAAAGGAAGGAGGGAAGAGGAAGAACAAAGAACAAAGAAGAGAAGAGAAGGGAAGAAGACCAGGGGATGAGGAATCCATCCACATCCAAAAAGGCAAGAGGGATGGGGGAATGATAAACAGGCACTTACTAATCTTGACCTGTCGATCACCTGTCAGCGATAGAGAACCTTTAGTCACCTGTCAAGAGGCGACATGCATGTAAATTCCTGTAAAGAAATCGTCCAAAATAAGGACTGTCAGCATGATTTGATTTTGTGTGTCTAGACACCCAGCTGTGTGTATAAATACTTTCTTTAGTGTATTTAACAAATTATGATTGTATGTAACCTTGCACTTTGTGTGTGTTGGAAAGGGTGTGTGTGGGGAGGGGTGTATATGTGCGTGTGTGTTTGTGTAGCATTTCACATAACAGTTTACTGGAAAAATAGGTGATATTATTATTGATCTGATATGAATATTAATAACCTTTAACTTGCTTTTGAAATTATCATTTTGTTATTCACGAATGTAAAGCAAATTTCATGTGTATCATTACACAAATACATTTTATACGAGTACTTTATTGGTAACAGTTAAAAATTTATAATAGAGCATTCATGACATGTGTATTAGTTTCCTTGAAAGGATACATTACATTTGTATAATTTGAATAAAATTTATCCATATTCAAGGTTAATTGTGATAAAGGGCCTGATTCAGACAAAAGGTCTTTTGGACTGCTTGTGAGGGAACTCCGCAAAGAATTCAGCCCCAGAGGACTTCTACTGTCTGCAGCTGTGTCCCCTAACAAGCTTGTTGTTGATGCAGGTATGATTGAATAACATTATCAAGAGAATACTTTCCTATAATAGCTAATCTGAACCATTCATGTGGATCTCCTCTTACAGCACTATTGTCCAATTCTGAAGATATTATCTATTGCAAATAGAAGTCATCAGTCAGCCAAAGCGCCTCCACAAATGGAATTGGATGCTAGTGGTATTATATAGTGCTTTCGATACCACTTTACCTGTAATTAACCTGTGCATAAAATGGAATATCAACAGTTTTGAATATATATATATTTTTTAAGTATTAGGGAAAAAGCAAATTTTACAATTTCAGATCCCTTCACAGACCATAAATTTACTCTCACACTCCCAATAATAATAAGTTTTTCAAAGTTTCTAACTTATAGCCATGTAGGAACTAAATTTGCAGTTACATTCCTCCATAAATATCTCCACATGCACCTCGAATGCAATTTTTACAGAAGAACAAATCAATGTTCTTTTAAAATAAATAAAATGCATGCACAATATTCATCCCAAAAAGAGCCTTCTTCAAATTTGTCAGATAAGAATGAATTTCAAGTGTTGATTCTATATACAAATTACATGATCAGTAGTGTCATAATAGTAATCTGAGCTCTATTTGTAAAAAAATAAATATTTTTAAATTATTTAATAAGCTGTGTAACTGTGTTAATTTTAGATTTTTTATTTTTTTATTTTTTATTTTTTTTATTTTTTTTTTAGGTTATGATGTCCCTGCTCTCACAGAAAGCCTTGACTGGATAGCTGTAATGACCTATGACTATCATGGTCAGTGGGATAAGAAGACTGGACATGTAGCTCCATTGCATTTTCATGAAGATGATGACTTTTATTACTTCAATGCTGTATGTATTTCTTTCCTATTTTTATTTTTAAATTGTACACTACTTTTTCACATAAAAATTTATAAGTTTGATAGGTAATGATAATGTACAACAAACAAGAGAAGTGCAGCAATATGATTGAAATGGAAGATTATAAATAAAATGCAGTGATGAAAAGAGGAACAAGTCTTCTGTAGATAGTCAAGCATGGAACCCTCATTCTATTTCTTTCTTTTAAACCAACTCAATCAATAATTTAATGATAACACCATTAAGCCTTGTTTCCATGATAACCAAAAACTCAATATGCTGACCAAGGCAGAATTTATTTTATTTTAAAACATAAACTAAAAGTTAGTTTATGTTTCAAAGTAAAATAAATTCTGCCTTGGTCAGCATATTGAGTTTTTAATAATTTAATGACTGTGTTGATCCTGATGACGACTTTCTTTTAAAGATAAAATGTTGATTTTATTTATATTTGCTTTATTTTACATTGCTTTGCTGACTCATTTATTTCATTTTACCTATTGTTATCAGAT
This sequence comes from Lepisma saccharinum, assembly GCF_977018435.1. Taxonomy (NCBI): domain Eukaryota; kingdom Metazoa; phylum Arthropoda; class Insecta; order Zygentoma; family Lepismatidae; genus Lepisma; species Lepisma saccharinum. The sequence goes on from NC_139232.1 coordinate 74,409,336, forward strand.
TTTGATCATTTTTGTTTATAAATAAATAATGAAGGGAGTCTGTGCATGTGTTCTCAAAAGTGTGTTTATCTGCTTATAAACCATAAAACAGTAGAAAAAAGTATATATGCAAGCAATATGCACATGCAAAAAAAAATGAAGATGTACCTAATTAATAACTTGTAATTTAATTATATGTGCACTTGTAGTGACACTCCAACACTTTCCTAACACACCTAAAATTTCCTCAACATCCTCCTCTTCAAATTTTTCACCAAGACCAAATTTATAGTAATTTGGTTCAAAATTTACCTTTACACTCCTAAATAGGAACTTACACCCACCAGATGAGAAATTCTGGATACATTTCTGCATTTGTCTTTTTATGATGTACTTTTAGTTTTGATTTATTATAATGTTTTAATTTTTGCATTACTTTCTATTGGATTTTTATTGTATCATTATGATTATTAATTACCTTCATTTTTATTATTGTGACAAGGGTTTGTTGTAAATCACTTGTGAGGTTGAAAGATGGCCACTAATTTCTATTCTTTCTAACAACAGGAAAATTAATTTAAATTTATGTGTTCTATGAACATTAAGATGTGTCTTTTTTCTTCTTTCAGAACTACTCAATTAATTACTGGATTTCGGAAGGAGTTCCTCCTAGGAAGATAGTGATGGGAATTCCACTTTACGGCCAGTCATTCACATTAAGCCAGACTTCAACCAATGGGCTTAATGCACGAGCCAGTGGACCTGGACAGGCTGGTGAATATACAAGGGCTGCTGGTTTCCTCTCCTACTATGAGGTACAAAATTATTTGCTCTTGTGATTGCACTTTCATTACATTTGTGTTATCTTTGCAGATAAGTGCATGGGCAGACTTCACATATATTCATAAACTGTAATAAGCATATGAGGTAGAAAAGTAAATATATTGATGTTTATGTGTTATTTTCTGTTAATGTCACTTTTGCCATGAGGTCTAAAGTAAATGATTTAGGATATGCATGCAAGAATGATTACATTTAATAATTTACTTTGTAAATTGCATGTAAGTGGTACAATTTTGAGATGATCTCTCTAATCTACAGCACCGGTGATCTATTGCCAATTGATGAAGCCAAAATTTGAGGGCTTGGCTCTATCAATGAGATGTGCAACTTACATATAGAGTATGTGCATTTTAATTTTGTGTTGTGATGTGTATATTATGTAACATGTAATAATTTGTTTAATATTATCCATTCCATAAACATTGCTGGAGTGACTCCATGCTGCTAAAAATTCTCAAAATTCTCGCAACTAAATCTGTAAATTCAATGCCGAAAGTTGAAAATTCCTCTTAAATTCATGGCCGAAAGTTGGTCACCATACTGACATAGTAAGAGTGGACTTGGAACCTCCAACCCTAGAATGTGATGGACTGATTTTATATGTCTCTCAGCTGGACATGTTGTGTCATTGCATGATTCTACCATGCCTTCATAACCTCAGACTGAGGGAAGCTTTTTCCAATTCTGACTGGTGCATTCTATCCAGTTTCACGTTGATATAGAGAAACATATTAAGAAACTGTATATATTACAGTTATAGTGAGAAAGAAAATTACCTCATTACACTTTATTCCTTATTTGGGTAGTGTTTTGTTCTATTTAATATTATTATAATTTTTCCTTGTTATATGGACATATGCTGGAGTTATGTCACCTTAAGCTCTTAATTACTGAAGTAAGGAAAAAGGTTAAAAATTGACAACACTGCAATTATTTTATTTAACAGCATATGTCTTCTTCTTAATGAAGTGTATTGCTTATTGTTGCACTTGTGCTTCAAAACTATAAAATCACATATATTGTGTAAACATGCAGAATATTTGTTAAATTGACAATGCTTATACCCCAGTGGTTATTGTTCAAGAGACATAACTGAAATTTGCTACAGTGTTACATTGCTTAATAAAAAATTCATGGGAGTATTATATCATTGACAATTTAAAAAATGTCATGCATGTTTATATAGCGTGTGTGATGTTCGTTTCAATTTGTTTATTACTTCATCTGTTTCATGAATTCGCCATTTTGCTCATTTTAGTATTCACGTTACTTAAGTGGAAAGTCTTACAAACAATTATGAACATACTAATATATTTCAAGTCTATGCATTATAAATAATTTATGATTTCTTCATGTGACTAGAAGTACATCTTGTAAAAATCTGTCATTGTAGTTATATTAGATGTATTATTTTTATATTTGTAGATATGTTATCGAGTAAAGAATCAAGCATGGACTGTTGTGAAAGACCCAGACAATCGTATGGGACCTTATGCATTCAGAGGCAACCAGTGGGTCAGCTATGATGACATTGAGATGGTTTTGCTCAAGGTATGTGTCAATTAATACAGAAAATTAAAAACATTGTTTGATAAACGGACTACAGTCATTTGATCAATTCAAAAAAATTAAAAGTTAATATTTTATTGGTAAAATTGCTGATCATTTTATTAGTACAATATTTCTTTAAATAGTCTGTAACTGAGTGCACAATTCTATTTTATGATGGACTTTACGAATATAAAAGAGAATTCGTGTAATGGGGATTTGAAAAATAAATTTCTAAATGAGCTGCTTTCTTTTATGACACACAATCTATCAGAATTATTCACTAGATAAGATTAGGGAAACCTTCAGGTCCTCAATGTTTTCCATTTCGAACCAAAACTGTATGGTATTGTTAACAGTATCAGTACATGTGTGGTGTGTGTATGAGGGATGGACAGATGTGAAATTTGCAGATATCGATAAAGTACCAATATAAAATTTACTGACATTGTAACTGATATTCTAACAATCCGATACAAAATTACAAATGTTACAAAACGGGAACATATGAATTATATGGTTATATTCATAAGAATAATAAAATGTCAGTTCATGGCAGGGTGCTATATGCACAGGAAACTTTACCTTACCAGTAAAATTATTGATAATTTTACCTATCAACTGTTACAATGATGCATCAATAGAGAACTAATCTGTCCTATCTCCAGTGCAGTGGCGCAACCACAGAGAGGGGGGAGGTAGGGGAGGCATTGCCCCCCCCCCCAACCTTGGACTGAAATGAGTTCTAGGGGGGCAAACATTGACAGACAAGTGTACCTGCAGGGGGCAATTACCACCCACAACTTCAAATTTTATGCAAATAAAAATACTTTTCGTAAAATTTTCTTGCACCCTTCATTCACAGTGCCTGCTTTTCTTAGTCTTATCAAGTTCAGAACCATAGCTAGGGAGCAGCGGGAGTCGGCCCTGGGCCCTGGACACCAAACAATCTAAATGAAAATAAGTTTTAAGATTGATTGATTGATTTTAGTTTTAAGTCCACTTTATGCACAGAAAGTCTAATCAGGACAGGACCTGCAGTTTAAATTGGTATCCGAACCACTGTGCCATGTATCTCCACCGGGTATCGTACCTGGGACCCCTTGATCACAAGGTGACGATGTTACCACTTCACCATCGGGGAGGCACAAAAGTTCGCTATTAAATCAATATTGATCACAGCCTGCAAAAACAGTGGATCCAAAAATTTTCTTGTTCGCTTTGTTTGCAAGCTCTTTGTCCTCTGTAATGCATTCTAAATTTCCAGACAGAAAAATAAAAGTTGTCTTAATTGTTTTTGTTTTAAATGCATGAACAATTGTTTTCAGGAAAGGGATCGTGCATATTTGAGAGACATTTTATGTAATTTTTACTGTTGGTTTATTGTGAGATGGATGCATTGGATGTGTAATGGATATAAATAATATATGTTGTATATAATATGTATTAAAGAAACTTTGAATACGTACACAATTTAGTGTTCATGTTGCATATTTGTGAAACATGTATCATGCATGAAAGTTATACATGTTAATGTAAAGAAGAATTATAATTATTTGGAATGCATTTTCTGTCTTTCAAAAGTAGTTTGTGTGCTTGTTTTCCATTATTAATGTGAAATTGAACGTGTTGAAAAAATAATTCAAGTCGTTTGTTCGAACACAAATGCTTTAGCACCAACTTCTACCTCTTTTTGCATAATTTACAAGGGTAATAAGGTATTTGATACAAACTACTACTACTACTACTACTACTACTACTAATAATAATAATAATAATATAATAATAATAATGTTGGTCCCAGGTTCGAATCCCAGTTTGCGCATGGATGTTTGTGAGTGTCCATTCATCATTTTCATCATATGATCACTCATCCCCATCTTCGCAAATTAGCCAAAAGTGGCACAAAAAGCGAAGTAAAATAAAGTAAATCAATAATAATAATAATGTTATAATAATATTATTATTATTAATATTATTATTTTTAGCGTTATTATTATTAGTGGCCACGGTGGCTCAGTTGGTAATGTGTCTGACTACCATGCTAAAGGTCCTGGGTTCGATCCCCGGCCGGTTCAAATCCGGGAACTTTTCTAACGATGGAAGCGGCCCCGGCACCCAGCCAGTATCGAATACCATGGGTACCTGGGGGAAACCCTGGGGGGTAAAGGCAGTCAGAGGCGTGATGCTGATCACATCACCCCCACTCACGACCGGATCAAGAAAGTGTGGGGCATTACCCCCACACCCCTTATATGCATTCATGGCATGGTGCTATGCACAGAGGAGAACTTTACCTTTTTTCACTTTAGTATTATTATTATTAAAATTATTATTATTATTGGTATGTTTATCCTGGTACTTGCCCCTCCCCAGACAAAAATTCGTGGTTGCACCTCTGCTTCAGTGTGCATGTTCTTAAAATATTTAAAAACTTTGATTTATTCTGATAAGTAATAAAATGAATTTGACAGGTGGAAAATATAGTTTGATATTTTATTAAAAATTCAGATTTTAGATGACTTAATTTAAGTATTATACATGATAAATTATGATCAGATTGTTTGTGAAATCATTCAAGAAGGTGGAATTTTTGTGGGGGTGACGGGACTGATTGAAAAAATGTATTTACTTAGTTCTTGACTTGTGTTTTCATATCTAACAACATATGTACTCTTTGTTCTAGTCAGAATATATCAGAAATATGAATCTTGGAGGGGGTATGGTCTGGGCTCTTGATTTGGATGACTTCACTAATAGATGTGGGGATGGAAACTACCCATTAATGAATGCCATTAAGTCGGTTCTTACAAGAGACCATGATCAAAAGCCAGTACATCCTAAACGTAAGTATTTATTGTACAAACACATCATTCTTACAAGAATGCATTGGTAACAGTGTATTGTAATTGCCTCTTTTTTAAAGTGTTACTCCAATTTCCTGTAGTAATTTATACACAAAAGTTACTTGTGTAGTGAAGTTTTGCATTTTTTAAAGTCTACTTTATGCATAGACAGACTAATTGGGACTTGACCTGCAGTTTAAAGTGGAAAACCAATATGGAATCTACTGGGGATTGTACCTGGAACCTCTTGAACACAAGCATCGATACAAATTATAGGAGGGGGTGGGGGAGACACTTTCTGCCTGCCCCAAATTTCCAAGGAGTATTATTATGTATTTGTATATAAACTATTGTTAATGCCAATTTTGCCCTACCCAAAAAAGAATTATTCAAAGTCGGCAAAAATGCAATATCATTACAACTATGTTGTCAGGAAGGTCCACTTATATGATGTCATAGATAGAAAGGAAATCAAAATTAAATTCATATAGACTATGGTATTTTAAAATCTGATTGTATCACTATTTATCTGAAGGAATGATTGGATTGAACTAAAGCAAATATTTTTTCACACTCTGTTTCAGTACTACAGCACTAATATTGGTAATGGTTCCGATTGTTTTATGTTTTTTTTTCAAATTCTCCTAGCAGAAAGACTAATTATTGAAGAATTTTGGATATCATTGTCACATGAAATTTGAACCTTCCTTAAAGTAATGAGCATTGTTTGGATTCGAAAAAAGTGATTTATGTTGAAAAAGGAAACTTAAAAAATACCTTACGCAAGCATGCACGCTTCCCATGGACAAGGTATTCTCAGTTGACAAGCGACAGTAAGTATTGTAGACTAGTGGGAATGAATGTAGAAGTAAATCAGAACCTTAGTAGAATGCATTTAGGGACTATATTTTAATGCTAAGAGAACCAAACCTAACCTGCCTAACCTAACTGCGAAAGCATATATTGAACAAAATCTTAAGTAATCTCTAAAACTCCGCAGTATGTGTTAACAGACGTAAATCGAAATTGAACCATATAAAAATTGCATTTGTATGAAATCGCAATAAAACAAAAGGACTTGGGCCCTACTATTTCAGGAAGCAACTAAGTTTCATTTACTTAGAAGTAACTCGGTTGCAATTACTTCCAAAGAAACTGTAGCTTACCTTTCCATTATATTTTGCTGGAGAACTTTGATATACATAACATATTGTATGAAACTTAATATATAAATCTATATAAATAACTGAGCATCTACATAGACAAATGGTTATTGCTCTTACCTTTGGTGTGAGAGTTCCTGGGTTCGATCTCCAGTAGGAGCTCCAAAATTTCAGAGTTGACTTAGCATCAGGAGGACAATTGGAAAGCTACTTGAAAGCAATAGTAACTGACTCTAGCCTCAACAGCCAGAAAACAGTTATTTGGTTTGGTTTGAGTTGGTGTTTTAAGTCCACTTTATGCACAATAAGGCTAATCAGGACTGGACCTACAGTTTAAAGTGGGATCCGAACCACTATGTGCCTCCACCAGGTATCGAAACCGGGACCCCTTGATTACAAGGCAACGATGCTACCACTGCACCATCGGGGAAGCCCTGAGAAAACAGTGGTGATTTGACTTGATGCACTTACTATGCTTTACCAATGGAAAAGCTGCTTGGCAGGCCTTGTCCCTTCACCTGTTCCACCTTGAAGTTTAGTTTCTATGTAAGTAACTGTTACCCCTAGATGTATCCACTTGTATCAAATTGCTACTTTGATTCTGCTGTAGATATTTCTAATATTTTCTCTGTAGTCACCTACTCTACCTGGAAACTCATAAATATTTAACTCAAATTTATTCTTTAGCTACTCAACAACCTGAGAAACCTCAGCCAGTAGGAACGTCTACATCTACTATTGAGATTGAGGCACCTTCTAGTACATGGAAGCCAGTTTCTTCGCAACGCCCAACACAGACCCCATCAACTACAGTGGATGCAACATCCACCCCAACAGTGAAGCCTACCATAAAACCTACAGCACCCACCCGACCTGATACGGGTTTCAAAGTTGTGTGTTATTTTACAAACTGGGCTTGGTACAGGTGAGTAATCACATGTCACATTATATTGCATAATACCAAAAATTTTGTGCAAATTTTTCTCCTCTTTACCACAAATGTTATCCTTCTTTACAAATAGTGAACAGACTAACTACAGTGAAAACTCAATTTTACATTTTTCAGGGTACCAAGGTGAAAAATCTTAAAATGAGGGAAAATGTAAAATAGATGAATGTTTTATAACATGCAGTCCCTTAATTTGAGTGTACCATGTTGGGACCTTGAGGATTGAATAATGCAGGAAATTGAAAAATGCAAAAACATTAAATTGGGGTTCCACTGTACCTCTTGGAGAACAAGTTGGATTGAAAACAATTGGTGAAAATTTTCATTCTGTCCATTATGCTTTGGGAAGCAAAGTAAATGTTGTTCCCTTTTCAAATAATTCAAAATAAAGCATTGCTCTGCCTGACAAAGTGTTTTGTCTCCCCTGGAAAAATGTTGATTGTCCCCCTGTGGAAAAATGTTTTGTCCCCTCCTGGAAAAATGTTGTTTGTCCCTTTGGATAAATGTATTGTTCCCCTGGATCATGCACCAGTTATGGAATTAAGGGGACGATGCAGATTTTTCATGAAGTGCTTGTCATAGCCAGCATTTTATTCCATCCATCCATACAAACCTGGTCTCTTACTTACTTTCTACAAATATAAATGACATTGGAATTTATAATACAATGCTACAATTTTAGTTACATTAAGTGTTAAAATTAGTAACGTCATCAAAATTAGTCTATGAAAAACCAATACAGAAATTGTTTTGTAACTTAAGAGAATCAAATAAAACAAAAGAGCTAAATTAATTAATTTTTAGTATTGAATATTAACATTTCTACAGGTAGACGTAGTTCACACAATATTTTGTAAACTGATTTTGCATTACTAATATGGATTTGTTTCTTTAAGTCCACTTTATGCTCAGATAGGCAAATTGGGACTGAACCTACAGTTTAAAGTGTGATCGAAACCACTGTGCAATCAATGTGCCTCTACTGAGAATTGAACCTGAATTGAACTATATAATCTTATTGGCAATCTTAAGTTGGCAATTCCTCTTACAGGCAAGGAAATGGAAAATATTTACCAAGTGATATTGATGCTGACTTATGCACTCATATTGTATATGGATTTGCTGTGTTGAATGGAGACCAACTTATCATCAAACCTCACGACACATGGGCTGATTATGACAACAGTGAGTTTTAATTATTACGTAACTGTTATAAAATTTGGTATGGCACACTAGGTACTATTATTGCATTTCTTAAGATCCAATTTTTTTTTATCCTTTTAACTACTTTTTATTATGTTTTTATTCTTAATGTGATTTCTGGACGTCCCTGAAGAAGGATCTGGCAATGGATCCAAAATGTTGAAATTAGTAAAGGATTTGTAAACCACACATAACTAGAGATTTATGCTTAGTTTTATATTAATATTTTATGCTCTGGCTGCAATTTTAATTAGAAATTTATATAGGGCATCAGATCACCATATTTTAAGTTATATATTATATTCAGTATTTCTTATTAATACATTTAAATGAATTGCTCTTAACATGTTTTAGATAATGCATTTTTCCTTTTTACATTTATAAAGACATTCTGCATTCTACATTCATTGTTTGAGTTGTGTGAGATGTTATACTCTTTATCTTCAAGTGTTGAACTAATATGTGTGCTGTGTACCAGAGAAATGGAATGTCTCCACATTGATCTTGATAAACTTTTGTAGCATTTACTATTTTTTACATTTTGTTTGTTCTCTTTTAGAATTCTATGAAAGAGTGACTGCTTTTAAACAAAAAGGAATTAAAGTATTATTAGCCATTGGTGGTTGGAATGATTCTGCAGGGGACAAATACAGTCGTCTTGTAAACAACGCAGGAGCAAGATCACGCTTTATAACTCATGTTATAGAATTTCTAGAAAATAACAATTTCGATGGTTTGGATTTAGATTGGGAATATCCTAAATGTTGGCAGGTAATTATATTCAAGTCTGCACATATAGTTTCTTAATTTTTCTTGTATGTATGCCTTGCTTGCATTGTAGAATTATTTCTCTTGTAGTCTACGGTTATTACAGTGACGAGCGGTGACGTCTACACTTGGGGTAGCAGTCAGTGGCGTGCTCAAGGGGGAGGGGGTGTTGGTATGGGTCACACCCCTTCCCCCTTTAGGGCCCAGTATTCCTAAAAAAAGAAGAATGTCAATAACAGGAAAAGATTGCAAAATGATGAATGAGTACCAAAAAAAGTGCACGTAACCCCACCCACATTCAAAAATAAAAAACGATTTGATTTTACTCTAAGCCAGAGATCCTGGGTTCAGATCTCGGCTTGGCCATGGATATTCTTTGTGTGTGTCCCTTTATCAATTTTATCGTACCAAAAGTGGTGGAAAAGCAAAGTAAAATAAACCAAATCATGCAATCAATCAATGATTTGATTTAATTTTTGTTCCTTTGCATCGCTTTTTTTGTCACATTTGCTTAATTGCGAAGATGATATGATAAAATTAATGCCTTGGTCTGGGTTCGAACTCGGAACTCCTGGTGTTGTAACGCGCTGTGATAATCACTCCCCCACAGTTGGTTGATTTGGTGTTTTAAGTGCACTTTGTGCACAGAAACAAAATAGGTAACAAAACACAACACACTTTTTTGTAGTTTCTTCAATGATATTCATTTGACTTTTTGAGTTCTGAGATACATTTTTCATTCCAAATTATTTCATTATTCACTGCAACACATAGGACAAGAATGCACACTCATCACGGGTTCGAATCCTGGCCTGGATTGTTCATATGAGGTCCCTTCATCAATTTCATCATATCATCACTCATCCTCATTTTCGCGATAACCAAATGTGGCAGAAAAGCGAAGTAAAATAAACCAAAACAACAACAATGTGAAAGCACGTTCTCTTGCCCAAATAAATACATCCGTATTTATGACTGTTAGAGGCCAAGATTAGTATATTTAAATAAAAAACTACTAAAACGAAAGAGAGAGAGCCTGAGCACACATTTGTAATTTAATCATTATATGTTCCATATTTGAAAAAAAAAAAGAAAAAAGAAAGACAGCATAACATTATTGTCTGCACCTAACACGTTCCCATTGCATAAATAATAAAACTACATCCCATATTATACATACATATTGTACAACATGTAAAAGGTTGTGTAAATATAGAGAACATAAGTACTGCAGAAAATTTTACCTTGAGTTCTTTAGAGGATTTACAAAAAAATATATGAGAAACCAATCCCCTATCTGTCCTATAGGAGATAGACTGGGGGACCTGAAAGCCTGGGCTTTCAACCATTGCAGCAGGAGGCGAGGGGCAAGGGAGGTAGAGGTAGAAATCTTCCTTTTCCTTCGGCCGGCTGTTTCTACCTGGAAACTGGTCAGGCGGAAGAAGAGCGAGCTAGGGTATCCAGCCAGCTTTGCCCGCAGATCAGACCGATGGACGAGAAGCGCGTGGAAAAGAAAGTGTTGCATATGAACTGTGGCTTTAACAAGAATAAATATTGTGATTTGAATATAATTCGAGATGTGAGATTGATTGATCTATCTCTGCTAGACTAGCTACTCCTCAGTGCACGCCACTGGGTTATTACAAACATGAAAAAAACACAGTTTTTCGTTGTGACGTTTCAGGAGAACACACGCTACCTTCATCAGGCATTTATTTTTAGTTTGATTAAAGATACAGTTATAACAATGGTTACATATACTTTGTTATTATATTCCTCTATTTGCATTTAATCTTCAAATTAGAACAGTTTCATTCACTTCTTGTTTGCATCGTCCGGGACTAATGGATTCACATCAGGTGATGGAATACGTTTCTTGGGAATCGCCATTTGCCTTCATATTGTGTGAATCCTTCACACACTGATGATGCTAACAATAGGTTTGTGAAGCATAGTGTTTCAATTTCTGTGTAGTTTGTATCAAGGTTATATATGTTTTCTAGAAATTCTAGAGCATTTGAAATGATATTAACATAGTTTTGAAACTCTCTAAGATTTCCAAACAGGTGGGAAAATAATTAAAGTGGATTACATAGTTTTCAAAGTTAAATATAATTGTTTCTGTTAAAGTTGGTAGTTAATTTATTTCTTTCACACATGTGATTTGCTATTACATATCACATTAGAAGGAAACCATGAAAATATATATATTGTTAATAATCTTAACATTTTCAGGTTGATTGTAACAAAGGTCCTGAGTCAGATAAACCAGCATTTGCAGCATTTGTGAGAGAGTTGCGGGAAGCATTCAAGCCAAAGAATTTTCTGCTCACTTCAGCTGTGTCACCAAGCAAAGTTGTTGTTGATGCAGGTGAATTCCTTAATGTTTTCTTTACTTAACCATGATTTTGAAATTATGAAATGAAGTATTCATTGACAACATTAGCTTCCAATGGCTTCATACAATAAAAGATTTACTTCAAAAGATTCACTTTGTTGTACACACAAACACACACATATATACTTTGAGTATGGACAGTGGCGTCTCGTCCCTTGTGGCTTCCAGGGCTTAGCCCCTAAAGAGAAACTGATGTATTGACGTAATTATCAATCACCATAATGCATAACTATCGCACAATCTTTTAAAAGGCGATTTTTACCCACGTAAGTTCATCTGATGCAATGGATATGACAGCGCTCCTAGCGGCATTGATGTCAGTCTCTGGAGCTTGTCGCAAAGGAAAACGTGCCCTACGCTACAGTGAAGGTCACATGCTAGCAGAGAGAGAAGGGGAGAGTGCAATGGATTTGAGTGCTGATTTGGGGCTAGTTCCGTCGTGTTACGTTCGATCTCGCATGTTGTACTGTAGTGTTGTGGTGACTTTTATTCGCTATGAACAAAGTGGATTTCTTGTTGGCAACACCATTTCAGATGTTGTGACCAAGAAAAACTTGTTGTTAAACAATTAGGTCCTGACCATCCGAGTGTTACAATAATACAAAAACACAAATCACGCTCTTTCAATCCAGACTGGTACAACAGGAAAAACCATGGTTGACAGCTAGCAAGATCAAGAAAACTCTCTTTTGTTTTAATTGCCTTTTGTTTGGTGGTGATGCTTCATCGACAGTTTGTGGTAGGGGTGTGCAGGATCCCGAAAAGTCACGATCGAGTAAAAAAAATACCCATCCCGATCCCGACTTTGGTAAATCACTTCTTGACTTTTTGGGATCCCGAACAGTCAGGTAATACCGAATGGTCATTTTAAAAAGTTGTTAATTCAGGACGTTTTCTGCACTGGAAATGGTAAGGTTTTTTTACCAGAAATTAAAAAACAATCACTTAAAGTGAAAATGACATGTAGAACTCGAGATTATTAGAGGTTCAGAAAATTTCGAACATTTCCTGTCTCAAAAATTTCCCGACTGTCGGGAAATTGCAATTTTTTTCCATCCTGAATATCGTGATTTTAAAAATTTCTCATCCCGACCCAAAAAATTCTGTCCCACACACTCCTAGTTCATGGTATAAGTGATCTCAAACATCTTTCTGAGAGAATTAAGTCACATGAAACTAGTTCTTCACACATTGGAAACTCGTTAAAATTGAGTTTGTTTGGAAAGGTGGATGTTCGAACACAAATTGATGAAGGATATAGGCTGTCAATTACAAGACAATGAATTAGTCCGGAAAAATAGGCATATATTAAATAGAATTATCGATGGCTTAAAATTCTGTGGTCAACATGAACTTGCTCTACGAGGACATAATGAAAGAGAAGAATCTTTAAACGGACGCATCTTACTAGATTTAGTAAATGAAATTGCTAAGCTATTTAACAGTTTGCATGAACATTTAAAGGAATCCAAAGTAAATAAATACACATCAGCCGTGATGCAAAATGAGTTGTTTTGTTAGACTGTATGTACCAGGTTTAGAGTGAGGCCCTCCAGGAAGATGTAAACAAAGCAATGTTTGTGTCTGTACAAGCAGATGAAACCAGCAACATTTCCAATAAGACACAATTGGTTATTGTGATTCGTTTTGTTCAGTGTTCGCAAGTAGTAGAGCATTTTCATGGTTTTGTGCAACTGACTGGCAGATCTGCATCAGGGATATCCCAATGTATATTAGATGCATTAGAGCAGTACAAACTAAAAGATAAATTAGTTTCTCAAATGTATGATGCTCGTAGAAAGGTATGTTTCACAGCAATACTGGTTTCTTTTGTAATTCATGTGAATTGTCATTACATTTTAAATTCTTTCAAAAAAATAAGTCCAGTTTTGTAGTCTAGAAGAAGAAAAATACCTATATTTTGTAATTCATGTGAATTGTCTTTATATTTTAAATTCTTTAAAAAATGAGCACTGGCCAAATTTGAGGCCACGAGATGCCACTTAGTATGGGCATTGTATTACACCACTTTCATCTACTTCAGTGTAAAGTAGTTTTGGTATAATTGAAAAGTTAATTTCCTTGAAGAATTTTAATTACATATTGTGCAACATGGGATTGCTATTCTCCATAATATATAATTTTAGTTATAACTGTTAGCCCAAGTTATGCTGTCTAATATTTTCTGTATTTCTAGTATTTTTACCACATTTCAAATATTTTATTTTTTGTTTTATCTTGTGGCTATTTTGAAGCATATTTTTCTTAGCAGTGGAAGCTACTTTCTAGGTTAAGCCCCAAAGCTAGACCCTAAATTATTATGGCTTTAAATATATATTGTATATATTCCTTACTAATATTATCATTTCATTTTCTGCTAGGATATGACGTACCTACACTGTCAAAATACCTTGACTGGATTGCTGTAATGACCTATGATTACCATGGTCAATGGGATAAAAGAACAGGTCATGTAGCACCAATGTACGAGCATCCTGAAGACTTTGATGCTACTTTTAATGCAGTAAGTAGAGAGTCAGTAATTGTAAGGTTTAAATTTCTTATTGTTTCGTAATGTATGTTAGTAAATTAGTGCAGAATACAAGAAAAGAAACAGAAACCCATACAATATGCATATTATTAACAATTGGCTACAGTTCTCACAGTAGATATGTATTGCTATTATCAAGTATACCACCGTAAAAGTATATCACCCTTTGCCTGAAAGTTTTTGACCTCGCAACCCTGCAGGTTGCACTATCGTTTCCGTCACCTCTCTTAACTACGCTTTTACACCTGAAGTAGTGGCTCGCAGCCGTGAAAATTTGAATTTTTCCTCTGTCCAGTGATTGTTTCCTCTTTCCTCTTTTACTTGTTATTTGGCCCTTGTGGCCCTCCTTCCTTTTATCCACCATAAAATATGTTAATACCAATCTAACGTTAGACACCTTGCGAACTGATTCAACAAATCATAGTACAGGTTTATTCTTTCAACTCTGCTTGGTTTATGATGTGAACAAGAAGTTTGTGAAATTCCACCAGCTGTTTAACCCTCCGTTGGTATACGTATTTCAGAGTAATGTGGTTGGTATACGTGTGAGTGTGGCATTTTTTGGCATTTTTTCTAACACTGTTTTACATTTATCACATTAAAAATAGTTTATGTATCCTATTTATTACATAATAACAAAATTACATTCTTTTATTGCAATATTACTGAATACCTAATCTGAGAGACAATTTATCACAGAATACACAACAATTTTTATAATTTTATTTGGAATTTACTTTTGATGTTAACTAATTTTCACAATATTAGTAATAAATTCAATAATTTATTACATGTTGATGAGAGATATGTACATTCAACTTCGTAGTTTCATTCTGCCCAAAATATTGAGGGAAAAGAACACGTAAAAATAGGCTCATCTTCACAGGGAGTTTCATCAGTGTTGCTATCATTTTCACTTATCAATAACTCCTCAACAACATTATCATGTGTGCCCTGAGAATCAAACACCCTGCCCAGGTCTTCTCTTTTTGTCATCCCTCTGTTCAGCAAGCAATGCTCGGAACTGCCGTTGTTCATTCGTAACGAAAATCAGGTTTCAAAGTTCATTTAGTCGGAAATAATGACAGTAATAAGTGAATTAAGTCAAATAAAATAATTACCGAAGAATCAAAACAGAATGAACAACACAAATTCAGTGAAAATATGTGTGAAAAAAATGGTTACGTGGTTGGTATACGTGTGAGCGCAGTGCTCACAAAACACGGACTGCCATGAAAATGACATGTCTGCACAGATAGAGAACAATGCCACAACCTATAACTAGCGTCATCTGGTCATAGACATTTCAAAATATAGCTACACAAGACCAGAAAGTGATATCATTATCTGGGCCTGAAAAACTGACAATTATATCTCAGGGTGAGTGCTGCACTCACACATATACCTACCCGTGGTGAAGATATAGTAGAAGCAATGCAAGCACTGCTTGCAGTATTAAAATATTATTTAATGTACTCAATGTTGAGTGGCTTATTTAGTTTCAAACACACTCGATTTCACGAAATTTTATGGCGGCAAACGCCCTCAGCAGCCCATTGGCAAGCAGCAAACTTTCTGCTTGCAGTTACTGCACGGGAAACTAACACTCCTGAAGTATCATATGGTGAAGGATAGATGCTGGTGAAGGCACGGTCCCCAAACCACTAATAAAAGCTCTGCTTTTCAGAGCTTTTCGGCTTCTCTCTAAAACAGCCGAGCCAAGCAGAAAGCAGACACTAATAGCAGAAAGCATATAAGTGTTAACATGACCTCAAAGATGAATATTTGCTTTATTATAGACACAGAATTATTTAATCATTATAACTGTTCCAAATTCCATGTAGATAAACTTTAAAGTATTACTTTAAGTTTCACGATTTGTAAAATGTGTCAATAATGTCGACATTCAGGGGTTAAGACAAACATGGTGTCCCCAGCACTGGAGAGTGCTGGAATCTGCAGAACAGCTGGCTGTTGTCTGCCTCATGCCTCAATCATCTCAAATTATGCCAGTGTTGACAACTACCAAATAATTTACATGATATTTATTGTTACTTTCCATACAAACAAATTCAACAAAACGGTGTTTTTTCGACAAAACTTGTGTAAAGAGAGCAATGAAACTCTCTTCTGAGACCCACAAATAGCAAAAACGTCAAGTCGTAAATGCTATCAAACTCAAAATACTATTTTTATTAATGTGATACATTATTAAAAAAAAGAACTGGTACATTTTCTTCTCTGTTGTAATGACCTATTATTCCAAAGCTTAATTACCTTTAAGTTTCAAGTCAGTTCTTTTACTCTCCCGTGAACATTAATTTTTACAACGAGGTTGGTATCACTTTTCTGTCAGAGCTTTTCGGAACATTTTTCATTTGTGTGGGAGGAACGAGTGGTTGAAGTGAGTGTTCTCTTTTGTTTGGTGTGTTGTGAATTTAGCAAAACAAACATGGATATTTCAAACTGTGTACAGTAAACTGTAGGTAATATAAAGTATTTTATTATGTCAAGAATGTGACCAAGACCATGTGTTGAACTAAGAAGCATGGCCGTTGAGAGAGGAGTTAGGGATATATTATTATTATTATTATTATTATTATTATTATTATTTAAAATGCCCTTTCTTTCCTAGAAAAACTGGAGCAATGGACTGTATAATTTATTAACCCCCCCCTGCCCTTTTTTCGGAGTACTGCATTGCTTGCCTTCTTAAGATTACGCTTCACCACTGATACCAACGGAGGGTTAAGGGAAGAATATGTTGTTTCTGTTACAATCAATAGTGAATGAAAATGTATTTTTCACCACAAGGCATAAATCTTGTGTAAAATTTATTAGAATATTTCAGTTGTATAGTATTTACTTAACCAGAAATGCATGTATTAAATTATTTTTATTTCCTTTATTTGACTCAACATGCATGTTTGTGTTTTGGCTCTACTTAGGTAGATTTTACAAAAAACATAGCTAATATTACATGAAATATACACTCCTCACAAAAAGTTTGGAATATTGTTACATTAGACAATAGGTGATAGGCACGGTGGCATATGGTGGCAAAAACACAAGGACATCCAGCAGAGACAGATATCATATGTTGTTGCATTCCAAGGCTGTGTCTATCACCTAATACCTGATATAAAAATATTCCATACATAAAATACACTTTTTTTTAACCCATGGTGCAACCGCCTGCCTGGGCCTACCTATCAACTGCCAGCCTCACTACCACCTGCCAAGGTGAGAGGTCATCCAACCAACCAGTTACGGGATGACATGTGGTCAGCATGACTAACCTCCTGTCATCATTGTAGGTTTCCATGACCAGGTTATGCTACTCATTCGTAGCTCCCCAATTTCCTCATGAAGGTGGGTGGCCATTGGTCCCATACACAGACCAAAATCTCATGAAAAAGTTGTTATGCTTTCCCCAGGAGACTCTAACCTGTGTGCATACCATTGCCAGAGCCCAAAACATGATGCCTTAGACCACACAGCCATGGTGGAGGACTAAAATACACTTTACAGTTCTAAAAATATTTCATCATATTGCACAAATGTGTTTGTAGATATATACGCGTATACACCCTAGCGTAGCACAGGCCACTTTATGTTCAGAGAAGCTATTCAAGACTGAAGTTACAGTTTAAAATGCCTTCATAGGGATCGAATCTGGGACCCCTTGATTACAGTTGTTATTACACCATTTGATGCATATATAAACTGATACACAGCATATAGAAATTTACAGATCTATAGCCAAAAAAAAACTTCACATTGTGCACAGATGCTCAGAATCACAACTTTCTGGAACTCCTAAGAGTTTTTCTAAATCTATGGTGTAGAGTCTTTGGTCACTCCATCCTGTTGCGTGTGTTGTTTTGTCAGTTATAACCGAGTAGTCCTAGTACAGTTTATATGGATCAGATTCCAAAATAAGCCTATGGTTATATTTCTAGGAAGAGGTCTGCTGATATATTAATCAATATTGCATAGTAAGTTCCTGAGTATGATTTTTGCTACTTGCTTATGTTGTTGGAGATATTCAGTATAATTGCAACATCTGCAGGATCATGTTATATTCATTTGCAACATATATCATCCTGTAGGGAGGACTCCTTTATAATGTATTTTAAGTAATTTTTTTACTTCATTAGTTTGCCCTGACTATTATTATTGTCATCACTATATTACAATTAACTGAAACATTTATTTTTTTAATCACACTCAGGGGTAATTCTATGTTAACTCCCATCTTTAAATATACATATGTAACATTTTGATGATTCAAAATTGCACCTTGGAAGATTTTGATTTGATTTGATTTTTGTTACTTAGCATCACTTTTCTGTCACTTTTTGGTAATTGTGACGATGATGATGAGTTATGAAATTGATGAAGGGACACTCGCAAAGAACATCCATTTACAGGCCGGGATTCAAACCTAGGGCCCCTGGCATCGTAGCATACTGTTCTAACTACTACTCCATGGAGGTCGACAAGGGAAGATTTTCGAAAACAAATTCAATTGTATTTTCCTATCCATGACCCACCATGTCTACCAGTATCAGATTAACCCTAATTTTAAGAAATGTTTTCCTTTGTACATTTTGTGTAATGGTTTTGCTCATCATTGACTACAGGGTTTTCTCATTGCATATAGAATTTCTCCATTAATTATTGGATTCGTGAAGGAGCAGATCCAAAGAAGATAGTGATGGGAATGCCAATGTATGGGCAGTCATTCAGCTTGGCAGACAACTTGAACCATGGCCTGAATGCTCCCACATATGGAGGAGGAGAAGCAGGGGAATTTACAAGAGCAAGGGGATTTTTGTCATACTATGAGGTGAGTGTTATCACATGTGCACTCCTGCATTTCTACAGGAACAGTATCAGACAATGGTGAATCAATATACGTAAACCCCTACATCTTTAGTTTTCAACCTAAAGGTAATTTAAGATAAAAAAAATTATTTGTGTTGAATAACTATTACTAGTCCATTTGCTATATTTTAGGATGGTAAGATAGTTAAAGTTCCCCGTGCATATGAGCACTGTGCCATGAGGGTACATTTAGGGGATGTGGGGATAGCCCCCCCACATTCTCGATCTCTGTTATTTTGGAGATGATGTGATCATCACCACACTCCAGCCACCTTTACCCTCAGGTACCCATTGATTCGAGGCTGGGTGAGCCCTAGAGCTACTTTTTCCAGAAAAATTCCAACCTTAGATTAATTATCCACCCCGGGAATCGAACCTGGGTCTCCCTCATGGCAGTCAGTTGCCCTACCAACTAGACCACCATGGCTCTTATTTTAGGATGAACCAATATGAATTTTTTACTAATACCAATAAAGTAATAACCCTTGGTGCAAAAACTCTTGAGGGCCAGGGCCTACCTACCAGCTGCCGGCTTCACCCTCCCATGCCTCAGCAGAGGTCGGCTGGCGATCATTCAACCAGTTACAGGATGATGTGTGGTCAGCATGATGAACCCCAAGTCATTGTTGTAGGTTTCCATGACCAAGTTACACTACTCATCTGTCATCCTAAATTTCCTCACAATGGTGGATGGCCACCAGTTCCATACACTAGCCAAAATTTCAGTAGAAAAGTTTATATGCTTCCCCAAGGAGACTTGAACCAGCATGCATCCCTACAACTTCCCATAGCCCTAGCCCAAAGCCTGGCAGGACAATACCAGTAAAGTACCAATATGAAATTTACCAACATCCAATATTCTGCTGAACCAATATAAAGCTGCAAATGATCTATGAAGATCTTGTTTGGAGAAGTAACCACCTTAATTAATATGTGTAACCAGGTGAATGCAATATATTTTGCTGTACAAAATTAAACAGCAAATTTGGACATCTAGTTTACAAACCAGTGTAAATGAATTATACCTTTCTGGCCATAAAAATAAGAAAATGGTAGAATTTTATATTAAATAACAGCTATATATAGAAATATTAAACAAGTAAAATTAACAGCAATTTTATTTATTTACCAATTCACCAATATACGTACTTATATCGCCTGATATTGGTAGAATGCTAATTAATCGGTCCCATTCCTACTTTACATAACAAATAGCTGTTTCATAAGGTGACATTTTACTCCTACGACTCCCCAAGAAAAATGGAAGTAGAACTCAAATTTATATATAATAGATAAATAATTCATCAGATATTTGCATTTAGAGTGAGAGAATCGATAAAATATTCAAATGTAATCATAATATTCATCAATTCATTATTGTTTTAGTACAGTATGGTATTTATATAACATTGTACCTGAAACTTTTAGCAAAGATAATGCTTGTGGTAATATTGACTAGCATATTTTCGGAATAAAAGAAATATGATGATTGTGATAAAAGTTAGGTGAATATGGGAATGTCAGATCACAAAACTTGTAAAAGTGATGGGAACAGGGCATATATCCTGGGGTGTGACCAGTATCGGCGATTGGGTTCCAAATTTGGGGGGCAAGGACAGTTTATTTTCCCTTTATACATAAGATTTAGCATAGTGTGGGGGAAAAAAATTAGCAAATTGTGGGAGTGGGGCAACTGCCCCCTTGCCCCCCCTTATCGCCGCCACTGGGTGTGGCAAATTATGCCGAAACTAGCTGATTACCCAGCATTGCCCAGGTGTTTAATGAATTCTAACTATAGCGTTAAATGTAACTAATTTTATTTACAGCTATTTAAAAGCATAAGTACAGTATACAAATTATAAACTAATATCTTTTGCAAATTCACTATAATATAAATTTTAACAACAATTTATGAACAACATTTTTAGTTCCACCTCCAGGAACAAGAATAAATAAATTAAACGGCATTGGGAGTGTAACTATTCATCTTAGCGGCCCCGAAAACTGGATTCCACACTAACATCGGTCGTTTTCGATTATTTTTGCATGTCACCCCTTTCCCACCCCCTGCCCTAGGGGGTGCCTGGGGTGTCTTGGAGTTGAACGGCATTGGAAGTATCAAATTTTCATCTTAACTAACCCAAAAACTATTGATTCCACACTAATATCGGTCGTTTTACATGTTACCTCCTTCCCACCCCCACCCCCAGGGGTGCCAGTGGTGTTTTGGAGTTGAACGGCATTAGGAGTGTCACTATTCATCTTAGCTACCCTGAAAACTATTGATTCCACACTAATATCGGTCGTTTTACATGTCACCCCTTCCCACCCCCACCCCCAGGGGTGCCAGTGGTGTTTTGGAGTTGAACGGCATTGGGAGTGTCACTATTCATCTTAGCTACCCTGAAAACTATTGATTCCACACTAATATCGGTCGTTTTACATGTCACCTCTCCCCACCTCCACCCCTAGGTGTGCCAGGGGTGTCTTGGAGTTAAACGGCATTGGGAGTGTCAATATTCATCTTAGCGACCCCGAAAACTATTAATTCCACTCTAATATCGGTCGTTTTAAATGTCACCCCCTTTCCAACCCCACCCCTAGGGGTGCCAGGTGTGTCTTACCCTCACAGTATTTCATTCCAGATTGTAAGTCATATGTGTACCAAGTTTGGTCATCATGAATGTCACTAATTAGCGACTCCAAAACTATGGATTCAACACTAATCTTGGTCATTTTTGACATTTTAATTTTCACCCCCTCTCAACCCCCATCCCGATAGGTGATGAACTTGGAGTGGAATGGTATTAGGAATGTCACTATTCATCTTAGCGACCCCGAAAACTATGGATTCCACACTAATATCGGATGTTTTCGATTATTTTTACATATCACCCCCTCCCACCCCCACCCCTAGGGATGCCAGGGGTGTCTTACCCCCACAGTATTTCTTTCGAGATTGCAAGTGATACGTGTTCCAAGTTTGGTTGAAATTGCTCAAGGCGTTTGAGAGTTAAGCCAGAACAAACATACACACATACATCCACTTTTATATATTAGAAGATTAATTAGTTTAACATTCCATGTAAAACTTTGTTCATTTTTACCTATTTGTGTGCAGTTAAAAGCTAGTAATAATTTTATATTTTGACCTCTTCTAATTTCTGGGATGGGTGATGTCAGATGGGAATTTTTCCAGCAATGTCCGTGTGAAGCAGCTCTGAGAAAATGGGTAGCTGGGGACAATCCTTGGAGAGGGGGAATAAAGGTGTCAGTGTTTGGTGCTGATCACATCACTTCCACAAATGGCCGAGATTTAGAATATGTGGCCCTACTCTCACATCCACCCCATATTTCTTCATGGCATGTTGCAATTGCAAGGGGTAGCTTTCAGTGGTATATTCTGAAAATTTGACTGGTTTACTGCAACATTTCTTATTTATTGAATATATTTATTATATATTAATTAGATATAATAAAAACACTAATACAGGGATGCAAGTAAAACCAAAACAGAAGTTTGAAAACTTCAAATATTCTATCAGTTTCTGTAGGTGGGTTTCATGTGACACCAGGATGTGCCCAGCCACCATGTTTGCAGCAAATTTTATTTGTCGTTTGTAGAAATATTCACCATGTAGTGTTCGTTACATTTGTTTTAAATCATGAATGTCTGTGTTAGTATCTCCCACCTGCCCGCTTGAATTCTGTACGCTTACAAGAACTGACCTCAATCATAGCTGTCTGAAGCCACAAATCAACAGTTTGTGATGTAGGTGAAACACACCTATATACTGTATATATTAATGAAAAAGTTGGTTTACAGGTGGTAAACCAGATAAAATGGGAGAATACGCCACTGGTAGCTTTACTTTATGTATAATTTATACATTAGAAATGGACCAATATGAAGTTTTTACTGAAATTAATAAAGTGTAAATATAAAATTTACCAATACTAATAACACCCTCATATTCTGCTGATACAATATGGTCCTTGAAGGACATGAACAGTTCTTTCAGCTCCTTAAGATACGTTTTCAAGTAATGTGGCATATGACTTTGGTGTGAAAGCTGCTTAAGAGCTCTCCTATCTGTCAGAGATCATTTGGTGAATATGAGACAAGTCTGAATTACTTGAGTCACCCTATCTGTAAGTATACCATTAACTACTTTACTTTGAATTTCAGATCTGCACAAACATTCAGAAAAAAGGATGGAAGGTTGTGAGGGATCCTGAAGGGCGCATGGGCCCATATGCATACCTGAGAGACCAGTGGGTGTCATTTGACGATATTGCAATGATACGTTACAAGTCAGAATACGTGAAGCAGATGGGCCTTGGTGGTGGAATGATTTGGGCACTTGACCTGGATGACTTTAGAGATACCTGCTCTTGTGAACAGTATCCTCTGTTACGGACGATCAACAGAGTTCTCAGAAATTATCCTGTTGCAGATCCTAAATGCGAACTACTTGACAGTGAGTATACTGATATTCAGATACTAGAATCTAGATTTATAAAAAATTGTCTACAAAATACGAGGGGCGATCAGGTTGCTCTGACCCTAACATAGAAGGAATGACGTTATGATTGATTTTTTATTTTGCTCTTGTTTAGTGATTCTTTATATGCTTTCATTCTGAATTGCAAGTCTGAGTAGCATACAGTTTTCTTTTTACAGGGGTTTAACTGAGTGAAGTTGTGTCAATGTGCCAGAATGGAGAAAACTGAGGGGAGAGCAGTGCTCAAATATTTTGTGAAGAAGAAGTGGACAGTATCCAAAATTCATGAGGACTTGGTGGATACACTAGGGGACACTGCTCCTTCATACAGTATGGTGAAAAGATGGTGTCGTGAGTTTCATTGTGGGAGAGGGTCGTGTGAGGATGAACATGCAGGTGGAGCACCAAAAACTGTCATGACGATTGAAAACATTAACAAAGTCCACGATATCGTGCTGAAGGATCGTCGAGTCACTATCCGTCATGTTGCTGAGATGTGTGGCCTGTCATATGGCACTGTGCAAAACATAATTGCCCAGGAATTGCAAATGAAAAAATTTGTTGCAAGATGGGTCCCTCGAAACCTCACCCCAGATCAGAAGCGCACCCGAGTGCTCATTAGTCAAGAACTTCTTGACAAGTTTCGTGCTGATATAGACGATTTTATTGCCTGATTTGTAACTATGGATGAAACATGGGTCCATCACTTCGACCCAGAAACAAAATCACAAAGCATGGAGTGGAAACACCCACATTCTCCACCAAAGAAGAAGTTCAAGGTGCAAACGTCAGCCAAGAAGGTGATGGCCTCAATTTTCTGGGTCTGCAAGGGTGTCCTTCTTGTGGACTATCTACAAAGAGGCCAAACCATCACTGGCACATACTACAGTGACCTAATCAAGAAATTACGTGATTCCATCAAGAAAAAGAGGCGTGGGATGTTTATCCATGGTGTGCTCCTTCACCAGGACAATGCACCTGTTCACACCTCACGCATTGCGAGGGCCGCTATCGCAGATGCATCATTCGAATTGCTGCCCCACCCACCTATTTACCAGATTTGGCCCCCAGTGATTTCTATTTGTTCAAACATTTGAAGAATGACATTCATGGGCAAAAATTTTCTGATGATTCTGAGGTGATAAGGGCTGTGGCCTCATGGTTGGAGGACCAGTCGGAAGAATTTTTTTTTGCAAGGTATCCACGCGTTGGAGCACCGATGGGAGAAGTGCATTGGAGTTGCAGGGGAGTATGTTGAAAAAAAAAAAAATGAAACCCTATTGCCGCTCTTTCTATGTTAGGGTCAGAGCAACCTGATTGCCCCTCGTATTCCATTCTAATAAAGTGTGTATCCAGAAAATGAGTTCAGTTTGGCTATAGCAAACAAAAAGTACTTGTCAAACTATATCATTGTTGGTACATTCTACATGCCTGCTACACTGTTTCCAGCATTACTGAGGCTTTAGTAAGAATATTGTTCCAGTTTCTGTATTGTGTTCCCATTATCATTTGATGAGCCACAGATGCAACTGTCAGACAACCAGCTCGTAATTCTGCTGTGTGCAGCATGTTGAACATGTTCAAGAGAATTGATCAGCTTGCCATCTATGAAACGAGGTCTATTATCCATTCCATGAATGTAAGGAATTTGAAACTGACACACATTCATCATTAACGATGTATTCCTTGGTAAAATATGGATAGGGGTGGCTTCATTACTCATGGTGTTTCCTTTCTACACAACAATACCTGGCTCCACTGCAGCCCAAATAGGTTTGGCTGGGAAATATTTGATCATCCCCTCTACATGTCAGACTTGGTACTAGGTGATTTGAATGACTCAGAGGAACATTCTTTCAATGAGGATGAGCTCAAAGGCAGCAGCATTCTACAATGAAGTGATACGAAACATGGTGAGATATGCCTCATAAATGGTGGACATTATGTGTAAAAGTAGTTGAAGGTATGTTGAATCCACTGACAATTACTTTCTGGATAAGCTTCATATTTTGAAGACACACACTTTATAAATCTTTTGTTATTGTTCCAACATGTTCTCCACATGCCAATCCTCCTACAGAAAATTTAATTCTACATTTCTTCCCACCTCAACACAAATGCTGAGCATTTCATGAACAACTTGAATCATCACTTAACCTACCTAGCACGTGACCATAACTCTACTAAATTTTTGACTTCAAAGAAAGAAGATGTATATTAGAAATGTATTTAACAAAACTATTTTACAAATAAAATACTGATGAATCTGTCTCATCCTTACTATATACACTAATTAACACCTTTAAACAATAAATGTTCTTTACAAACTAATATGCAAAATACATAAAGAAACATTTTAATACTCCAAGCAGTACGTGCACATCTCTGGAATAGATGAATACATAAATGCAAAAATGTACACCTGTTACTAATATACACTAGTATCTTTATATTTATAAAAAATATGTTATTATATAATTATCTGATCTTTAAATTTTAAGGAATGAGATTATGAACTAACTGTATTTGATAATTATGTGATGGTAATTTGGTTTCATCCAATGAAAAACTATGATATATATTTCTACAAATACTCTGCAATTTGTTTCCACAATCCTGCCACTTTCTGTTATACTTCTCATGAATATAAAGACAAAATTCATTTCAATTGTATTCTGGATATATATATATATATATATATATATATATCAGTACTTCCTTGATTTCTACTAAATACATTGTCTTTCATTGTAGGTTCAGATAACCGTGTTACACATACAGAGCCTTCAGAGTCTGTTGGACATGAACAGGAAATGACCTGTGATGGAAACCAGTTTGCACCACATGAAACTGACTGTTCTAAATATTACATTTGCCACTTTGGAAAGCTTATGGAGCAATCCTGTCCTCCTGGGCTCTACTGGAACAAGGTATTTTTTTTCCTTCCATGCAAAGAAATGAAGGATTATTGTTAAAATATTACTTGATATTAATATGCATATTATAGTATTGTTTTTTAAATTTCAAGGAACTTGGAAGGACTGTAAAATCTCAAGAGAAAATTTTTGAAATATATTCTGCAATAACAATTAATTTACAAAACATTATATTCCATTGTTTAATTTATAATCAAGTTAATTTTATCAGTTACGATTCATTAGATAAATATTTCACATTAGACATTCTATGAAAATCATACAATTGGTATTTTAGAAGGATTTTATACTTAATTACACATTAGATTTTGATTCCCTTGTGTCAGGTACCTTACTTAACCCATACAGTTGAGCCAGTGTTTGTCTGTTTATAGTTACTAAGTTTCACTTATTCAATTTAAATTATGTTAAGTGCAGGCACAACGATTATTTTGTTTATTTATCATTGAATACATTGCTATATTTTGTAGGGTCACTGTGATTGGCCAGAAAACAGTGACTGCTCAAATAAACCAGCAGAGATATCAGAAGTTCATCCCCCTTCATCAACTGAACAGGTTCAAGTTATCGAAGTAACAGCATCACCCTCAACAACAGAAGGATACCAACCAACACCAATTGTGGATTCTGAATACAAGGTTGTATGCTACTTCACCAATTGGGCTTGGTATAGGTAAGTCATCACAAATAAGACCACCTTCCAAAAAGGACAACTTTACGCAATCATTCAATTACAAAATTCGTTACCAAATAATTATAAAATATTGAGAGATCCCTGGTATTTAAAAGTAATATGAAAAAATTACTGCCAGACAGTGGTGTATGCAAGGTTTTGAAATATTATGAAAAATGCTGTTGAAAAAGAATGAAAATGGCCAATTTATCACAGCCAAAGATCTCCAACAATACTACTACTACTACTACTACTACTACTAATAATAATAATAATAATAATAATAATAATAGTAATAATAATAATAATTTGAGTTATTATTCCCATGCAGCACAGAGAAAAGCACAGCATTCCAAACACACGCGTCTTTAAGAGTGAATGCCTTGAAAATAAACACGAATTGCTGAAAATAAAACATGAGGGCAACTAGGATTTAAAAGAGAAAAAAAGTTGTTTTGTACCTCAGCTGCAACAATGTTCAATAAGCATGTATTTTTTTTATTTTTTTTTTGTGAACAATGAGAATTAACTAAAGAAAAATCTTAGTTCGTTGTAAGTAGCTAATGCAGACAATGGCTAGACCGACAAGAATACACAGTCACCAGTCCGTCCACCTTCCCATTTCTACCGTGGCACATTTGAATTTCTGAATTCGAACGACAATAAGCTGAACTATTGGAAAATGTTTTGTTGGTAAGAACAGCAAGAAAATCCGGATGTGAATTATCGTGCATATGCATGGTAGATTCTGAGGGTGGTATTGGCATGTTTCTCATAAATCTATACAGTGTTGTTTGGGATCCGTCAATATGTCAAAACAATCTAAGCGACCGCAAAGTTTGATTTTGCAATTATTTTTTTTCCAAAAATTCCCACTGTGACTCTCTCAAGAATTGTGAAAATTCATTGCTTTGTGGCTTTGTGTCGACATTATTGTGATATTATACTGATTTCGCATCCCCTTGTGAATTCTCAAGTGATGCTGAATCTACATCCACATCACAAAATAATGTTGAAGAAGTGCTTTGTGAATCACCTAAAAGTGATAAATGTGTTGGAATGTCTTTTAACTTACTTTTGTACGCAATAATAGACTCACTGAAATTTAGCAATACGTATTCACGTATATAGTGCCTCATCATCACCCTGGGTCAGTTCCATAGGTAAAGGTAATGTGAATTTCCTCCTGCGTATAGCACCGTGCCATGTAGGCACATGTAGGGGTGGGGACCCATGCATTCTCGATCTCGGCCATTTTGGAGGTAATGTGATCAGCACCACAATCCGGCAGCCTTTAACCCCAGGGTTGTTGATATGAGGCTGGATGAGCCCTGGAGCCCCCAGAAAAAAATCCAACCAATTCCGGGAATCAAAGCTGGATCTGCAGCATGGTTGTCAGACGCCCTATCGACTAGACCACCTCGGCACCTTGGATGAGTTCCATACTTTGATTATTTAAATTTATTTTAACATATTTTCTTGTTTTTATATATTTTCTTCACACTTAAAATGTCTCACCTCATTGACTAGACAAGTACTTCGTAACAAAGAAACAAAAAAATGCACCTAGAATTTGTTAAAAATCGAATGACTAGAAAGTATTTTTTTTCTATTACTTTCATAAATATATTAATGTAGATCTCTACTATTTAATAGTAGTAGTGGTATTATAGTAGTAATTAAATTAATTAATTAATTATAAGTAGGCACATTATTAATTAATTAATTAATTATGAGTATTATTAATCAATTAAAGTAGAATAAAACAATGGCAATGTGAATGTGGAGAAAGTTTTATAAATAACTCCCCCCCAAATGAAATCCTGCGTACGCTACTGCTGCCAGAAAATACTATATAAGATATATAACCAGGTGACTGTAATGAGTCTTGACTTAGATTACAAGCTACTTTAGACATTTACTTTACAAAAACGGAGTATATGAATTATATATTTATGTTAATATTAATTTTTAAAAAGGCAGAATTTTGCACTAAATTACAAACTGTGTATAGAAATATTCGATTGCAAAAATTATCACCAATTTTATCAATAAAGCAAAACACCGGTATGGCTATAGAGACTTACATCAATTGGGTATCAATTAATCTGTTCCATCATTACACACACACTTTAAAATAAATTTTCTTTCTATTCTTATCGTACTCAAATTGAATTAGCAGTTGTTGGGCAGGTTATAACATTTAAAATATCTAAATATGGGGGGGAAATGAAATTTCAGTTATTTTACATCAATTTTCTACCTCTTATGTTAATCAATGCATTGAGGATGAATGATGAACTGATAAAATGGTTGATAGTATAAACACATGCCTTATACAGGGACCCCTGCTCACCACTCTGCCATGTAGGGTGGCAAAGAAATTGTTGAAGTTACTTCCCCAACTTCTGAACTTTGTTCTATTCTATCATTGCCAAAACCACAATATCAACATTTTATGTGTAATATCTGCATACAGTAGTTGCTTACAATAAGAATGCAGTACTGATTTAAAATTTAGAAATATCAATACAGCACGAATCTGACATGAAATAGCAAAGATTTAGTTCAGAATGTGAATGATACATTCATCTCCTTAATAAATGAATGAATTAGATATGTCTATGGCCTAAGGTAGAAAAGTCACACATCTGAAAATGATTATATGTCTTTACACCTGCTACTCAGGTTCTTTTTACTTATTATTTTCTCTTATTTCCATACTATTTTTCATGTAAGTAGAAAATGTAAAATTCTAAATGCAATGAAATATATTTAATGTAACTTTAGAATTACAAGATTTCATTAAGCTTATTCTATTTGTATCCATAGAGTTGTAAAATATTCTTAAATGACAATTTAAAATATAGAATAACTATTTCAGACAAGGTGAAGGAAAATACGACCCGACAAACATTGATCCATCTTTGTGCACTCACATTGCATATGGTTTTGCTGTATTAGATGGTTCAACATTAACGATTAAACCTCATGATTCCTGGGCAGACATTGATAATGGTAAGCACTGGATTCTTTTTATTTACTATAGATGTATATTCAATTCTGCACTTGTAAATCATATTAGTATACAAGTGCAAAATGAATATGGAACAGCTTGGATAGGACCCTCTGTATTCTATTGAATACCTCTGGGACATAGGTGTGTGCAGAGGGAGGCAAGAGAGGGCAGTTGCCCCCTAATACTCTGTTAGAAATTTAGTGTGGAGGAATCTTATCACTCTGTTATTAAACAATATTATGCACTTTAAAAAATTAAGTACTTTCAAGCTGACAAAAAATCCAAGCTACTACGGAGGGGAGGAAGTTGAAATTGAACTATCCAACTTCATCCTCTAGCAAATTTCCTGTTATTAATACACACACACACTATTCGTTAGTTGTATTACCTCTATGTGTTTGAGGAATAAATTTCCCATACATTGGAAATTAGTAGCTAAGATTGGGTGACAAAAATTGGGAAGGGGAGCAAGTTCAGTACTTTTTTGTATACAATGCTTAGCATTAGGAAGCCATAATAGGATGGCAAAAAGTGTGGGGGCAACTGCCCTCACTCCCCCCCCCCCAAGCCTCCCTTATCACCGTCACTGTTGTTAATTAATAAATTATGTGTAGTTGTTTTGAGTTCTGCTCTACAAAACCATGTTTATATGTAAAAATAGTCTCTGAACCACAGAGAGGGGAAATAAAGGAGTGGGCAAAGAACATTGGTGCTCCAGAAGTTTGAATTATTCTAATACAGTGATTTTTGAAGGTCAGGACACACACTATATACACACCCCTGTTCCACACCCTTCTCTCTCGGATTAAATTTTCATCAAAGCTTTTGGGTCCCCTAATCAGGGAGGCACACGCCTATGCTCTGGGATGAGTTGGAATCCTGTCTGTGGGCCTAGCTTAACTGTGCATCATAAGGAACAGGACTTGAGTAATGCTCTTGTGGAGGAACAAAATAAAATTTCCACAACATACGGGAATTTTGTGCAAAATTTCCCAATATTTATTTAATGGGCAAGGTTCACCATAAGCTGCTCTACCACCTAATGCTTGTCATTTTCTGCATAGATAAGAGTACATGTACGGAGGTGTGCCCAGGATTTTTAAAAGAAGGAAGGAGGGTACTTATACATTTTTTTAGAAGTCATCCCTCATTTTGTCATCTTTTCCTGCCTTTGAAGTTCTTAAGAATATTGGGCCAAAGAAGGGGGAGAATTATGACCACCACCAACCCCCCTTGGGCACACCACTGTACATGTAGACAATATAAGGATATATGATATGAAAAAAAGAAACATCGAGGCCAAAACTAAACAAAAAACAAAACATTTCACATAAGCCTACATTTATGGATATACTTGTTAATAAGAGGAGTAATGGTATAATAATATTGAAATTCTTTAAATGACATGGGAAATAGGGACATTTCGAATGGAGAGAAACTAATGAAGAAACAAACATTGAAGTTAACTTAAGTTTACTTTCAAGAAAAAAAGTGTTAAAACAATAATAGTTACAATTACAAAAATAAATGTTATTTTTTTTTGTTGCGGTGTCACTGTACTTGTAGTATGTGCCATTGTTCTCCCACGTTCCTGCAGAATCAACTATTTGAATTTTATATTGAAATTATTGTTACTTTTTTGTACACTACAACATACATATACATATTCAGCATTCAGTTTGACCAGGGGTTATGGTGAAATGCCCAAAACAACCAAGGGTTTATCAAATTCCTCGACCTAAAAAGACTGACCGTCAATGATGTAAATGGTGTTTGAATACCTTCGAAATTTGTTTTCTTGTTATTGTTGCTTCAAACAATGAAGGAGAAATAATCACTTGACCTATACAGGCCTACCATGATGAAGTATCAAACTACATAAAGTATTTTATGTTCTTGTTTTACACATAAAGACTGAAAACAACTGGATCTATGGTTGAAAAAAATTCAAACCACTAAAACATAAAATACAAATAATTGGTGAACATTTAAAGAATTGCTGAAAACAGTGATCTATGACATTCTAGATTATGAGCCCATTCATCAGTCCCATACCTAGATATTTTGAAATCCTAGGTAGGATTGTGGTTTGGTGCTTATCCCCTCTTCTTATTATTTTATTTTGCTTATTATTTCATACTTTGAATAAGTATAATACAGGTTGTATTTCTTGCATAATAACATTCCCTACCCTCCAAAATATCTACGTCTACTTTTAGATTTTTACAAGCAAGTTACAGACCTGAAGAAGCTAGGACTGAAAGTTCTTATTGCACTTGGTGGTTGGAATGACTCAGCAGGGGACAAGTACAGTCGCCTTGTAAACAACCCAGGAGCTCGAGCTAGATTCATCAACCACCTAATAAGATTTATGGAAACCTACAACTTTGATGGCCTTGATCTTGATTGGGAGTATCCCAAATGCTGGCAGGTGAGTTACTAATTGCTTTTTAGTTTAGCTAGACACAATTATGGATGGTTACAATTGGAATTACAATGTAGACAGTTATAAAGTTGTGTTGAATACATAGTAATCTAATTTTTTTTGGCCAGACAAAAGAACTATTACTTTTTAAATGTTTCGAATAACTAAACATCCAAGCTTTCATCTGGATTTTTGGTAATAATTCAGTGGTTTTATGGAATCATGAAAACACACACTATAATTTAACCCCAATTAAATAAAAAATAGGAATGTACCAATATTAATTTTTTGCCTATACTAATACAGTCCCAATATAACATTTACTGTAATTAGAAACTCAACATTTCTGTACAAAAATGGGCTGAACTTTGGGTTCCATTTCAGCATATAAAAATGACATTTCAGTGTTATTATGAACGAAATTTCATATTGGATTTAGAAACTTTATGTTTTTCACAGACAATAAAACTTTACATCCTAAAAGATATATTCATAATTTTAACCTACGTGATATACTTCCTAGTTTCTGATACCACCTAAATAGAATGGCTGTTTCTAATCGTATATTGTGTTTTGGTAACACTGTAAGCCTTGTTTCCATGTTAATAAAACATTAAAATACTGACCAAGGCAGAATTTATAGTATAAAAAATATATACACTAAAAGGTAACGTGTAGTGTATATATTTTTTATACTATAAATTCTGCCTTGGTCAGTATTTTAATGTTTTATTGTATTTTGATGTCAAAAATGGCATGCGGATGTTGTGAAAAATGATTTATAAAGAACCAAAATGATTTTGTTTACAGTTTTAATTCATGTAAGCAATGAGGTGACTGCCATAGGCTGTTTTACAAAATGAAACAACATATTTAATCATTTGCTTTAAAAAGCAAAGACAGACAAGGTATTTCTTTATATTCATAACAAATAACAAAATTGCAGAATAAAACACTAAATTACAGGTTATTAATATAAAAATTAGGTTAAACTTATCAACAATTTTACAGATACAACAATGACACTATATTGACCATTACTGATTGAGTACATATTAATACTTACATCCAATGCGTATCAAATGTAGGATTTCTTGATTTTTCTTCTTCATATAATAATAATAATATAATCTTACTAATAAAATTTATAAATGATTATCATCACCATTCCTATTATTCTCATTATTGAAAATTATAATTTTTTCAGCATGCAATTACCCATTTCAAAATATATTCCAGATATAGATCTGACTCAGTACAAAACATTCATTCCCAGACTGGTATTCAAACCCAGAACCTTCAGTATCATGTGTGAACCAAGAAACACACACAATAATTGTGATGGCTGAAAAAGAGAGTAAACTTTCAAGATTAGGTAAATAATGAAGTTTGTATGATTCTCATTAAACATTTATTCCCTGTAGGTTAATTGCAACATAGGACCTGATAATGACAAGGGAGGATTTGCAGCTCTTGTTCGAGAGCTGAGTGCTGCCTTCAGACCAAGGGGCTGGCTGTTATCAGCAGCTGTTTCCCCAAGCAAAGTCATTATTGATGAAGGTAATGTTTCTCCATATGCTGCAAAATTTGTATACTTGAACAATGAGATTAATGAAGAGGGTTGTAAATATATTTTAACTTCTAAAGAATACTGCCTTTTACACACAAAGTTTAAGAGAAAACTGACTAACTTTCAAGCTTTTATGGTAGGAATCAACAAATTCTTAACTCAAAGTACCACAAAGATAATTTATATTTTTTTTAAAAAAAAACCGTCAGTGTTATCTAGTTCTAGAAACTAGTGTTGCATAGAACTTCTTAATAAATTGTTTTCAGATATTTTACAAAACATTGCTGATTAGTTAGCAGATAACAATTATGATCTGATAATTTCAATAATTTAAACAGTTTGAATATTTTCAGACTGTTTTGATCACTAGAAATGCAAAGTAATATTACTGTTTATTCTGAGCTCTTATTACATTTCCGTGTATGTATAGTTTATTGATAAATTTGGTAATAATTTTACTAATACACTATATTTTATACTGCTTGCAAAAGTTCAAATCCCATCATACTGTGATTCTTTTTATAACATAAGAAATAATTTTCATGACAAAATGTCACAAAACGTGATTAAGCAAAAACCGTTGTTCAAGTTATATAATTATGTAATAAATTTTCTTTTGTATTAACTATTATAATATATGCTCTGTATTCCTAAGTTATTTCATATAACTCTTTCAATTAAAATATTTGAATTTAATGCAGGGTATGATGTTCCTACTCTAAACAAGTATTTGGACTGGATGGCTGTGATGACGTATGATTTCCATGGAAACTGGGATAAGATGACAGGCCATCTTTCTCCGTTGTACTACTATCCTGGCGATACTTTTGATTATTTTAATGCTGTAAGTATTTGATCAAGCACTGTTTGAAAAAGGGGGTTCGTGGTCTTCCTTTGGCTAGATAAAATACAACAAAATTCCATGTAACCATTAAGCATTACATCTTTGATATATTCCATTTTTCACATGGAATGCACACAAAGGTGGTATAAAGTCACAAATATAACAACTTGGTTATACTGAAACAAACTTTTTAAATTTTCACTGTTGAATTAGTCTGGTTGGTTATTTGTGAAATATAAGGCCAATGAAAGTTCACATTTTTTAGTGACATTCTTTTACTAATTGATGTGTATATGTATTGGTTATTCCTATGATTCTAATTAGAATAATATTCCCCAAAAGCAAGGGTAACTACACAAGTAAACAATAATAAACAAATTTAAGGAGAAAACAGAAAAAAACACTAATAAAAATTTTAATCCCCCACATTCAACTCTATCCACTACAAGCAATTCGGCGATTAATAGGAAATAGTGGGTTAGGTGTTTTCTTCTATGTACAACATAATTTCTCAAATTTACTTTGTGTTATGCTTTAAGCATATTACTGTATATTATTTTCATTGATTTTATACTTAAATGTAATAGTATAAAAATAACTTTGTGTGGTACATACTAATATATGCTATTTCTTCGTATTTTTCAGAATTTTTCGATTAACTATTGGCTTCAAAAGGGAGCAGATAGGAAAAAGATTGTGATGGGAATGCCTCTTTATGGGCAGACATTCACATTGTATAAGGCTGAAAATAATGGCTTGAATGCAAGGACAATTGGTCCAGGTGAAGCAGGCCCATATACAAGGGCTGGAGGCTTCCTTGCATTTTATGAGGTATGTATGATGATAGACTTTTCATGTTGCAACTATCATCAAATAAAGATAAGAGTTAGTATTATTTGCTGAAGTTATTCCAAAAGATAATTTGCAGTAATGATTTCTTTTAGATTTTTGTTCTGGTCACTTTGATATTGTTGGCAAGTACAGTAATCAATTCTGAAAAGATGCCCAAATAATACTTGAGTTGTTCAAAAATGATTGGCACTACAATTTTTACTTCACACTAAAAATTACTTTTAAAGAAAGTGTGAGTGCATATTAGAGGTATCCTCTGCCAATGTCTATGCACCTATGTCATCATTCCATCAGTTTTTGTATTGCTCCAGCAAACCATTCTTTGGGGGTATCCCAACACCACTTTTGGACAGCCGACTGAAGTCCGCCGAGGTGAAATTCTTACTGCACACTACCTCTTTCATTGCATCGAACAGAGCATAGTCACTAGGACTAAGATTTGGTGAATATGGAGTATGAGGCAGCACAGTGTACCCTAGAAAATCCAGGGTGGTAATGGTGTGGTGACTGATATGTGCTCATGCATGAAGTCCGACATTATAACCAGACAAGTTATACTACTTCTTAGTATTTTGAATAGGACCTGGCAACACCGGAGTGCCAATGGAGGACAGAAAAGAGGCTGTTGTGTGAAATGTTTCATGTCGCAAACTTTGTTCATAATTAGTTATTTCTTCATGTCTAATCTACTGTGTAAGTTAGCTGTTACTTCTTTCTATATGTGTTCAGTGCATCTTCTGTAACACATTGTTATTTCTTGTGACATTAGTGTTTTGCCTGTTCATGTGCATGCTAGTGTACTTTCGCCATTCACCTCCTATTCGCTGTTCCAAGGTGAGATAATCCAGTACGATTTGGTTGAATATAACATTCGTTTGTACCTACATCCGGTCACAAGATTACGAGAACTCATTTACACATTCGTTTGTGTAGGTGAGGTGATAGCAGTGCTAAGTGAGTGGTGCAATAAAGGCAAAATTAGAGGCAAAATGTCACACGAAAATGATAGTGTGCTTAACAGTCAGCAGATGGCAGTGAACAACAAGGCATCTATCACTGTTGTTCTCGCCTTGCAGATTGAAGTGATAGAAAACAAAGTCAAGATTCACGAAGATAGGATTAGTGAATATAAAGTGGAATTATCACTTCTAAGCAGCAACCTGAAACAACAAATGGAGATCATGCGAAATGAATGTTCATAGTTATTGTCGGAAGTGAAGACACAAATATTTCATCAAGTTGCTTGTCACATGACCAAGCTGGAAGAATCCATGTTGGAGCAGTTCTGTATGTTGACCTTGAAGTTGCAGCCCGGCATCATGAACGAAGGAATGGCCGACAATGGAGCTCATAGCGACTGATCGTCCCAGAGGAAATGTTAACAGTGGGCTTGCAGCAAGTCTTCTCAGGATGATCGATTGTAGCGTGCAAGTCGACGACAATATTTCTTGTGTTGGTGAAGTGAGTGTACATGCAATAAGTGACGAAAGTGCTATTTCATTACTACCACAAGTTTCAGCATCAGGAAAATAACATTTGTTATTGATGCAAAGAGCTTGTGGCAATGTGCACAGTGCTAGCATTAACACAACCAGTGAGTTGATTTATTCACAGGCAAAATCAGGTAATAACCTGCAATGTAACACTCAGTTATCCACCTCGCATGCCGATAGTTTTAGAATAAGTGCAATGCGTTGTAACTCTACTAGAAATCCTTATTATTTTCCTGTAGTTTACGGTTATTACAAGCATAAGAAAACAGTTTTCTTTGTGACGTTTCAGGAGAACACACGCTCCTTTCATCAGACATTTATTTTCATTTTGACTAAAGATACAGTTATAACAATGGTTAGTAATTTTTTAAACAAAAAGAATCTGTTATATAGTGGATGTTGCCAATGTTACATTGTTGTAATATAGCAATTTAACTGTGAAAAAAGCAGTCTGTTTCATTTCAGATTTTTTTTAAAATTATGAATCCCAAATATCATCAGGTAATTCAAATTCATCATTGTTTTCACAAAGTAACATAGATCCAGTATGGAGTTTTCTTTTTCACAAATGGAGTAAGCCACCATCTTTAAAATTTAATGTAACAGAAAACATCAAGAGACTTTGTGAAAACAATGATGAATTTGAATTACCTGATGATATTTGGGATTCATAATTTTAAAATAATCTGAAATAAAAATAAAACAGACTGCTTTTTTCACAGTTAAGTTGCTATATTACAACAATGTAACATTGACAACATCCATTATATAACAGATTCTTTTTGTTTAAAAAATTACTAACCATTGTTATAACTGTATCTTTAGTCAAAATGAAAATAAATGTCTGATGAAAGGACCGTGTGTTCTCCTGAAACGTCACAAAGAAAAACTGTTTTCTTATGTTTGTAATAACCGTAAACTACAGGAAAATAATTCTATAATGCAAGCAATGCGTACATACAAGAAAAACTAATAGAAATCCTTTGCCTCAATCTACAAAGGTGTAGGAATGTGTGTTTTAATAAACAAGAGTGGCTGAGGCGTATGCTGCTTGTCATGCATTGATCAGTAGTAACCACCCCAACATTTATACACCATGTGTGATTAATCCTAACCTCTCCATTGTTGATTGTCAATGTCATACCGACATAAACAATGCAAATAACATACTCTTCAGCAGTCATGCTCACAGTGGTGATTCACATGTTAATAAATCAACACCCTTTATGCTAAATAGTTATTCTGGTCCAAATTGTGCTTTAAGCAATGGTGCTAGCATCCAAGCTATAAAGTCATATGGCCAGCATATGAAAATCGATCAAAGCAGTGAATCGCCAGTGATAGAGCGTGAGCCAGAAAACATACAAAGCAGGCTTAGACATGTGCATGCTGATAATGGTAGTAATAGATCAGTATTGAGATCACATGCTAAAAATGTTGAATGTGGATGTTTTTCTGCAACAAATACTTTGTCGGTTCATAGAACAAATTCTCATTTGTTACACACTATGAAACAAAAACACACGAAACAGAAAAGGACATGTGAACAATGTGGCCAGTTGGTATCAACAACTTGTAACAAAGATAAACATGAAACTTTGAAATTACTTGATACTGCCAATAGTCAAATAGTAAACACAGATAGAAATGATCATAGTTTTCATGGGTATGTTGCAAGTTGTGATAGTTGTGATTCAGATGGCAGCCTCAAAAGTAACATTAGTAAACAAAGTTTTCGTAGAAGTTAGATTAGGTTAAGTAATCTTGAAGCATTTCAAAGGTTCGACTCAACTGATAATAATATGGTTCCTAGTGAGTGGTTAACAGATTGCGAAGAGTATCTCTCACTAATTGGGGTCCCTCATGAAAATTACTTACGTATTCCCCACATACTTACTGGTGTCAGCAAGGATTGGCTCAGACAACATAAACTGAATTTTAAATCTTATGCTGATTTCAGGGGAAATTTTTTGTCATTTTTCCAGAATAAATCATGGGTAGGAAGTTGCATGGCATGTGTGATTGATTAATAGCAAGTACAATAGGGACACTCATGGAGATGTGAAGTTCTTTTGGTCCCAACAAAAGCTTCTCAGTATTGTGCAGCCTAATATGAGGGACTTTCAGAAACACATTCAAATAGTAAATCAGTTGCCTCCTAAATTAAGGGATCATTTGTTACTTCAGCCTTTTGTATCTTTAGCTTCTATGGCTGAGTCCATAGCTAGATATAAAGTGGGTAATATTGGGATCCGTAATGATTCACGTAATTATAAAGAAAATGAACCAAATTTTAATTCAGGCATGAAGTTGCGGTTTGGCAGTTATAAATGTTTCTAATGTTACTGCTGGTAAAGATCAGGTGCGTAGTGACGAGCGATAGTTCTGATTCAGGTTCCAGCATCTGGAATAATGGGACAAAATCAAAATAAATTGCTAAGTTTTCTAAGCACAAGTCTAGTTTTGCTCGGAAGAAGCAGGAAATCTAGATGGTCATCCTCAGCAAGTGGGGGCAGGCAACAACCATGATTTCCCCACATTCAAGAGTGATGGCTTAGAACATGGGCACCCGCCCGTTGCTTGAAAAATATTAATTGTTTGGAGATTCGTTTTTTGTGAGGATGGCACAAAAGAGACTGGGATATTCACGTAGCAACACATCTTCGCATTTTACAAGGAGGTCAGCAAATAAATCACTTACTTCAAAAAATAAAGGGAAATACAAAGTTATCGTCTCATATTTTACTATTCATTGGGATCAATAATATGTTGCAAGGAAAAGACTTGTCCCACATAATAGATGGTTATAAAAAATTAGTAGACCTTTTAAAAATCA
Source organism: Lepisma saccharinum (assembly GCF_977018435.1). NCBI lineage: Eukaryota > Metazoa > Arthropoda > Insecta > Zygentoma > Lepismatidae > Lepisma > Lepisma saccharinum. The sequence continues at coordinate 74,449,627 of NC_139232.1, forward strand.
TGTTGAAAACATATTGTTGTGCACACTTTTGCCTATCGCAAGACTGTTGGAAGATGGAAATTATGCACTATGGAAAAAATGGGAACAATTGAATTAATTCATACTTCATTAGATAATGGCGATTCCATTCAAGTTGTTCACATTGATAAGCTCTTCTTAGTGAGTCCTAGAAAAATAGATGCATCTCTTTATGAGGGGGAAATGGGCTATGGTCATTTCAAAAGGACCGACAAAATTCATTGGAACGATCGAGACATGATTATTTTCCTGGAGCATTTACAAAGTTTTGGCTACATAGAGCGAAACTGCCTGAAATCCTCGTTCAGCCAGCCAGTGCAGGTAAGAAAATCCACAGTTGAATTAGTGGGCATTGAGTAATGGGTGATTTATACAGGGTGTTTCTAAAGTTCGTTTCCAACACATAGGAGGTGATTCTACAAGTGAAAATAAACATATGAATTTATTCGGATTTATTGAAGTGGGAAAAAGTGCGAAAATTATGTTTATAAGGAAATAGTGGCACAATGGCCAACCATATGAGCGCGGCAAAGGGCATTCCACAAAGAAATGCGCATGCTCTATTCAAAAAAACACATGGCAGATGTGCGAAGTTGATGCGCAAGGGATTCCCAAAAGGAAGCGAATGGATCTGTTGAAGTCATGGGAGTAGGGAAGGGTTTAGTGAGATGTGTTATCCATGGAAATTGATATGTGGAGACTGACAACCAAGAAGAAAGCGAATATCCGTAGTGGACATCACCATTACGTAGAAAAACAATAACCCTAATGTGCCACTCAGCAAACGTGTATGAGAAAATATTAGAGAAAAGAATAAGGGAAGTGACAGCTGAGCACGAGAGAGGAACAGTATGGATTTAGAAGAGGCAGATCAACAGAAGATCTGATATTCACCATAAGGCAAATGCAGGAAAGGCACTACAAATACTGAAATTATTTGATTATGGCATTCTAAGATATAGAAAAGGCATATGATAGCATGGACAGAACAAAGATTTGGAAGGCTCTAAGAGAGAAAGGGATCAAGGAAGAGATAGTGTGTAGAGTGCAGAGCACATACAGTGCCAACCAGAGCTGTGTAAAGACACCAGTGGGAAGATAAGAATGGTTCAATATAAGTAATGGACTAAAACAGGGAAGTGCTCTTTCCCCAGTGTTCTTCATAATTACAATGGATGCAATTAACAAAGAGGTGGGGAAGAAGATAGGAGAGGAAGAGATGAAGGCACTGTTGTTCGCTGATAACTTAATATGGAGAATCAGAGAAGAAGAAGTACACAGACAGCTTGATAGTTGGAATGAGGAAATCAGAAGAGCAGGAATTAAATTCAGTGCCGAAAAGAGCGAGGTGCTAATAACAACAAAAACAGAGCCAGAAATGAACCAAGAATAAAGATGGACACGGAAGAGTTGAGGGTAGTGGAGACCTTCAAATATCTAGGAAGCATAATTGAGAGAAGTGGAAGAATAGATGAGGTAAACAGAAGAGGACAAATGGGTGGTGGACTATATCAAAGTGTTCGAAGATTAATATGGTACAGGGATGTACCTATGAAATGCAAGAAGGTAATATATAACACATACTATGTGCCAATAATTACATACGGAGAAGAGACTTGGACAATGACAGAGAGAGACAAAAGAAAGATGCAGGCAATGGAGATGACATTTTTAAGGAGTATATTGGGGAAGACTAGAAGGAATAGAATAAGGAATGAGGGGATCTGACAGACAGTGGGGGTAGTGAGGCTTCAGGACAGGATAGATCAGGCACAGATGAGATGGTTCGGACACATCAAGAGGATGGATGTAGAAAGACTACCAGTAAGAGCTTACAATGCACAAGGAGTGGGAATAACGCCGAGGGGGAGACCAAGATGTCTGTGGAAAGAGCAGATAGTGGAGAGTGTTGGAATTCAAGATTGGAACACCATGAAAAGAGAGGAGTAGTGGAAGACGAGGAAAAAATGGAGAGGCTTGACTTCTATGCCGACCCAGCCAGAGGCAGGAAACTGCAAAGGATGATGATGATGTCAGGTCCTATTCAAAATTATTTTCTCTTTTACATCTACAATATTACTAACAGTAAGAAGTAGTATAACCTATCTGATTATAACATCCAGCAAAAGACTATTCTTCAACTTGGTGCTGCATTCCCACACATGGCTGCTAATCTCATGCGGAACCATGCTGTCCATCATTTCCCATGATTACCTGCTTCCATATTTTCTTGGTTTGTCCACAAATGCATTTGGACAAATAATGCAGCACTGTTTTTCCTATGTGATGCAGGAACATCAACTGGTGGCAATATGTGGCACTATACCCTACCTTCACACAAACACACTAGGTACGCATTGCAAACTGATACATTTTTGAAGGTATTGGGGCGAGTGCCAATCCTTTTTGAACGACCTAAATAAATCTATCATGCAGTGGCGTAGCGTGATTCTATGAAAGGTGTAAGGCTTCCTTAGATAAATCTGACCTGAATATTGGATAAAGAAAACCAAAAGATATTTTAACTAAATAGAATCTATTTGAATCTAAGTCATGTATGAGCATACTTAATTGCAAACACAAAATGCACACACATGCCGCTTTTTTCAATAAAGAAAAATTGCAGATATCCGTAACACCAAAATTGATCCACACATTCTTTTCCTTTAAAATAAAAGGCACGGGAAACGATATAACTTATTCGTTCCTGCGCAACCACAAAGCCATTTGTTCCGATCGTACCACGATGTTTGAAATCTGTACATACCTTTTCCTTTTCTCTCCTTCTCCAAGTCTTTCAGTTCTGGTGTCGGCCTACCTCTGTTGAGGACATCTTGTTTTCACGAGAATGTCAAAGATGAAAAGGGTTGTTTTAAAACCGATTCAACTACACACACACACTAGTTCACAACAGCAACCACACACTCATTTTTACTCACTCTTGAATGTGTGCAATTATTTTCCATGTTGCACAAAATACTGTAATGGCTGGCTAATAAAAACACTGAATCCTCTCTCTGTCGCATGCACGCACGTGCGTCTGCTCTGCTAAATGCGTAACAAACAGTGAGTAAGGCACCTTACATATGCCTAAGAATTGGGGCACCCTGTCATTGGTTGAGAAGATACTACGTAAGCAAACACACCTGCCATGCACGAGTCCAAATCGTTTCTTCCATTCACCCACACATAAATCCTCTCAAGAAGCCTTACAGAGAAACAACTCAAATCAAAATAAGTCCTCAATTGTTTCGTTAAAAGTTCTACTTTCAGTCTGATATTGCTATGTGTTTTCAAGCGATAAATACAGGAATGAATTGTGTTTTCTTCAATAATTTCAACTTGTAAGGTGGACTTACAAGCCTTACGTGGGCACTACACCGCTGCTATCATGATGGAATCATAATAGCTCAGTTGGTAGAGAAATAGTGTGGTAATCAAGAGACCTGGATTCGAGTCCTGTTTGAGTGTGCAATTCTCACCAAAATTTATACATGGTACACCTCCTGTGTGTTCCAAATTGATAGGTGAAACTCTAGTTTTAAATTTCTGAATTTCACATTTGCCAAATTATACTGTATATTTCAAATGTAAACACTTACTGGTTCCAATATAACAAAACATTGGAATTCTTTTTCAGGGACTTTATATTTTACTGAATTTTAAATTCTTTAGTCAGACTCCTAAAGCATGTAAGGGGTGCATTTAAAAAATAAGGGCTGATTGATTATATCAAAGAACAAAAGAAGTGTAGCAACACTGTATTAGTGGTTGCATACACGTACATATCTGCTTCATTTCTCAACATAGTCACCATAATTTTTCAAGGTATTTTCGTACCGTTGATTAAGCTTTTTTTTCCCCCATCTGCATAGAAGTTCGCCCCCTGGGAGTTCACCCAATCCAGCACTACCATTTTCAACACCTCAGTTTTTGCAATTCATTGACATGCAAGTCAATTTTTCAGGTGCAGGAAGACGTGATAGTCACGAGGTGCAAGGTCCAATTATACGGGGAGTGATCAAAAAGTTCCCATTCGAAACACTAAACCATGTGAAGAGTGACCGCAACAGCATGTGCTCTAACGTTGTCGTGGATAAGAACAGTTCGTGAGCGCCGCATTCCACGTTGTTGGTTTTGTGTGGCACGTCTGAGTTTTGATAGTGTTTCACAGTAATCCTGCAATGTGATTGTTTTTCCCTGCTCCATGAAATCCATCAAAAACACACCTTGTTCATCCCAGAACACAGTTGTCATGACTTTTTGTGCAGATTGAGTTTCTTAAACTTTTTTGTCTTTGGTGCGTGTATTCTTCCTTCACTCCTTACATTCGAACCATACACTTCACACAATTCTCCATGAATTTCAGCAGAATTATGACCTTTGGCGTTAAGAAATCAAATCAGAGACTGTACTTCTTAACAGGCAGGATTGTGTTTTCGCACAACCATTTTAACACTCTCTAACTCACACGATAAGAAAAAGCTGACTAGCAAAAATATAATTGTTAGGTTGCCAATGGACCACTTCATGTTATTACACAGGCACGACTGGATCACTGTTGCCAGTCCCTTTTTATAAACAATCAGCCCTTTCTTTGACATGCACATAATGTGTTCAATATGCTGACCAATGCAGAAATTTATTTTATTTTAAAATATGAACTAAACATATAGTTTCAACCTTCTAGCAAGGTATTTTTCAGAGACTGTACCAAGTACAAGTGAATATACACAAAAATCACTCCCCTCCACAAACAAGATTATTAGAAAGTTGTTTTTTCCTGGAACATTCTAGGAGGTGGCCTTCCCTTGTCAACTGTACTTTCACCTGACAGGCGATTTAGCTAAACATTTCCTTTCATCTGGAAAGTGGTTGGACTTTTTATCTCATGCTCTTTTTCCTTATCCTTTCTTTCTTCATTCCTCTTCCTTCTTCTCTCCTCCTTCGCTCTTGTCCTTTCCACTCTTTCTAACACTTTCTTCCATTCTTTGTTTATCTTCAGTCCTCCATTCCAGTTCATTGCATCTTCTTCTCCTTTCTTCTCTATTTCCTTGGCCTCCTTCCATTTTCTCACTAGTACTCTCTACTCCCTTCCTATCTGCTTAGCCTCATCTCCTGGTTATCTCGTGTGTTTAAATATCACATTTTTCTCTCTCTTAAGTCGTACATCATCCTTATGTTGTTTCAACCTGTCTTTCAGCCTCTTTTTCGTTTCTCCTATGTACACACTCTGACATTCTTTACACTTCACTTCATAGATAATCCCTTCCTCTTCTCTGTTTTCCTTTTTCTTGTTTGCATTCTTCGCTATTCTTAAGATGCTTCGCCCTCCCTTCCCGTAAGTTTTAATGCCCGCTTTCCTAAGCACTTTGCATATCTTTTCTGTGGTCTTCCCCATACTACTTATTCCAAACAACCACTCTTTTTCTTTCTCTTCCTCTTCTCCCCTGACACTTTTCTCCCTCCTTCTGTTTATGTCCAGTCTATCCTCCTTCTCATAGCCATTCTTTTCCAGCTGTTTCCAAGGCTATTTATTTTGCCTTCTTTTTCACATTCTTTCGTGCATATTTTCTTGATTCTGTCCTCCATAATCTTTATAAAATTTATTTGTCACCTCACGTACATCACTTCTTTTGTGGCAGAATACCCCTGCTTCACACTTCTTCCCATGCCAAGTGGTTTCAATTTCTTGTCCTCTCTTCCTTATCATCAATATATCTAGGTAGCTTATCTTGTCTTCTTCTATTTCGAGTTCCAACAATATCCCTGTTTCTTCATCTTGTGTTTCTTTGACAAAACAATCGTCCACATATCTGCAAAACAGAATTATTTTTTCACCTCCTTTTTCGACCACTTTCTTTTCCCATTCATTCATAACAAATTCAGCCAATGCTGAGTTTAGGCTAGAACCTATATTCTGTCCTTCACTCATTAACATTATTTTATCCCCCATTTTACTGTTACCATTATTCCAAATGGTTTCCAGCACCTTCACTACCCTTTCACTATCCCATTCTCCTATAATTTCGTGACCCATTCTCTTTTTAACAATGTCCAAAATGTGTCCCCTCTTGATGCTTGGGAACATAATTTTCATGTCTAAGCTAAACATTGTCATCTTCATCTCATTCAACTTAAGTCCTTTTATGAGATTCACCTCTTGTTGACTGTTCCTCACTTCTCTGCTTTCTTGCTTTGTTACTAACACTTCAATAACTTTCTTTAATTTCTTTTTCAAGGGTTCCAAAATATTGTTTCTGCAGTCAATTACTGGTCTCAACTTTATCTCCTCTTTGTGTATCTTTGGCAAGCCTTTCAAACTTGGTAGTCTTCCTGTCTCCTTTATGCACTTCTTGAATGCTCTCCTTCTACAGTGTTGTATGACCTTTTCTCTTATACAGAGCATTCCCTGACATTCGCTACGAGAGACTGTGCGGCAAGCTGCCCGTCATGAGTGCTTGTCTTTCCCGGTGAACGGGTCCTCGACAGTCTGTAAAATTATCTATAAAAATTACAGTTTTAATATTGTGTACTAACCTTGACTACAGAAGGTGTTAAAAATGATGTCCCTCTGCTGCAACACATTCCTGGCATTCCTGACATTTACACGTGCAAGTTCGTCTACTGTAATTCTCCCGATTTCTCATACAATACTATCTTTTAACTCATTGATGGTGTGCGGATTGTCTTTGTACACTGTATTTTTTAGATTTCTCCATTTTTCTTTCCACTTTTATTCAGAACTGACCCTGTTGCTCTAAACTTTTTTTTACGAGGTTTAATATAGTGGTCCTATGTGGAACGGGAACACTAGGAAATTTTGTTGCAAAACGTGTCGCACTTCTCCATAATTCCTCTTTCCGAAGTAACACTTGACAAAATAAATCCTTTGTTGTAATGTAAACTTTTGTGGTGCCATATTAAGCCACAATCTTCAACACACGGACACAACACAACACAACTTCCGAGGGAGGATTATACTGGCGTCAGTCTGCAACGTCAACAGAAAGGGAAAGAGAGTGAAGGCAGGGAGAGCAAAAAAAACAAAAAAAAAACAGACTGTAGCGTGTGACTGTCGCGGACCCGTTCACCGGGAAATACAAGCGCTGATGCCGGGCCGCTTGCCACCGAGTCTCGTAGCAAATGTCAGGGAATGCTCTGTAGTTTGTTCTTCTTCTGTTCCACAAATCTCCTCATATCCATTCTATTTTAGATCTTCACACATCCTCTCGTACCATTCCCTTTCCATCACCACAATGGCTCCTCCTTTATCTGCCTGCTCTACCACCACATCATTTTTTTTCTTGATTTTCTTCATACCTTCACTTTCTTTTTGACTCAAATTATCTACTTTTCTTATTTCTTATTGAAGTGTTAGTAACACAGCAAGAAAGCAGAGAAGTGAGGAACAGTGAACAAGTGGTGAATCTCATAAAAGGACTTAAGTTGAATGAGATGAAGATGACAATGTTTAGCTTAGACATGAAAATTATGTTCCCAAGCATCAAGAGGGGACACATTTTGGACATTGTTAAAAAGAGAATGGGTCACGAAATTATAGGAGAATGGGATAGTGAAAGGGTAGTGAAGGTGCTGGAAACCATTTGGAATAATGGTAACAGTAAAATGGGGGATAAAATAATGTTAATGAGTGAAGGACAGAATATAGGTTCTAGCCTAAACTCAGCATTGGCTGAATTTGTTATGAATGAATGGGAAAAGAAAGTGGTCGAAAAAGGAGGTGAAAAAATAATTCTGTTTTGCAGATATGTGGACGATTGTTTTGTCAAAGAAACACAAGATGAAGAAACAGGGATATTGTTGGAACTCGAAATAGAAGAAGACAAGATAAGCTACCTAGATATATTGATGATAAGGAAGAGAGGACAAGAAATTGAAACCACTTGGCATGGGAAGAAGTGTGAAGCAGGGGTATTCTGCCACAAAAGAAGTGATGTACGTGAGGTGACAAATAAATTTTATAAAGATTATGGAGGACAGAATCAAGAAAATATGCACGAAAGAATGTGAAAAAGAAGGCAAAATAAATAGCCTTGGAAACAGCTGGAAAAGAATGGCTATGAGAAGGAGGATAGACTGGACATAAACAGAAGGAGGGAGAAAAGTGTCAGGGGAGAAGAGGAAGAGAAAGAAAAAGAGTGGTTGTTTGGAATAAGTAGTATGGGGAAGACCACAGAAAAGATATGCAAAGTGCTTAGGAAAGCGGGCATTAAAACTTACGGGAAGGGAGGGCGAAGCATCTTAAGAATAGCGAAGAATGCAAACAAGAAAAAGGAAAACAGAGAAGAGGAAGGGATTATCTATGAAGTGAAGTGTAAAGAATGTCAGAGTGTGTACATAGGAGAAACGAAAAAGAGGCTGAAAGACAGGTTGAAACAACATAAGGATGATGTACGACTTAAGAGAGAGAAAAATGTGATATTTAAACACACGAGATAACCAGGAGATGAGGCTAAGCAGATAGGAAGGGAGTAGAGAGTACTAGTGAGAAAATGGAAGGAGGCCAAGGAAATAGAGAAGAAAGGAGAAGAAGATGCAATGAACTGGAATGGAGGACTGAAGATAAACAAAGAATGGAAGAAAGTGTTAGAAAGAGTGGAAAGGACAAGAGCGAAGGAGGAGAGAAGAAGGAAGAGGAATGAAGAAAGAAAGGATAAGGAAAAAGAGCATGAGATAAAAAGTCCAACCACTTTCCAGATGAAAGGAAATGTTTAGCTAAATCGCCTGTCAGGTGAAAGTACAGTTGACAAGGGAAGGCCACCTGCTGTGTGTATATATATCGTCCTGTTGTGTACCTTGTTTCATTTGTAATTGGTACAGAGTCTGAAGACCTTGCTAGAAGGTTGAAACGTTACGTTTAGTTTATGTTTTAAAATGAAATAAATTTCTGCCTTGGTCAGCATATTGAGTTTTTCATATCATGGAAAGATGGCTTAATGGTGTTATAATCTGTTATATGCCTCTACCCAGTAACTTGGTGATGATGTTTCCTGGTAATCAAGAGTTTATAGGTGTGATTCGCCATAGCAGTCGACCATCTCATTTAGTTGCTCTGCTCTTGAGCATGTTATCAAAAGTAATCATTTCATATTCCTATTATGAATCGCAAATTCTTATTCTTATGTGCCTTATTTTTTCACTACCTTTTAGATATGTAATTTTGTCAAAAACAATGGTTGGCGAGTTGTCAGAGATCCACAAGGGAGAATAGGGCCCTATGCTTACAGAGGAAATCAGTGGGTATCTTATGATGATGTAGATGAAATAAGACGAAAAGTGAGTACAACTTCGTATATTTTTTAAAATTTAGTAAACATTCTCAGATAAAATTAATATTAAACAAATTTTCAATGAGACAATACTAACATATCCTCAGAATTGATGTTAGTTGATATTGAAAGAATGATGTGTTTGTTTTCAATATAACAAAATTTTTTAATCAAATGTTTTCCATTATTTTGCATTTTGTTTCTAGTTTTTGAGATTACATTGCAACACTGAGTGAATTAAAATTTCAGCCACTTTAAGTACTTTCTAATTATTGTTATATGTTCTAATAATCTGTAAATATTTAAAATTATGGCTTTGATAAACACATTGCACAAGGAAAAAACATAGTTTCCTAATTTATCATTCACATAATATATTTTCCTAACATAACATATCTATTATTGGATTTAACATGTAACTTATAGTTACAGTGGGAACCTGATTTTAATATTTGCAGATTTCACATTTTTCTACATTATATTTGTGGTCCCAATAGAGCAAAATACTTGTATTATAAAATTTTCCCACATTTTACATTTTCCAATAATTTAAGTTTCTCCACCCTGCTTACCTGAAAAACATAAAATGAAGGTTCCATTGTATTAAATAACTGTGGATATAATTATTTGATACTAATACAAGCTTCTTTACTTCAGGCAAAGTTCATCAAAGACATGAGTCTGGGTGGAGGTATGATTTGGGCCCTTGACTTGGACGATTTTAGAAACCATTGTAACTGTGGAACATCTCCTCTTCTTCAAACACTAAATGCAGAACTTAGAAGAAGAAAAAGCCATTCATCAAATTGTACCTAGTCAACATTTTCCTGTAGAATTTGTTAATACTTTAGTGTTTTTTAAAGAAAAACATATCAACTCCTGAATTAGTAGTTTATAGAATTTGGAGGCTTTGTACATGGTACAAGTTGTTAGTAAATTCACCAAAAGATTTTCCTCCTTTGGTGTCATGTTCATTGCTAAGTTTTTCTAAAAATATTTTTAAAGATATTGATTTTTTAAAAAAAATCTCTGTGAATGGATAATTTTCTGTAAGGAGAAGTTGCCAATTTGTTAGCGTTCTTAAAAGAAAGATCTCTTAGCTGTATATATTACAAGTGTAGTAGGGAGAAAAGTTTACACCAGGTGGCAGCAGAGACAGAACTTGAAGTGTGCCATGTGTGATTCTAATGTTCACTTTGTATCTTTTTTAACAAAATACAATGAAAAACTATTGTGTGTAATTATTACATGAGTAATAGAAGGTTCTATACAAATGTTTGTTTATTTATATATTCCCATTTATTGCACGGTTTAACCTCAAGTAGTAGAGAGCCTTACCTGCCTGTAAAGACACTCCGGAGGGGAACTTTTCATGGGATCGCTTTTAATAGTGACAATGCTGCCAGCTTAGGGGGAAAAATTCCAGAATTTCACTTCTAGCATTGGTCCTATGCATGCTAAATGGACCACATTTGCAGGTGAAACACAACGAAAGACCACTCTTTAGCGACACGTAATGCCCATCCCCCAATTTTGGTAGAAAAAACTGAAATTATGCAACATTTTCAAAAGTCTTAATACGTATATGGGAAATTTGGGCATTTTCCCCTGGACCCCTAATTGTTGCATGCTGTGAATGCGTTCTTTTGTACTTGATTACATGTAAAAGTGAAATATATCAGCAAAAAAGCAGTTGAGGGAAAACAAACATTTTCAATTTGCACTTGCTAATAATAAAAACAATGGTGTTTTGTAATTTGAGTATGTCATACTTTCATATGTATACAAATGAACAAAAAAGACACAACTGACATATCATGTATAGTTTTGATGAAATTGTGTGTTAATTGCTGTCACATGGTGGTGCTAATACACAGGGTCTCCAAGAGTGAATGGTAGGTTCATGAGATCTCTGTGAAGTATGTATTATTTGCAATGGATTGAAAGTGCTTTTATTTTATTCGGTCATTCAAAAATATTACGAACAATATTAATAAGTTTCAGTATGCATACCATTAACAGCACTACACACGTCATAGCAATATCCAATTTCGGTCCACAGTCTGGCAAGTACGTCTGAAGTAAAACTTGCAATTGCTTGTCTGATTCTTTCCTTGAGGTGGTCAAGATTATTGATTCTCTCACTGTAAACCTCATTTTTGACATAGCCCCAGAGGAAGAAGTCTAATGGAGTAAGATCAGGACTTCTTGCAGGCCACTTCTGCCAATCCACCATTCTGGAAATCGACTTTTCAACTCTCCTTGCACATGATTAGCAAAGTGGGATGGTACTTCATCTTGTTGAAAGAGGATCTGCAACTCGGTATCTTCCATTTCCTTGATTTGAGGAAACACAAAGTTCCGTAGCATGTTCATGTACGCAGTGGAGTAGATGTTAGTTTCAACAAAAAAAGAATGGGTCAAAAATGTTTGAAACTTTGACCTTAGGAGAATCTTGGATGTACTAATGTGTTACATGTGGATTTTCAGAGCCCCAAATTTGGCAATTGTGCCAATTTACACAACTGCAACTGCTCGCATGGAATGTGGCCTCATCCAAGAGAATATGTTCAATAAATTCTCTGTAGCATGCTAACGGCGAATTTAACCCTATGCTGCTTGTCCTGAGGTTTATTGCATGCAACAGTTGAATTTTATAGGCATGTAACCTCAATCTCTTCCACAGAACATCATACACAGTTGATTTTGGAAAATCTAACTGTTGCATCATTTTTTTCTGATATTCTAGGCTTTCCTGTTGTTATTCCTTTTTGCACACTGCGGTCTTCTGGACCTGTTTGTACAGATTACTTTTCCTTGGTAGACAAGGCTTAGCATTAACCTTTAGGAGGCCGATCGTCTCGATCCAGATGATCTCATGTAACCCTCGGGAGCCCGATCATCTCGATCGAGATGCTCTGTCAAGGTCATACTTTTTTCGTTATAACTTCTCTATTTTTTGCTAGAATTTCGATTTTCTTTTTTCATATTGTTGTTAACACATGTACCAGGTGGTTATAATTAAAGTGACGGTGTTCAGAGTGGTACAGCACGGGCTGTAATGAGAGTAGCAGTCTGAAACTTCGTAGATATGATAATGAAGCAATGCGCTCGCGAATTATGCAAAAAAAAAAAAAAAAAAAAAATAGTTCCAATTCTCGCCACCAGGGTAAAAAATGGCGCTGTAAGCAGTCAAAACGTGGAATTTTCCGTAACTCTGACGTCAAAGTCGGTGACATTGCCTAACCATTGTGTGAGCTCCCTGGTTGTTGTTGGTGACGCTTGTTGCTTTTTTTTCCTTTAGTGATGTGAATGTTCGCCGAACATTAAAAGTTTGATTTTTCCCGTGTAAAAAGCAATGGCTATTGCGAAGAAAGACCGTGCACTGCTAGTGAAGTTGTTTTACCAGAATGGGAGCAATAGTAACGCTGCACTGCGGAAATATCGCCAACAGAAAGGGCTGAGAAGAGGGCCCATGTCAATTAATGGGCTGAAGAAGATGATGAAGAAATTCGAGGAAACAGGTGAATTGGGTGTTGCACCAGGGAGAGGAAGGCGGCCCATCCCCGTGGAAGTTGTGGACGAAGTTGCTGTAGCTGTAGCTGACCGTGCAGCACATGCCTCAACTTCTGCAACCAGTGCTAGAGCTGTGGCACGTGAATTGTCACTCCCCTGGTCAACAGTTCGCAAGGTATTGCGGTGCATTTTACACTGGTATCCCTACAAGATTCAAATTGTGCACCAATTGAAACCCCAAGATATTCCACAACGCCGTGAGTTTGCCCATCGGTTTTTGGCACGCATGGAAGTGGATGACATGTGGCCGGGGAATATTCTGTGGACTGACGAGGCGCATTTTACTCTGGTCGGTACAGTGAATACTCAGAACGTCGCATATGGGGTTCCACTCGTCCACATGTTGTGCAGGAACAACCATTGCACTCAGTTTACATGACTGCATGGTGTGGGTTCACTAGCTCCTTCATTCTTGGTCCGTTTTTCTTTGAGGAGATGACACCTCGAGGGCCTGTTAGGTGTACAGTGACATCTGCACGTTATAGGGACCTCCTTGTGCAACACGTGATTCCAGCTTTGCAAGAACGGAACTGTGAACACACCACCATTTTCATGCAAGATGGGGCAACACCACATGTCGCTCGCCACGTGAAAGATTTGCTGCGAGAAACCTTCACTAATGACCGCATCATCTCTAGGCAGTTTCCAGATGATTGGCCTTCCAGATCCCCCGACCTTAATCCATGTGACTTCTGGCTGTGGGGATATTTAAAAGATCGTGTCTATCAGGGACATGTCCGGTCTCTGCCTGATCTGAAGGCTAGCATACAACGACATGTCGCTCAGATTTCACCAGACATGCTGCGAGCAACCGTCGACCATGCCGTGTTACGAATGCAGCATGTTGCTGAATTGGGAGGCCATATTGAACAGTTCTTGTAACCATAGTTCCTAATAAACATGCCAGAGCCATTGTTCTCATGTGTTTGATCTTTCCTGCCTTTTTCCTGTAACTATACCACGTTTTGACTGCTTACAGCGCCATTTTTTACCCTGGTGGCGAGAATTGGAACTATTTTTGTTTTTGCATAATTCGCGAGCGCATTGCTTCATTAGCATATCTACGAAGTTTCAGACTGCTACTCTCATTACAGCCCGTGCTGTACCACTCTGAACACCGTCACTTTAATTATAACCACCTTGTATTTAACAGAAATGATTGTCGCATGTTTTTTCTTTTCATGAAACTGGCAGAAAAAAGGCGACTTATTTTTTTACGTCTTCTTTCAAGGGAAAAATTTTCCCGACAAAGGAAGGCCGGCTTTGTTGTTCTAAAGCAATGCGTTTCCCTCATCCCTGAAAACTGCATTGGAAGGAAGTTTGTATATCGGTACCAGAGGTCAAAAGGAATGATCCGTGTGTGAGCAAGCGGGGGTTGGGAGTTGGGGAAGGGGGAAGAGGGGTTGTTGAAACTGCGTCGTAATAATGTAAGTTCGAGGCATGCTGAAGAAAAGCCTTTGTTCTTGAGCACAGTGTTTCACAAATGGCTACAAAGGTTACCCTGCATTGTCTAAAAATATAATTTGGAAGTAGCTGCAAGAATTGGCGTGCTTTTGTCACTCCGTTCTAGCTTTTCCTCCTGGAAGATTGTGCATACGTGAAAACTGAAGCTTGAGACAGTGGCACGCAGGCCTTTCGTTTCAGGGGTACAACTCGCGTTACATTGGTCATATGATAATGATGCAAATATGTTTCTGTTTCTTACATGCCAGTGATAATTTCTATGTGCATGTTGACCTTTTCACATCCTTTTTTTCGGGGGGTGGCATTTAAAAAAAATAAAAAAATGGGGGATTCCCCCTTCCCCTCCTCCATATATACGCCGAATGTGCATAAATTTTATATCCTCTGAATCTGTGATTCATTCCGTGTACAATGGTATATCATTCAACTCTCTAGGGCAATTAGCCTCTGAGCTACAGTCATTTCAATGTACCGCTGCATTTTGAAGCTTGAATCAGTGCTGACCATTCCTTTTGGGGATACAACTCGCGTTACATTGGTCATACGATAATAATGCAAATATTTTTGTGTTCCTTACATGTCAGCGATAATTTCCATGTGCATGTCGACAGTGTCATGTACTTTTTCTTGGGGGGAGGGGAGGAAATCCCCATTTTCCCCTGAAATTTTGAGTGTTCTCCCCCTCCCCCCACCACATATATGTCGAATTTGCCTTCTCTCTAGGGCAATTAGCCTCCGATCTACACTCATTTAATTGAAACTCCAAAAGGTTAAGAGGTCATAGTGTGGGGGCAAAGTGGAGGGCGGGGGGCAACTGCCCCACTAATCGCCACTGTCCTGATAACTTCCCAATATACATCAATAGCCAAGATGCATTCAGAGGCTCCTTTCCATCCCACAGGCTAGGGGCAGAAGAAACCTCCAACTGTTACTATTCTCAGGAAAGAAGTCTGCAAAATATGCAACTGCCACCCCAGCAGTGGCTGACATGGGGGAATGCTCTCTTCCCAGTTAAGAAAATTTTCAAAAAGCATCCCCTCAGCTAGGATAATGTGTAGAAGCATCCCCTCCACCTACTTCAGTGTCTCCATGTTGAGGAAGCCATTTTTCAAAGTGAGCATCAGGATGCACCAAATATTAGCATAACCTAAATTACAAATATGCAGAGGATCCATATGGATTTCGTCCGGTCATCGGGAGACGCGGCGATGACAAAGCAAAATAATACAAATATTGCTTTTTGAATTTTTTCAGAGAAGAAGTAAAAAATGTCAGAATATTCGCATATTTGAGCGAAATTAGTCGAGTGACACCATGAAACAGCTAGAAATACGCAAGACATTCGCTAAATTCAGCGCATCGAAAAGAGAGCTCAATTCTACCCCTCATACCCAACCATGCCGCTACGTTTCTTGTTGAGTGCAATGGTATCAGACAGGCCAGGTCATCCCAGCAGGTCTGCGAATCCAAGGTCCTTCGACCACTTTTCCCCCGCTTTTGAAGGTCTGGTAAAAAGGACCTTTTTTTTCAGTCCCCTTGTTTACAAACAAGGCAGGGTTTCTGTGACATCATCAAGATGAATCTTCTCAGAATGTTCAGCACTGTAAAGCATGCGATGCAACGCTCTTGTTTTTAAGAGAAAAACACATATTGAAGACCATCACAATGCAACTTAAACAGAATACATGAAAGTAATGATGCATAGAAGGAAAACATAAGTAAGCAAAAGCATAAATTTCCGCACAGTTAGTGCTAGAAAGAACTGATAAAAAAGCAGTTCTTGAACCATTGTATTTCCTTCATAGTATTTCTCCTCTTAATTTTTTTGGATCCTGCGGTTCAAATATCGATTTCGGAAAAAATATTTTCCTTTCCAAACACGAAGTACTTTATGTAGTTTTGTATTTACTACACTTACAAGACTGATCAAAATATTTGTTCTCGAGGTGACAGACATACTTATTCAGACAGATTCATTTTCCTAACATATCTTACTTTCACACCAGGGATGACCAAAAATATCAGGATTCCGGAAATTTTAATACTCTGATTTCAGAGGCAATCCGAATTTCGGAGAGAGAGGTTTAACAATTTGGTACCAGTTTCATAGATCGGAGACACATTAAAATCCGATATTTTGTGTTTTGCATGGTTCGTACTTACCAATTGTGTATTGCGGAACATAGTTCAAGGTGCCATTATGCTTTTTACACGAAAACACACTTTTCTACTAAAATAACGCATTTTTCCAAGTGCTACCGAATGCACGTAACGGTGCGATATCGCTTACTTTGCAAATGATATCGCTTTTGTTATTGAATATCTGTTTCCAACCTTCTTCACCGAAAAATACCTACTATCGTGTTTATCACGTGTGTAAATTGTACATTATGCACGGATAGCTGACGGATAGCCCCACGAACCATTCCGATAAGGTTAGGTTAGGTTTGTTTAGGTTAGGCAAGCATATTTAAAAAAAGGTTTCGATACCCGGTGGAAGCACAAGTGGTTTGGATCCCACTTTCAACCATAGGTCCAGTCCCGATTAGCCTTACTGTGCATAAAGTGGACTTAAAACAACAAATCACTTAAAAAAAGGTATTGGAAACACTGACATGATTTCCCGGTCAAATAGAAACCACGATGAAAGAAAATACCTCGACTAACGTTGGAAACCTTAGAGAAACTCATTTCCGTGAGTAGTTTCTTCTGTAAAAATGAAGAAATGTGTGTCCGATGTATGAATCTATTACCAACAATTTTTCCATTTTTTTCGGGTAGAATATATTATAGGTCTCGCACGACAACTTGAGCTCTGGGGAAAGTGGAAATCCGAGGGGGCCATATGGGTTTTGTCAAGAAAAAGGCAGGCTGGTGGAGCAAAATTCCAATGTTGCAATCTACAGATGTAAACAATTAACTGGTCACTCAGTTTAGATGTAGATTTTGCATAATTCGGAAAAAAAGGGGTTTTGTATTGCGAAGCCAGGTGAGAAATATGGGAGAAGCCTCGTTTCCCAAGATACTTACTGATATCTGTTGCGGAGTGGTTAGCACAGCGCGCTACAATACGGGGAGGCTCGGGTTTGAATTCCGACTTGTAGATGGTAGTGTTTCTGTGCGTCATCAATATCATCACTCATAGTCATCTTCGCGATTAGCCAGAAGTGGCAGAAAAGGGAAGTAAACTAAAGCAAATCAATTAATCCAATTTGGATAAAGGGTTATTAATTCATTGATTGATTTTATTTATTTTACTTCGCTTTTTTTGCCACTTCTGGCTAATCGCAAAGATCAGGATGACTGATGGTAAGACTAAATTGAAGAAGGGACAATCACAAAGAACATCCATGCTCAGGCCAGAATTCGAACCCGGGACCTATGACGTCAAAGCACACTGTGCTAACCACTCTGCCACAAACCGTAAAAAGGGGTTATTAGAAAGCTTGTAAGAGATTCTTACATTGTGGACAATACTGTACCTACACCTATCAAAGAAGTTGCGAGAAAAAAAAAAAATCGATTTGGGGTCACATTATTATGGAAATGTTTACTTGATCTTTATTTCCCTTATTAAAGAACTGAAACCAGGAGGAGGTTTTGATGGAGAAACCAGATATTATTGTTGTGCGTGCCGATTTCTTTAGAGAAATTCATGACTTGCCAAACACTGGAAGAGCAGTGTACTATTTAGACAAGACATACATAAACGAACATCATACGGTGCCAAAACGTGGCAGTGTGACAAAGACGTTGTAAGGCCTTTACCACCAAGTGGAAAAGGAAGGAGAGGCTTCTAATGGCAACCATCAATGTAGCACAGTTTCCTGTGGCCTTTCGCAAGTAAAATATTTGAGGCCTTAGTGAAAAAAATACATTGAGAAGAGACGTGTATACGCATTGATGATGTCAGAGGAATAGAAAGATGTTTTAATCCAATAACTTCCATTACAAAAAAGAGAGAGAAGGAAATGGGGGGAAGAGAGCTCGCGGCATTGCGTACAAAGCAAACATGGCCGTAATAGGTTAGAAGGTCGATATTCCTTTTTTTTTTTTTTTTAATTAAAAGAACGTAGTGTATATACAGCTTTGCTAAGAGATGCTCTTGGTTATCACAAGCATTCTGGTAACATATATTGAGAATAGCAAGAAATGAGTGCAATTGCAAACACTGCTTATGAAGGGCGGAGAACTCATTATGAGGGTTGTCACTGCCTCCGCGGTCAACTCAAATACTTTCTCCTCAGAGCTCAAGTTGTGGCACGAGACCTATAAGAATGTTTTGTCTTCCTTATTTTACGATTATATACTCCGTAGAAAAAAATTATTTCACCATCTCTACCTCACACATCCTGTACGAACTGTTATCATCATTATCAATGTAGGAATGCCCCCCGCCTGGTTGAAAGATTGATCCTGACGTTTGGCAAGTCTTGCAATGACTACGTAAAAATGTCACTCTTTGCCACTGCAAATATGCATACTCTACAGGGGTGTAGGAATAAGGAGAACAAAATTTGTTTATTATTTTAACAGTCCTATTATATTTATGAATTGTAATTCTACAAACCATTTCGTCCTGCTTGTTTTCACAAGTCAATATAATGTTGGAAATTTTAAAATGGTTTAAGATTCTGATATTAAAATGTATTCATTCTTCATATTTAAACGATAAGATAAACAGCCATTTTTAAGATTTTATCCCACAACTGGAACTTCATTACAATTTTTATGGCAGAGTTGCTATTATTAATGGCTGCTAATTTGGCAGTTAATACACAGAAAATAGAACACAAATACATTTTTTACTATGTGCAGATGTAAGAATGTTTAATTTGTTGTAGACACAAAAATTCACGAGCATGACAGCTCATGCTAACAAAAACAAAACAGCAACAACTTTCTACATCAAATTCCATTCTTTCTTCCTTCTTTAAGAAAATAATAATCATAAAAAATATATAATACATGTTGACATACTCAATATTGAAATATTTTTAATATTTTGCTCATTTGAACCATGCCAAATAATTATTTTAAAAGTCTATGGAGCATATGTTTAGGAGCTGTTAATTGTGAAAAAAGTTCAACACAAAACTTCACTCAAATCGTGGTTTTTTGATATAAAGTATTCAGGTAGAAGGGTAACAAATATTTAGTAATAACTTACACATGTAGTGTACACTTTAAAATACCACATTTTAGTCATGAAACAAAAGAAAGCACATATACGCCAAAGAACATTTCAAACAGTGAATTTATATTCAGAAAATAATATTTACATCATTTTCCTTTCTGAACCAACCACATACAAACAAGGAACTTTGTCTGATTTTGCTCTTTGTTTCATTTCACATTTACATTTTTGGCCTTCTACAACCCATATACAAATGTGCTATATATAAAACTCTATTGTGATGACTATCTGTTACAAAAAAGGCAACTGTTTGTTAGGGTATACGAACAATGATGAAGTCTTAAGCAAATCACACTTCCTTTCATTATTTAAGGCTCATATACCATAAAGCATATAAAAGTCACAATCAAATGCTATTCAACTCAGGATATGCAAAGTTCTTTGGATTGAGATACTAGCAATTGCTAAGAAATTTTCACTGGAGAGTCTTATAATAATGCAATTCCTTGCTCCTCTACGTATGTTTGATTTCGGACCCAGTCGTATGACAGTTGAATTTAAAAAATGTGAAAGTAATTTGAACTAATGATCTTTAAGAAATTATCTATGTTGTTCCTTAGTTCTGGGAAACCAGAACGGAACGTCGCAGATAAAATAAAATAATAACCACTAAAAATAACGGTGTTAAATTATTTTGGATCTTAAAGAAAAGTTTTAAATGTGTGTAAAAAGCAATTTCACTATTTCATATTTTATTTTTGATGCAGCTATGGTGAGCAAATTTCTATTTCTTTTGCAGCATTATTCCAAATAACTTATGTTTGTGGCATCAAAACAATGGGTAGTCATAACTGTTCACTGTGTTGAAGAAAACTTTGTTATACATGCACACAAGATGCCCAGAGGGGGAAAATGGGGAATTCCCCCTTCATTGGAAAATTAATGTTAACCTATATTATACATTTCACTCATGCAATCTTAATTTGAAGCAGAGTTTTGGGAAGAGGGGTTGTCTTGATTGCTTCCCGTAAATAAAAATGTCCTTGCCTCCTTTGCTGGAGAAAATCTTGCGGGACACTTGTGTACATGCATTTCCTTTGAAGACATTGGAAATGATAAATTAACTTCTCAACATTTTAGTTGAAACTTGCCAAGAAATGAAACAAAGACTATATACAGCTGAAATTGTAAAATAATTCCTATTTTATGTTGCATTGGGTAGAATATGAGAATCTAAGATAATTGTTTCATTAAAATTTTCAATACAGGCACTTAAACTGTTTTGGAAGGCTATATCTAATACCTAAACATTTCCTAAGTTGCATTATCAAGGATTCTTTTTATGTGAAGGGATTTTTTGAGCACCTCTTTCCAAACGAAGTAAAAGTGGAGCACGTAATTTACATCTTCCACAGTGTATTGTCCTGTCATGGTCCCAGAAATGTCGACTAAACTTCCTGGATTTAAGAAAAGAACTTCAATGAAACTGTACAAGTATATGACTATGAAACAAAATTACTAAAGACAAAGCAAGCAATGAATCATGTCAGTCATTTTTTTTGTAAAATTCTTCTTTAACCTTTATCCTTTTGAGATTTGAATAGCTCCGGGGAACAAGTGAGGAGAAGGGGAGGGGGAAGACACAAAATCCACAATAATCCCTTGAACTGGAGGTATATCCTACAGTTAAATAGCCTTTGACCGTGTGATTCTTAATGTGATATGTAAAAATACAAACATTGACTCTGAAATATCAATTTACTGTTACCACATGAGCCAGTGGTAAGGATGGACTTTCAATGTACAGTTACTGATGCTCAGGAAATATCAGCAAGAAAAATAACTATACCAATATTTTCAAAACAAACTTTTATCTATTTCTTTCACTCTAATTTGTTCCCTAAATTACAACTGCAGCATACTTTGTATGCGAATAAGTGAAGCTTAAATCACAATCACATATTTGTCAATAACATTTCAAGTTTTGTACTTGAAGCAATGTGGAATGCCCTATATATTATTTACAAACTTCCAGGATATGTTATCCCAGATTACTCTTTATACAAAGACAAAAGATAAATACTTTACACGTTATTCCAAGGAATAGAGTAACCAATTTTTCAACATCTCTAAATAGGAAGATGAGATACAAGAAATTTACATGAAGTATTTTTTAAATTATACTTTAGAACAGAATTAAACAGATAATTGTTGTTTCTAAAAATTCTAAAAAGATAAAAACTGAAAGCAATGATCATTGAAAATACCTATATCTGAATAGGCTATATGTTCTTATTCCTGATTGAATACAATGAAAAACTATGGCACAAAATATATAATTATATTTTTAATATATATCTATATATATATTTATATTTTTTCTTTTGCCCTGAGTATGTGATGATGATAAGAAGGATGTTGATGACATGCATGTTTGAGTCACGAAATCAAAATATCTGACTGAAACAGCGTTATGAGAAATCACTACCACATAATTACTTTAGCTGATAACAGGAAATGATATACAAAACAAAATAGTTATTTTATCCAGTACATCAGGTGCTGGAAGTCAACCATTACTGTAAATACAATATTTGAATAATGCATTTTTTTAAAAAAAAGACAAAACATTCATTTAATGGAAAATATACTCATCACATGCTTTCAGAAGACGTCTCCTTTCCTCTCCTGCAATGTGCGTGCACAGCAGCACAGCACATCTCCTTCCGTTGCACCAACCAATCACAGCACATATGAGACTGCATCACCAATTTGGCAACTATCTCATTAACCAAGAAATAAGTAACAATGAATCCAAAGTTATTCCTCTCATTCTGTTTTTTGTTGGCAATATAGTTCTTTCAATGACTTCAGCTCATCTATCAGAGCTTTGTTCTGATTTTCTAACACTGCCACTCGGTTCTCCAAGCACTTGATGTATTCTTTCTTCTTCCTTCTGCACTCCCTGGCAGCTTCCCTATGAAATCAAACAAAAGTAAATGTGTACTGTGAGGCAATTCTTGCCCATTTTCCTTTCTTTATTATTCCTTTGTATTAAAACATGGACTTCAAAGGTTTCACCCTCATTTCATGTTGTTTTGAGCCTGATCATGCATTAATCATGCCTAATCTTGCTTAGAAATAAATTTCTTGTACAGGGTGTCTGGGCTAGAGGTATACAAAAATATTTGCTGATAAAAAAAGAACTATATATTTTATGATGTTGGGTAAATGCTCAATCGATAGAAAATATCCCCGAGATTTGATCATCACCATTTCAAGGTCAGCACCGAGTCGGAAAGATCACGCATGCACAAAAATGTTCAATGTGACGCGCTCTGGCAAATCTAACAGCCAGGGAGTGCAGAAGGAAGAAGAAAGAATAACGCCACTGCACCTTTCGTTGTGGCGTCCACATGTTGACTGTCAGGCGTACGATGCTAGACTTCCCAGAGTGTGTCACATTGAACATTTTTGCACATGCGCAATCTATACGACTTAGTGCTGATCTTGAAATGGTGACAATCAAATCTCGGGGATATTTTCTATCAATTAAGCATTTACCCAACAACATAAAATGTATAGTTCTTTCTTTATAAGCATGCATTTTTGTATACCTCTAGCCCAGACACCCTGTATTTTCTGCTTATTCCTGCTTTCTTTAGCTCGGACACCCTGTATTTTCTGCTTATTCCTGCTTTCTTTAGCTACATTTTCTAACTCAATGATACATTGTACAATGCAATCTCTTGTTTTGGGAGTGTCCTTTCAACTAACCATCATTCATCATCATTACAGAAAAGCCACAAAAATAAAAATACATAGAAGAATTCAACACAAGTTCATATTCACTACCTACTTTCATCATTTTTGGTATCTATTTGCCTGACTATTTTACAATTTTTTAGTCATCGTAGTCATGACTAACAGTAATGATTTGAAAAGATGTTTTATGACCTAAAATTTCCACAAGTACATCCCAAAACATAAATATATGACCAAAGTCTATGCACAGCTTGCCTGGGATATGATCCAAAACCTTGGGTTTTAAAAATCAAGTTGTCTAACACTATAACTCTGGGGCAACTGTGCAAATTTGCCAGTGATAATTGTTCGATATGTATGTAAAATCTTTTGCAATGGGAAGCCAAAGATACAATGCCGTCTAGAGTGAAGAGATGCAATTTAACATTTTTCTAGGATTAAAAAATGCAAGAAAATTATTTACTTGTAGAAAATAACATTCAATTTTGCAATGAAAACTGAAGATGCAATGCTCTCCAGAGCGAAAAGATACAATTTAATATTTTTCCATAGGGTAATCAAATACAAGAAAAAGACTCCCATGTCAAGACTTTCTATAACTCCTTGAAATTGGCTAAAATTGTTGGTGAAATATTTTGGTACTATGTGCAACTCTGGCACCTGTGACGGTCCTGTGGATTCGCACAATATAATTATATGTTTATTGAAATTATTGATTTCATATTATACAAGTCACTTTCTATTAACAGTTAAAAAAAATGTATAATAACTACTTTGTACAACGTTAATTATATTTTATGTTATTTATTGTGCTAAATGCAATATAAATTAGGTAATATCTGGAATTGTAACGTTGCTATAGCAGCGAGAATAAATAGTCGTATGTAGCAATGGATGTTATGGAATTGAAAATACAGCTTAATAGTGAACTGCATATTGCTCAGTTATATTACTAATACATAGACCCATAGAAAATAGGAATTGTAGCTTTCCTGGCAACGTGATTCAAACAAGTGACCCTCGAGGAACACAGAATTTTATTTGCTGACACCAAAATAATAGCCAAATGTGTTAGTTACTGGGACCGACGGGTAAAGGAAGCCATAGCCATATCACGGGAAAGCACCAATCTCATCAGGGACGTGGGACTAAAGCTCAGTCATGCCTGGAACTCGCTCCTTCGTAAAAACAAGACACCAGCCAATGAGAAAACCAGGATCCAGAGAGAGCCAACAGGAAGACAGAATCCAAACTCTGCCACATTATAGTCATGTATATTAACCTACACTGGTCTCCATTTCTACATTCCCTGAAGATAAGAGCAATGTATGCTCTCAAAATGTTGGAAGCCAACTCCAATTTAACCTGGTTGGTAACCTGGGAACACTTGTTCGAATCACGTCGCCAGGAAAGCTACAATTCCTATTTTCGATTTCCTTTACGGGGAGGAGATTCACCATCTTCAAGACCTGCGACACAAGAAGGCTTGCATACTTACCAGTTTGGCTTTCCTACCGAGATGCAGAGACCAAAACATGAGAAAAAACTTCACAAAACTCCACTACCATCTTTATTCTCCAGCCATAAGCAAGATTCTTCAACGCACCAGCCTCTCCTTGGTGAAGGAAAGGATACACTACACCCAGCAGCAGTTGGATCGCATCGATCGTGCCCTACTCTCATTACACCTCGAAATCTCTTCGCAGATTTCACCTTCTGACTGGGAATGGGTTGACATCGTGACATGAAGCCAAGCAGATAGATTCCGGCAGAAGCTCACCACCAAGCAAGTCAAGAAGTCACAACTCTACAGACATCAAGACCCAGTAAACTAGAACTGGTTGCTGAGAAAGTCATCATTAATCTCACAAACAAGCCACTCGACATCGCAGAAACTTCCACACTCAAGAAAGGACTGAATTTCACTCCAACACCTACAGCATTACCCACCATGGACATCATCTCCAGTATTGAACGAGCGGTTATCTGTCTCCCTACAGATGATGCAATAGATGAAATTCGTCATGAAGTCAGTCGGACCCCCTGGAGAGCCATCCTACCAAAACCCAACATCACCAGAGAGGAAGGAGCAGCCCAGCCCTGAAATTAATCCGTTCAGACCCTGACATTATGATTCCCCCATCAGACAAAGGAAACACAACTGTGTTACTACCAACGCCGGCCTATCGGCAGAACTTCTGAGTGACCAGGCATACAGGGAAGTACCGAGGGAGATATCATAGATATCAACAGGGCAATCAACAAGGCAGTTAGTTTCATTTCAGAAGAGACCAAGCAAGAATAACAGTGTGGCCCTTGGAAGGGCCGATTCTTCACAGACAAGAGAAGCCGAACATGAGGACGAGGCCCTTGCAAGGACTGATACTGCACCACCCAGCCCCTCTACCAGTAGCGACACAGGACAGGAACACCCTACTGTAACAGTTTTACCATTCGTAGGACACACCTCCGGGAAGTTAAGCAGAATTCTAGCCAGGCACGGGGTGAAGACCATTCACAGGCTGCCACTGAAAACCAAGGCCTTACTCCATTCAGTCAAACATTGCCTGGAGCTTCGTACTCCAGGAGTATAGCGAATACCCTGTTGAGTGTGGGACACCATACATAGGCCAAACGGGATGCACCATTGAGCAACGGTGGATGAACATCAACGTAATATCCGATTATTCCAACCGGAAAAGTCAGGACTTGCGGAACCCAGCATCAACGAGGGACACACAATTTTATTTGCTGACACCAAAATAATAGCCAAATGTGTTAGTTACTGGGACCAACGGGTAAAGGAAGCCATAGCCATATCACGGGAAAGCACCAATCTCAATAGGGACGTGGGACTCCAGCTCAGTCATGCCTGGAACTCACTCCTCCGTAAAAACAAGACACCAGCCAATGAGAAAACCAGGATCCAGAGAGAGCCACTAGGAAGACAGAATCCAAACTCCACCACATTATAGTCATGTATATTAACCTACACTGGTCTCCATTTCTACATTCCCTGAAGATAAGAGCAATGTATGCCCCCGAAACGTTGGAAGCCAACTCTAATTTAACCTGGTTGGTTTAGAAGTTGTATCTTCACCTTCGTGTAAAATTCGAAATATTTATGAACGAATTGTAATTGTGCAAATGATTGACCAGTGATCGTCACACACCACACATATATTTTTTAAGTTCCAAAAAATTAGATGCAGCCTAATACACACAGTCACAGCACTCTCAATACATCAATAGAATATAACAAAGGAAGTGACACGCATTCACTGTTGACAACCAATAACATGCTAAATCATTTTATTTCAGTCTGCACACTGAAGATTAGTCAATAAGCTGATTCCATAGAAAATTACATATTAGACTGTTTAACATACTCCTCAACTAGGTCCACATACTGTTATGATTTGGAAGCTTACGAATGTCAGTAGCAAATCATTCAGCAGTTTATCAGATGTTGATCATTTTCTGCCATGGAGAAGTTTCAGAATTTCACTGAAAAAGAGCCAGATCAGTCAAATATGCTGGATGTTCTAGAACAGTGAACCTCAAAGATTTCAAATTTTCTACTGTGCATGTGCTTGTGTGAGGCTTGGCATTATCATGGGGCAGAATATGGCATGCCCATTTCCCTCAGCTATATTTGGCACTGAGGGTTTTGCAGTATGCTTCACTGTTTATAGTTTGCTTGGCATAAAGCCACTCAGTGAACATGATCCCCTCCATGCCCCCCCCCCAAATATAGAGATTTGTTTCCATACAGAAGGTGTCACGTGAAATTTCTTGGGTCTATCGTTTTGATTGGCTTTTCAACTGAGGTAGGCAATAATAAAAACCACGATTTGTTACCAGTCATGAGTCTGGCGAAAAATTCTTCAGGATTCTCATACAGCCAATTCCCAGCACTTCTCCAAGCTGATAGTAAGGGGGTCAGAGTATGTGGCACCGAATATTTTTCAGATATTTTTTCCAATTTCAGATCACCATGGAGTATTGTATGAACTGTTCTATACAACAAAGGCTCTTTGTTCCACTATCTTGTCTATTGTTATGGGCTTGCAAGCCATAACAATGTGCCTCACTTGTTCAACTCTGGGAGGTATTCTGCTGTGCCATGGGCATCTGGAACTTGTTCCCTGGTGCACATTCACTGTCACTCTTGAATTGTTCAATCGATCTGAATGTTGTTACATGTCTTGGACCCTGCATCATCACACGATGTACTGTCTCCTGGGAATATCTGCAGCAGGTGCACCTTCTTTTCATAGAAACCAAACTATTCACTTTTCAGTGAGACATGCGATCATATACACACAACTCGTGTAATTCTTACCCATAGTCCACATGTCACGTAGGTCTGCCATTTCTGTACAATGTGTGGAACATAAGGTGAAGAGTCTTCATTTCAACTCTCACAATTGCAACTCATTCAGACCTTAAATGATTACCTAATTCTTAATCAATATGACTAACTCTTCTATTTTGAAAGATCAAGGCACTGCTCATTACTTACCTGTTTTTCAAAAGTCGGAGTTCCCTCTTCCTTGCAGCCTCTTCGGCCATCTGCTGGGCTGACTGGATGGTGGTTGCTGTGTTTGGTGCTACAACTACGCCAGGAGTGAGGGACGAAGAAGACGTGACTGTTCGGACTGTGTACGCTTGTAGATCTCCACCCACACTGACTGAAAAGGAAGAATTTTAATTTATTACTTTATGCCAAATATGGCACATGGATATCATGAAATATTTTTTTTTGTGTGTTTCTTTATTCCTGTTTCAATCACATAAATGTACATCTTTTGGATGCAATATTTATAAAAATGAACCTAATGAAAAGAAGATATGATCGTTACTTGAAAGCAAAAATCTGTGACTTCTTCACAAATAAGCATAGATAAACAAACCTGATTTTTTTAAAGACCAGTCTCCCTTTTCCACCTGTGTTTCCCTGCAATGTGACATATATAGAAAAATCTTAATTTCATGTAATTAACGAGCCCTCTTCATCGCTAATGGTCTCAATTCTCCTAAACATATTCACCAACACATTATGCAGATAAGCATATTCCTACTTCAAATAGTTCTTTCTTTCTCCAGAATATGTGTAAAATTATTTTTCCTTCTCCCATAATATATAACCATGTCTCTTGCATCGAGTTTACTTCAACACAGGGATGATATAGGGAGAAGGTGGGGGCACAGCATGATATTGTCAAAAAATTGTAGCATAACCCATGAAGCAGGTAGTCTTGTCACCTGTCATTTTTATACAACTTCTTTCTTTCAAAGATGAGTATAAATAACATTTTTGAATTTCTACTGCAGAACCTTTAAGACATGGGATCAATTAATCACTACTCCAGCAGTATATATATTTTGGGAAGCAGTATATATATTTTGGGAACTTAGAGATATGATAGTAAATAAATATAGAGAAACTTGCATACTCACTTTTCCACAAAGCTGTTTTTTTTATGTTGTCCTCATTGAAACTTATAAGATTTTCACTAAATTTTTATATCTTGGAAACTATGAACAAATTCCAATGTGGATGGTGGCAGTGGCCATCAAATTAATAGAACAGAAAAAAAAAAGGCTTTGTGGAAAAGTGAGCACATAAGCTACCAGTATTGTTCAATAATGGCATGTCAGTGTACTTACTGACTAATCAAGAATTCGATATTTTAAAAAAATATTCATGATTCTTCCATTTCATAATTTTCCTTGTCACATATACAGAGTTTGTAAAATATATTTCTAACTTTATGATTTTATTTCCAAAGGCAAAACTAAGGAGGTTGTAAAATATGTTGTTTGTCATTTTACATCAAGGGATTACACTATTGATTCTTAGCATCAGTAATTTTTTCAATGGTGTTGGCAAAAATTTCTTATTGGAACATGAATTATCTTTATAACATTATGTACCATTATATTTCTTACTTATTAATTCTATTGCATAACTGTGGTCTATGTCTGTCATACAGTATGTGTTATTAATAGGAATAGATATTACAAATGTTTGTGGATATCAGTAAAGGATCAATATAAAATTTGCTGATACCAATGTTCTAGCAATCTGACATAAAATTACAATATCTTGAAGAACATGAATGGTTAAATAACATATTTAACCTTATATATCAGCTGAGATATACTAGTATAGGCGTCAATGCTGGGAGTGTTTTCAGTAGGAAATTTGAATTCCACAAGGTTTTAAATATAATTTTATATCTCAAACTACAAATGCTAGAGGTGCAAATTATGACTTGTTTTGATCAGTACATATTGCGCTATAAAACTATGGTTAGCAAGTTGAAGAAGAAGACGAAAGTAAAAAAACATATTTATTATGAAATTTGACCTTCATCAGAACCCCATGTAGGCAACACTGGGACGTGAAGGTTCAAGGCGGTACCTGCATATTGCCTGATGTGTGTTCCATTCTCGTGGCACAAATTGTGCACTTGCATCCAATACTTTTTGTAGAAAAAAATATTTTCTACTGTAAAAGCCATGCTTGTTTTTGGTGGGAAATTTAAAATTCTGCAAAGTTTTCAATAAAGTTTTATATCTCTGAAACTGTAAGTGCTAGAGTCACAAATTATACTTTGTTTTCTTCAGTAGAGACTACAGGGTGGCTACAAACAAGCAGAAATGAAATTCGCTGACAATTACAAATTAAATTAAATCGATGTTTTTGCAAATGGAAATAATAAACTCATACAGATCCAGGTATGGATTTGTTAAGTAACAATATTATCTTCTATGAAATTGACTTAATTTCTCTATTCTCTATGATTTGAATTCAAACTGCAAAATAGTGAATTTCACAATTCACAAGCTAGGGAAGGATTACGGAATTTTATCATACACAGTAAGTTTAAAATATTATTTTTTAAGTTATGACCAAATGAGATTAGAGTGAAGAGTGATTGATTAAGAAATTAATTTTGTAATTTATCAGTCTCCTTATACATTCTCGGTATTATATGTTGATATTTCCACTGAGGTTTGAAACCCTCTGCTTGCAAGAACCATGAGTGCGAACTCATTTTTCAATGCATAAAGCTACTTCTCTCTTCTCTGTAAAACAAATAACTAAACTCTTGCATATAAGTGAAACAATTGAATTGTATAAAAGAAAATGTCATATTTCCTTACATTATCAATGGGATTTCTGCTTCAGTACAGTATATCCAAGTGAAGTAGTTTGAAACTGACAACATGCAGTTATACCAGTTATATATTGCTGACGAAAAGGGTATGTAGGTATTAGAAATTTAACATAAGCAATTTATAGAATTGCATTGTATAGGTACCTGATTTAGCTAACCAAACATTAAAACAGGAAAACACTGTTAATAACAGCTTCTGAAAGTTCATATATATACAAGGGGCATCCTGAAAAAAACGTTCCCATGGTTCCTGTACGCAGCACTAGTGGCCGGAGAGCGACACACACATGAGAGCAGGAAGAAGTGGCACGTAGCTGTAATCTTGGAAAGTCACAATGCAGCCGTTTTAGGACAGTTCTAGGTTAAAGATTTGCAGCTCGCATACAGTTACCCACCAACTGCGATGTAGCCTACATATAGTAATCAGATTTTTGCACGCTCGGAATTTGGCACAGAGCCACCAGCAATTGTGTGAAGTGTGCAGACTGGACGTCGTGAGTGATAGTATGGTCAGACGATGGTGCAGACAATTCACGGAAGGCCAATCGAATGTGCACAACCCCATCAGCTGAGTACACGCCCTTTGCATCACTTCAGGTGAGAGATCTTGGACCACTCCCTGTACAGACCTGGCCTTGCATGTACCGACTTTCATCTCTTTGTTCAACTGAAGAGGTTTCTGGGAGGACAAGGATTTGACAGCTACACTGTGGTAGAGATAGTTCCAGTCTTTGCTGTCAGATACATATTCCATGGGCATAAAAAAATTAGTGCCATGCTACGACAAATGCCAGAACAACGGTGGTGATTATGCCGAAAATTAGTTTAGGACTCACCGTTACTAATGCAATAAATTACTACTGATATTCTTGTTATATTTATGCCTAATCGGCAGGGACCTTGATTTTTTTTGTTATTTTCTTTCAAATTGGGGTATTTTTTATCTTTTGTTTTTTACTATTTGGTGTAATTTTTCCCAAAATTCAAGTTTTCATTTTAGCGCACTTTCTGGCAAATACCTAAAATTATACCTTCACGGTGTTTTTAAACTACCGTTTCAAATTGTAAGTCACATGGCCTACGCCTCTTTGTGAGAGTTTAATATCTTGGAAGTTATTTTGGGAAAGTTATTTTCCATACCCCTTTTTAATTTTAAGGTAAGGGATTTAGATAGTGGAATTTTTCCTGTATATACTGAAGGGTGCATAATGACCATAAGTGGCAACGCACCAAAAAAATTTAAATCAATCAATCTCACGTGAGATACCGATATATTATTATTGCACCAAAAATTGACATTATCTTTTTTTTTTGATTTGCTAGTGTTACGCTTCCCAAAATTCGCGTTTTTGTTTTAGAACATTTTTCTGCCAAATATAATAATAATCCAATAGCGCAACAGCCTAATATCGGGCCAAGGCTTACCTACCGACTGCTGGCCTCCCTCCCACGCGAGACACCAAGGGGGCGTGGAGATCTGCAGCCAGACTAGGGGGATGGGTGGTCAGCCCGACCGACCCCCAGCCATTGTAGGACTTTGTGACCGGATTACGCTCACTCACTCGGAGCTCCCCAATTTCCTCACGATGGTGGGTTGCCACCGACCCTATACATAGGCCGAAAAAATTCCGACCAGAGCCGGATTCGAACCTACGCCATCCCGCAGCGAACAATCTCAAGACGAGTGAACGCCTTAACCTGCTCGGCTACGGAGGAGGACTTCTGCCAAATATACTAAAACTTATACTTAAATTGTGCCTTTAAACTATTATCTTGGACTGTAGGTCACATGGTCTACGTATTTTCGTGACAGTTTGATATGTTGGAACAGATTTTTGAGGAAGAAAACGTAAAAGTAAAGTGCTCCCCTGTGCTTAGCACCAAGCCATGAAGGTATATAGGGGGTGTGGAGTTAGGACACCACACTTTCTTGATCACGGCCGAAGGTGGGGGTGATGTGATCAGCACCATGCTCCTGGCTACCCTTTCCCCCCCAAAGTTTCCTCCAGGTACCTATTTGATACGACGGTGGGTGGGTGCCGGAGCAGTTTGAATAGGTGGAAAAGATTCAGCAGCAGGGTATCAACCCTGGATTTTTCGCATGTTAGTCAGACGCCCTAACGACTGAGCTCCATTATTTCTCGCTCGACAAATGCCGATGGTGTGCACTTAGCTTGGTAATTCAAAACACATCTCACGCGGCAAATACTGAACATGCGGCTCCCGTGTGACGGTAGATACGCTCTCGATCTCCTGTTAGAAGCCTGCCCCTTTTCTCTGTGATGCAAATTGTTTTGATAGAAGTTAAAAAATCGTGGGAAATACATGACTTAATGTGGCTGTCGAAATTATTCCATGTATAACAAGCATTATAGTTTACTCTTGAATAAAACGTTCGGAAACTTGCACCTTCTATGTACACAAATATGGCACATTTTGTTTCTTTAAGCCTAGAAAAGACAAGAACGTTGGATTTCACGGAAATTTTCGTTGTTTAAGGACATTTTTTTAAAAAAAAAAAAATTATCGCTAAAAAAGTCAACAATTCGCATTTTATGCCAAATTTGCATTATTTCGATATTTTGAATGGGCGAAAAATGTGTCCAGACATCACTGCACATTCATAAACACAACTTTGCAGCAATTACCATTTTTCACAGTTTTTGCGTTTGTGAAAAATCAAGGTCCCTACTAACTGGAAATTACTTTCTGGGCACCCCTCGTATAAATCAGTAGTTGGAAAGTGAAAATTTAGCAGGGCTGGCAGAGAAAAGTCAATTCTAGAAGAAAGTGATTTCCTTTATGATTGAATGATTCAAGTAAATATGATATTAAAATATTTACGTATTTATTATTAGTATTTTATTTCATAATATTTGACATTAAATAAATACGGAGAAATCTACTCACTTTCATCAAAGCTGCTTTTTCTTTTTTGATTAATTTTAGTGGCCGTTCCAACAAGGATGGTGGCAGTGGCCACTGAAATTAATCGAAAAAGAAAAAACAGCTTCACTGATAAGAGTGAGTACCAGTTTTTCCGTATTTATATACTACCGCGTCTCTCTTTCCCCAATTATGAATTGGACATTAACTTTACTCAGTGAGAGATTAATGACCATCTCTCACGAGTTTAAACAGACAGGGCAGTGTGTGGTGTTAATTTCATTGCAATACTAGTGTTGCAGTAAATTTGAGGTTGGGAGCATGCACTTGCCAATTTTTATAACGTTCATCAATGCAGAATTATGTTTCACTTTTTGGTGATAGTATTCAATATATATCCTGTTTTGTTGGGTTCTTCTTGATATGTAAGATTAGTGTGCAATGTCATTGTAAACGTAGTTAACTTGTGCGAAACCAGTAATACGTCCGAATGATGAAAGAAAACTTTTGTAAGCACTACTACATGAAATAAGGTGAAGTGAGCAGAGTAATAAAATTCCAGCAGCATATTTGCAATCTAAAGCTCTGTTTGCGAATGTGAATTTTGTTGGATGTTGCAGTCCAAAAACTTCCAACAAAAATCAATTGCATAAGAGTGCCATGCATGCAATTTCTGTCGCATGTTGTAGTGAGATACTTTGTTGGGTGGCGATATTTGACAAAAATCATATGTATCAATGGAGCCTATTTGTTTCCATGTTCCTTCAGTTTCTCCAACAAAATGCCTTACTACGACGTTCGACAACTATTGGACGGTGCCCGCTCCCATTCCCTCCATCTGTTGACAGTTCTGTCCCCTTACTACTCCCATACGGACAAGAAAAATGATAATTCAATGCATTTTCCATGTAATATTTAGAGGCTTAATACATTTTTCTGGCCCTCCGGTATATATATATATATTTCTCTCTCTCTCTCTCTCTCTCTCTCTCTCTCTCTCTCTCTCTCTCTCCCTCCCTCCCTCCCCCCCTCCCCCTCCTGACATCACTGGTTTCTGGTGCATAAAAGGGGCCTAAAACTTGACCGAAACATTTCCCTGACTTTTTTTACACCTCAAATTCCCTGACTTTTCCCAGTTTTCAAGGTCTGTAAGAGGAGTGCGTTTAACACTTTGTGAAGATGGGACGAGAATATATGAAGTGGCTCATGAAGTGGCACCCTCAGACTAAGATATGTGCCTATAGTTGAAAAACCTCAATTTTCAGAACTTTTTTTTTAATTTGAACTTTGTGGAGTTTAATTTAATTCTCAGCTAAAAAAATTAAGTTCTGGTATCATATAGTAGACATTGGTTAACTGGAAGAATACATATAATGCAAAAGAAAGTATAAAATTACAGCTTCAAATATATGGGCAAATATAGTAACTAAAAGTAGCAAAAGTGAAGGAGGAGAAAATAAGTGAAACAATTCAAGCACATGAATATCTTCATTGTTATTCCACATAAAATATTTTATCTGTCAATGTGCCTATATATTTTACTACAATAAAATCTGTGGAACAAAAAAAAACAGATATGAAGACATAAGAAGGGAAGTACAATCTGGAAAGCTACAGAAAGGTACAATTCAAAAATATTATGGACATATGCAAAGAATGAACTTGATTAACTTGAAACTAAATAAAAAAAAAAAGACCAAGAGAGAGGTAGATAGAATCGTTCAAGAGCAGTGTGAGAAAAAGAGGTGGTGATTTGGAGTAAACTGAAGGAGGAAGAAACATGGTAGAATTGAATAGATTGGAGAGGAGTCATTTGCCGAACCATGAAAGAAAGATTGGAACAACAACAGATGATGATTTATTACACTGGTCAACAAACAAAACCTTTTTTGAAACATCAAGACAAATATCTGATCTTAATGGAACTTTTTACACTGAATTCAAATATGTAAGTAGTTCTCCATCGTGTGCAGTTTCCTTTTGATAAACAGGCAAAATATGAAACAAATGTGTATATTTAAAAACATTCATGACATTGTCCATCTTGCTTATAATGCAAGAAAAAGTTGTTGCTTTTTTTCTGTCAAAAGTTTCTCAGCTAGGCTAATTGAGAGGGACTCAATGTAGTTTACCCTCTGGAACATGTCTATGTTTGTAAAAAATTTTACTGCTGGAGTTGTAGATTTTATTGAAGATTTTGTTCGAGAAGTAGCACGACAATTTTCAGGGGCTGTGTAGATTCTCTGGAACGTGGAACTTCGTGGTGTACTTTACGAATTGCCTTAACAAGGGGGGGCATTATTACAATTAGTACGCATTGCCATTGTCTCAGCCCTGATTATAACCAGATGTGTTATCTGGCAGATAGCAAGGAATCAAAAAAGGAGAAATGCATTTGTATCTGGAATCAACACTTACATGTATATAGTAGGAATGGCTAGAATTTGATCCTGAAATATCCAGGTCCTAGTTAATACAGTCAAACCCCGATTTTACATTTTTCAGGTGCCCATAAATAAAAAAACGTAAAATGCGGGGAAGCGTAAGGGATGGGTGAAACGCAAGTGTTAGTAAGAAATGATTACACAATCGACTTTTTAGGGGGTATATTGTGTCAAAAATTATTTAACAATGGGAAAGAAGTATGATAATGAATTTCTAAGGAAAAAAGCAGGACGTGCTGTGAAAGTCAATGACAGATTAACGGGACCCACTTTCGAGGGCAGAGACGGTGGATGACTGCTTCTAACTGCCGCCTATTAGTTTCAGTTTATGCATCTGATTGTGTGAGATCTCCGTTTACTCTGTAAACTGGTAATTAGTTGCTATTTCTAGAAGTCCCGGATCATTGGAAGGGGGGGGGGGGGATATTTATAGCTGGATGCCAAGCATCTTTATATACTGTAATGAAAGTGTCCTGAAGATGTGCAGAATGGTTGATTCCACTTTGAGCGGCATATGTATCCAGTCCTGATCAACCCAACAGCGTGAAGTGAACAAAACAAGTTTTGTCAAACTTACTCATTTTTAGACGTCGCAATAAATTATACCAGTGACGCATGCAGGATTTTCGAAAGGGGGGGGGGGATGGGGTTACGTATTTTTTATAGTAGTCAGTCCTCAGTTTGCCATCTTTTCCTACCTTTGACGTTCTTTTTCTTTCTTGTTTCATTTTTAGAAATACTGGCCAGAGGGAGGCTTATGACCCCCATCACCCCCTTTGGGCATGCCACTGATCGTTATTTACATCCATGTTAATCGACGATTTATTATTGGATTTATAAGTCTTGCGGAGGGCAAAACCCCTTCCACCAATAGTTTCCCCTTAAATAACGTGTTACCTTTTTTTTTCGTCTTCCTGTCAACCTTTAATATTGCGTGATTTATTTTCAGCACGTGAATGGTTCCGAAGAAAAGCGGCGATTATATTATTCTTAGCATCATGTGCATATCCTTCCTGCACTGCTCTGTCTGTTCAAGGAGTTTATCAGAAGGCAGAACAAACAAAAAAAAAATAGCTTGTCTTTTTCTAACTCCTCGCTTTGTGTCTGGAACTCGTGTTTACTAATCGTCAAAACAAAGCCATTTTTCATCCCTTCAGAGTGAATGAATCATAGCTCTGGAGCCACGGGAAGAAACATTGGTGCCGGTTGCCAGCTGCCCATTGCTCGCAGACACCTCTCCTACTGGTTTGTAATGGAAGGGAGGGGAAGGGTGAGGCAAACAGGTGGTGGAGCGGCGACAATACAGTTGAACAAGTCTTATCAGAAGTGTGCTTATTCCTGGCCAAGTTGCAGGAAGAAAGAAGAAAGAGGGGGAGGGGAGACGGATCACTGCTTGGAGCTCTTCCATGTTGTCATGTCAATGCTTCAGACATATGAGGAAGATTTCCGACACGGGGCATTAAAGAATGAGAAAGGGGCCGAATTCTTCAATTACTGCATAGCTGCATTGTGGCCGCGGTGGCTCAGTCGGTAACGCGTCTGACTACCATGCTAAAGGTCCCGGGTTCGATCCCCGGCCGTTTCAAATCTGGAAACTTTTCTAATGTTGGAAGCAGCCCCGGTGCCCACCCAGCATCGAATGACATGGGTACCTGGGGGGTAAAGGCGGTCAGGGGCGTGATGATGATCACATCACCCCCACTCACGACCCGATCAAGAAAGTGTGGGGCATTACCCCCAAACCCCCTATACACCTTCATGGCATGGTGCTAAGCACAGGAGAGCACTTTACCTTTTTTTCTGCACAGTGCCGGAGTAATGAGCTCATGTGGGGGGGAAGGTGGGCATCTTTTTTTTTTTTTTTTTCACTTGCAACACGCTATGTTTGTTGAATGAGCGTATTCAGGTTGAAGAGCAACTGCGTAATTTTAGATGCCAGAGGAAAGGCTTTTCGCTTTGGTGTTAATTGGTTAAGTTCTCTTGTGTAAGGGTTCTCATGCTCACTTCCACACCAGCAAGAAAATCGGGGCAGAAATATTAGGCACTTTTCATTAATTACAAGACTAGTGATGATACCATAGGGGGCATGAGAAAAGAAATGACGCCCCCCCCCATGCAAATGAGAAAAAGTTGAAGGTAAAGTTTCCCATGCATTTTGCACCATGTCATGACGCATATATATAGGGGGATGTGCAAGATGGTGTGATCAGCACCACGCTCTGGCTGCCTTTACCCACATATTCTTTGATTTTTGCCAATTTGAAGGTGATGTGATCAGCACCATGCTTGGGCACCTCCCTTGACCAAAAATACACATTTTAATGGCATTTTTATGTGCAATAAATGAGATTGGCTGCTCTCAGAAAATACTGCCGACTCACCTCGTTTATTCACTCATTTTTCCTGGTCCCATCACTTTACAACACACGAATCACGCAATATGCATAGAGAAAACATTCTCTGCCTGACGTAGAAGAATCATTTATCCCAACTTCGCCCCCTCCCCCCCCACACAATTGATTTGACATGAATATTTTTTCGTCAGTGAGTAAAATATCACCTTATCTGCTCATAGAAAAAATGATCACTTTAGCTTGTGCGTTTTCAGCTTCATTCTGATAACCAAATGATATAGCGTTCGTGAAAAAAATTTCAGATTAAAAATAATCAAAATAGATCAAATCATATTTCCTTAGAATCTAAATGAATTTCCATTGAAGAAAAAGTGCAGTTGTTATCCGGTATGGCAAATCCTTAATTTTTTCCATTTTCAATGTCGCAAACAAGAAGAAAGGAAAAGATTTTACAAACAAGTCCCCACTCTTTTTTCGTTCCTGTCAACTAGGGAGGATTCCATAAATGTATGGACAAAGAAGCGAATGGTGATCGAGTCCAGTTGTCAATTTTCCACTTGCGTTTTTGTGGAGGGGAAGGGCGAACAAATATACCTCAGTCACACACATTGCGTCCAAACTCTAGGCAAGGCAGCATTTAGAGAGAATTGGTTTAGCAACAGTGTGCTTGTTGTCTGAACTTGCAGCAGAAGAATTGGCCCATTTCTTCTTCACGGGGAATGCAAGAAGTACCGTTTTCCCTTCCTGTCCCTCAAGGGAGGTATGACAATTGCAACACGTGCACCACCCCCACCCCTTCGTGGGAACCATGCCTCTAGCATGAAAACCTGACTTTCAAGGTTGCGTGGTGAATGCGAAAGCAAGAAAAAGGAGGGAGAAGTCGTGTGGTCAACAGAACAGGTTTCTGGCAAAATTTAAAACATCATCACGACTCGGAAAACAAATAAAGCGGGGAAACGGGAGTTAGAGCGAACGTAAGATCAAGGTGAATGTCCTATTATTTAACATGGCCTTTTGCCGGGGCCTGACTGTAATATAAAATGTAAAATCAGGATTTTCAGTTAAAGATTTGTGTATCAATTCCTGCTTCCTTCTGATCTGGGTACCTGATTTTCAGTTCTGGATTAAAGTTCACAATTTTGGTTTTCAGTTCTGGATCTGGATATCTAATTCTCAGTTCCTGATGCAGGTAACTGATTCTTGGTTGAAGGTTGGGTACCCAATTCTTGATTTCATTACCAAATTTCAGTTCTGGATTCAAGTACACAATATTTGGTCCTGATTCAGGTACTCAATTTTCAGTTCTGAGTCTGGATATCTGATTTTCAGTTCCTGATGCAGGTAATTGATTTTTTGTTCAAGGTCTGGGTATCAATTTTTTGTTCCATAACCAAATTTTCAGTTCTGTTCAGTTCAGTTTGGTATTAGATTCAGGTACCCAATTTTCAGTTCTGGATCTGGGTACCCAATTTCTTGTACTGGATCTGAGGACCAATTCTCACCAGATCCAGATTCCAATATTTTCTAAAACTGGTAATGTAGTTTCAAAACTTTTTGCCCATCTCTAGTAGATAGATTTAGGTCAAGTATTAAATAAACATTTATCAACTTTAAGGAATAGTGGAACCCTGATTTTACATTTTATGCACTTAACCTTCCAAGTCACAAAACAACAATGCACTGCATTTTCCATTTGAAGCATTTAAAGCTTTATAGGCAGAGGTCCTAGAAAAATATATAAACCACTCAATCAGCATTTTTATTCACAAATAGTGAAAATGTACATATTTACCTGGAACAAAGAACTGCCCATCCTGCCCTTGTGCATATTGTACTATAGCTCCACCAGCTGTTGTTGCATTGGTCATCGTTAATGTGTGTAAACCATGCACTGCATCACCTTGTGTACCTGGGCTTGCAAGCTGGATTGTTCCAGCTGGTATAACTGAAAAGAGTAAAGAGAGTAATGTTATTTTACAAAACCACACAATTTACTATACATCGTAGAAAATAAAACATAGAACATTTAAAAATTTATAGTAATGTCTATGACTAGATCTACCTAAAACTTCTGTGGAGGTTAAGTCAATCACATAAACATACAAATAAGTGTACAGATTAGCTTCTAATAATTTACCTGGCATAATAATAATGAGCTGTGGCATAACAGCCTGTGAGGGCCAGTGCCTACCTACCGACTGCCAGCCTCACTCCCACCCAGTGGCATATTCCACCAATAAACCAACTGTTTTCACATATACGGAAATTGCTGGAATATTTGAAGTTGTCAAGCTTCTTTTTTTGTTTTACTTGTATGCCTGCATTGATGTTTTATTTGTATTATATCTAATTAATATGCAATAAATATATACAATAAATAAGAATTCTTGAGGTAAACCATGTCAAATTTTCAGAATATGCCCCTACTCTCGCCAGAGGTGGGAGATCATCCAACCATGTGGTCAGCACGACGAACCCCCAGTCATTGAAGTAGGTTTTCTAAGCCAGGTTACGCTACTCATTTGTAGCTACCCAATTTCCTCACGATGGCGAGTGACCACCGGTCCCATACACAGGCTGAAATCTCTGGCCTGGAATGGGCAAATTTTGTGTCCTTTTTCTTGACATCTTGTTTTGATAATATGAAACCTCAAAAAAATTGGAAATACTTATTCTACTGTCATGCACCACATATCCACGGTTACCATCTTCTTTCATTTTCCCCCCATTTGAAAACATACTAAAAATTTAGTGCAGTCACGGACACTTCTGGGTTGTAATAACTTCATCTGCTTGCAATAGATTCATTATAACCCAATTACAATTACAACGTTGTTGTGTTGTTTAAAAGTTGAAAT
This sequence comes from Lepisma saccharinum, assembly GCF_977018435.1. Lineage (NCBI taxonomy): Eukaryota > Metazoa > Arthropoda > Insecta > Zygentoma > Lepismatidae > Lepisma > Lepisma saccharinum. The sequence continues at coordinate 74,490,612 of NC_139232.1, forward strand.
TTACGCAAGTACGGAATGGCGACGAAAAGAAGGAAAGTTGTGGTATCGATGGAACAAAAACTTGAGACAATCAAGAGACTGGACAAGGGAGAGACAATGCAGAAGGTAGCTGACGACTTTGGCGTTGGACGGGTAACAGTAGGAGACTGGAAAAGAAAACGAATAGAAATAGAAAAGGGGTATGCATCAAGAGTTACGGAGGGTGTATTAAAAGAAAGAAAAACTATGAAAAAGTTAGTGAAGCTTTGTATGTTTGGTTTACACAGTTCAGGGACAAAGGTGTGCCTATTTCAGGGCCTATTTTACAGCAAAAGGCGTTACATTTTCGTAATGAATTCAATGAAGGGGACCCAGATTTCACAGCAAGTGTCGGTTGGCTCGACCGATGGAAGAAACTCTACGGTATCTGTCAGTTAACCGTTTGTGGTGAAAAACTATCATCGAATTTTGAAGAAATGGAAGCATTCAAGAAAATATTTCAGGAATTCATTGAAACTGAAAGCGTAACGGGTGATCAGATATTTAACTGTGATGAGTCAGGCCTTAATTACAAAATGTTACCTAGTAAGAGTCTTGCAGCCAGAACTGAAGCAGCATCCCCTGGCTACAAGTGTAGTAAGGAAAGGCTGACAATTTTAGCATGCAGCAATGCTACAGCAAACCTCAAAATGGACCTTGCGATGATTGGAAAGTCCAAAAATCCTAGAGCCTTTAAAACAGTTTCAAAAAACGCTCTTCCTGTAAAATACTGCAGTCAGAAAAACGCATGGATGAGCAGTGACATTTTCAAAGACTGGTATTTTAAGGAATTCATTCCTTCAACAGAGAAGTTTTTGAAAGAAAATAATTTACTCAGAAAAGCAGTTTTGGTGCTAGATAATACTCCAATGCACCCTGATGCTGAGGAGCTTCCAGATGGTGACATTAAGGCTATTTTTCTGCCCCCCAATGTAACCACCATTTGCCAACCTATGGATCAGGGCATTTTGGAAACGATAAAAAGGAACTATCGCAAGAAGCTACTGTCCACGGTGAGAGAAGATATTGAAGGAGGACAAAACATGATTGAAACGCATCAATGTAAAGGATGTTGCTTATTGGGTTGCAAGGGCCTGGGCTGACGTAAGTGCTCCAACAATTGCCAAATCATGGAAGAAGCTGCCGGGCAATGATGAAAGTATGGGAACGGAAAGCACACATGAAACCGAAGAAAACATTCTACCTTTAGTGCAACGTATCTCTGGATGTGAGGATGCATCTTTGCAAGAAATCAAAAGTTGGATGAAGGATGATGATCAGTATGAAATAACTGATGAAGAAATTGTCCCTCTTGTCAATTGAGAAGACAACAAAATTGAAGATCCAGATCAAGCACCAACTGTTGAGCCTCGCAGAATTTCACATAACGACGGAGTTAAGGCTCTAGAAACTGCAATTAAATACATTGAGCAACAAGAAGAAGCTACAGGAATCGACATAATGATGCTGCAAGGATGACTAGACTTGGTGGCGAAGAAACGGCAATCGTCAGGAAAGCAGTATACGATCAAAAATTTATTTCAATCATCACAGGAATGAACTTTTGAAGTACTGTACATACATACTGTGTTCAACTTCAGACAATTCTGTAACCGTAAGTTCATTTTTCCAGTTATTTTTTTCTGTACTGTTGTAAAACATGATTACTGTATTGGTTCGTAATGTGTAAATTTATAACATTAGTTTGACGTTTAATAGGTTTTTTCTTAACACTCCCTATTATCCGACATTTTCGCTTATCCGATGTTCTGCTGGCTCGTTTATGTCGGATAAGCGAGACTCTACTGTACTATAATTTACTGAAAATGTTGCCAGTCTATTTCTATTTTTATGTATGTAGTACAGATGGACTGACATGAAACTTTTGCTGATATCGATAAAGTACTGGTAGAAAATTTGCTAATACCAATAAGTGACATTCTCAGATCTGATATAACATTGCAAATGTTCCTTAGGACTGCAGTAGGTTTTGTCTCTTAAAAACTAACTGCATATTTAGATATTTATTTTACAAAACCCAAGCACATGAATTATAGATTAATATTTTAAAAAATAACAACAAAATGACACTTTTACACAAAATTACACGCTATTTGTAGAAAAATTTAATCCATAATATTATCAATATTTTTAGTAAGAATTTGACATACCAATATTTCTGTATCGGCCAATACTGATAGGATTTGTCCACTACAAATAAAGGGCGTCTCAGAAATATTTTCGTTTTTGAATCTGCCCTCTGGGGCAATTACGGAAAAATGAGATAGATTGCAAACGCTTGGCAACATTGTTAATATTTAGTTGCCATGGAGCACTTTACGGGGCAGCAACGTGCTTTTTGTGTTCGTGCATTTTATAAAAATAATGATTCTTATGTTGTTGTGCATTGTTTGTAGCGGCATCATTATAACCTGGCAGGAATGAGAGAGGTCCCAAGCGCAAATTTAATTAAATATTGGGTGAGAAAGTTTGAAGACACTGGAAGCACTATGACGAGTAAACTGCTGGGACGTCCAAAGTCATCACGATTGAACAGAAATGTGCACCAGTCTGTTAGTGAGGATCCTCGCCAATCGTTAAGATTGTGTGCAGCTTCTTTAAATTTGTATAAGTCGACAGTTCATCGCATTATTCTCAAGGATATGCATTTCTACCCATACAAAATTGTTATTACACAAGAATTAAAACCACAAGATCCTGCCAATCGATTAGAGTTCTGTAGAACAATGAGAGATCACTTCAATGGTTAGAATAACATATGGTTTCATCAGTTATTCCCAGAAAGTCGCAGAGGGGACATTAACTAGCCACTGAGAAGTCCTGATTTGACTTTTAAGAGTAAGGTATACACCCCAATGACACACAATTTGAGAGAATTGAAGCAAAGAATTACAGATTAAATCAATGCTATTCCTCGTGCAATGCTTCGGCAAGTGATCGAAAACTTTAGTTCAAGAATAATTGAATGTGAAAACATGAACTCACAATTTGTCCAATTCTCTTTTCCACAAATAAAAATGTAATGTTTAAGCTTTCTTTTGGTAATAAATTTATCTTTATATAAAAAAATTAAGTATTTATTTTAATAGTTTTAAAAACGAAAATATTTGTGAGACACCCCTTATATAGTTGTAATTCAAATAGCATACTTTTGTAAAGTAAATATCTAAATATGCAGTTTTTCCCACAAGGAAACAGCTGTTGCATTTACCTGGTTACGTACATTAACTGAGGAACTGACAGACCATAATGGTAATAAAATATTGGTTAAAGAAACAGTAAACATTAAGATGACATCACCAAAGTCATCTGATTAAAGGCAAAACAGTATTAAAAATGTCAAAGGACAGCATACAAGAACAATTACACAAGCCCACTACATCATCCCTTTTCGAGAATGTCTAACAAATATATGTAGCTGAATGTTACTCCAATCGCAGCAATGTTTAAAATAGTATTTTCAGTCAACATTTCTGTTCACAACAATAGAACAACATGAACACAACCTTCACTGATATTAAACACATACACAACAATAAAAAGGGAAATACCATCATAAAGGCTGTCAAGAATAAACAAGCATCTAAACAGACATACAGTGCTTACTAATACAAAGTAATTACCATCACTGTGAATACAAAATCATATCTAGCCACTAAAAACAAATTAAAATTTTGTTGACAGTTATGTACAATAAACAGAAAGGTAGTTAGTTCAGTTTTTTCTGTCGATCTGTCTTTTATAAATTACATTGGCTATTAATAACAATTGATAGTGACTACTTGTTATATATATCCATATGGCAAACTGAAATTCTAGTGCTTATGAAATCCATGTTATTCCTGCAAAGAGTATTATGCCAATTTCGCAGATTTTCTAACGAGTGTGTGCGTTTTCTACTAGATGGTGGTACTTTATAATGATATTCCACATACTATTTTTTATATCAAAATTAAAGATCCTTCTTGAATTCAGAAACTAGCTTGACCCACAGATTATAACAGAATAGAAGTTATTCTATATATCCCACAGATTTGTAGTTTGCACACTAGATACTAGATGATGTCAGCTTCCAACTTCAGTATGAATATCACTTATTGCTGAAGAGTGATAAAAGCCTTTCTTCTGTTAACACGTTCAAATGTTAGAAATGAATTTTGAAAAAAATACTCTCTACAACTAACAATTAGTTTTGCTACCACAATTAGTTGACTTTTTATCACATAAACAGCATAGAATGTGCACAATAGTTTCAACATAATTTTCATATTCATAGTTGTATTAAATTCAGGATAGAAAATACCACAAGTTATACAGGACAAGAATAAAAAGCTTCAGAAAGCTTCAGGATAAAAAAAGGAACAGGAGAGTAAAAACAAATATGTTAAAAGTTTGTGGATGTAACTGAACAGTGTGGGAAAGTACCACAATATTATGTTGGGGTATCTGCATCATGACACTATTGCCAACTGTGACCATAAGCATTTCCTCTTCATTACTTTTATCCTGATTATAATACATGAAAGTACAACCTTTGTCATAAAAATTTCAGGAGTGAGTCTATATTTCATGTAGATTGTACTCTGTCATTGGTTCTGCACATATGTAGCTGTGAAAGTGGTTCTGCATAATACTATTTTGTGAAAACAAAATTCCCTGACTTTTCCAGATTTTCCAGACCAAGTTATTAGGGCAATTAATGTACATGAACATGTATGAACAGTAGCAGCAATTAAGGGAGTGTGTGGGGGAATTGTCACCCTACTTTTTGTCCCAACAGTATGGTCTCTTAATGCTATCCCTTATGTACCAAGAAAAAAATAACTGTCCTTGCCCCAACCACAAAGTTTTGGCACCCAGTCAAAGATGATATATGTAAGAAAATGAGAGCACTTAGATGAAAATTCACACTCAAGTTTAAAACCGTAAACTGTAGTAGATCAGATTAATCTTTTCACCACAAAGCATACTTTATCCTCTTGTACCTGTATGTGTATGGCAATTTACCAATATACGTAGTAGCAAGCTTTAATTATCACATTATGTGAAATTATTGATGGCCTCCCTTCACCCTTATAGCCATCCGATCCACCCACACATTATAAAATAATAGTTTTACCAATTTTTTGGAGTTAATTTATTTCCATAACAATTCAGTAGTCATAAGAAAAATAATATATAAGTTTATAAACTGAAAGTAATTTTGTATAACAGTTTTCTTCCTTTAAAATAAATGCACAATTTGAATACTTGAAATGTTTTTCTAACATATATGTAGAATTGGCATTCATTAACATGTGAAAGTTTCAAAAGAACACATTACTCGAAAAAACACAACTACACTATTTTCTTCTTTAATGCTTTCATCAACTTCTTGGATTTCCTTTGTAGATCTCTTAAGGATTTTAGCTTTCTTTGTACTCAGTTCTTTCAGTTCTGCCATACTTCTTTTCCTCTCTTCTAAATGAGTCTTCTGAATTTCTGTTGTATCATGCTTCCTTTTCAGTGCTTTCTTCCAATTTCCATTTGCATTTCTTGCTGCATGGATTAAATATTTTGTTATAGGGACTTTTTCAACCATTAAATAACTTACAATTGCATCATGTATACATCGTTGGGCAATAAGTGAGTCCTCATCAAGATTATCCACAAGGCATTGCTTATTTACAGAGAAACTACGCTCAAGCATTTCCATGTGAAAGCATTAAAATCTTCTGGATAAACAGTATAAAATCATTGTTGTTACAGTCTTCAAGAACTGTCATCCACATCTGATCCAGCCGATCAACAGCAATGTCAAAATTTTTCAATCTTGCAATCACTCTATCATTACTACATAAGTCAGTATAGAACCGTTTTATATCATCTGCAGCAGGACCAGAAAAATCCCGCTCTTCAACTAGGACTTGTAATGCCACATTTACTTGGTCTTCACCTACTTTTCCATCCAAAACAGATGCTGGAGAGAGACATGCTGCACCATGGGTGAGCCTATATTTCAATGGTGATTTCATACATATCTTCTTACACAAACATTGTAATATTTTCAGACAATCTTCACGAAAACGTAACATCTGAACATCAGATAGTTTCACAGATCTATGTGCTGCTTGGGTTGCAAATCCAATGTCAACTTCTTTTGCAGAACACACACATTCTGGATAAGTTAGATTTAGTTTCAAAAGATCTTCAGAACTTACAGCTTAAAGCAGAATGGACTTCTGTATAAACCTGGACATAAGGGATTTCAGTAGCTTGAGCAAATGTTCATAAAGGAAAGGCACCTTTGGTGAATCAGACTGAAACTTCGTAAGAAAGGGATCTATGTTCGCTGCAATGGTCTGAAAGAAAGCTAGCCTGACTGCTAACAGAGGATTGCTCACTTGTGACTTAATAGTCTTAAAGCTTTCACACCTTGGTTGTTCCTTGGTACCAGAAAATCTGTCAGCAAAGGTTTTCAGAAATGGTAAATGGTAGTGCTTTTTCCACCACACTTCCATTGTCTAACCACCGAATTGGACAAAACCTTTTTGGAAAAACTTCTTCTGAATTTTTGTGAAATCTGCTCTCTGAGCTGGAACATTTTTAAATAAATTGTACACTGCTCTTAAGAATACCACTACGTTCCAACCAGAACTCTAAAAAGATGCTTTGAAAGCACCATGAAGAACATGAAGTCCACAGTTTCCTATTTCCAGCAATGTTGTACTTTCTGGCTCATTAACACTAGAACTGCGGAAGCGGTCATTTTGACCGCTGTTGAATTTCAAATTACTGTTAAGACGTTAATATCTCTTTGAATTCTGAAATTCCTTGACTTTTCTTCTTTTACGTTGAGAATATATTTTTGATTTAAAAATTTAAAAAAATAAATTTATTATGTAGTTACCGTATTTACGCGTGTATAATGCGCGTGCGTGTATAATACGCACACTCGTTTTTGATGGGGAAAAGCAACAAAAAAATATATCTCGTATATAATGCACAGTACAATTCAGGTTCCAGAAATGGCTTTCTTAGCGTCGGACTAACATTTACGTATTTCATTTAAAATTAATCAGTAGATCATAAAAACGATCTTTTCCATGCTTTCGTAGCTGATGCATTCACCACGCGACCTTGACCTTCCAGATGTTGGGCTTTTCATAGGAGAGGAGGGAGCAAAGTTATCAACCACCCCTTCAAGGTCGCGGTGCGTGATGCTTACAATAGATGGATGACATCAAGGCAGCATGAACTCGCATCAAGCGGGAGGGTGAAACATGCGTCGCTGCCGATTGTTTGTGAATGGGTTCGTGAGGCATGGAACTCCATCTCCCTTGAAATGATGATCAAAAGTTTTAATATGGAACAAGATGGATGGAAGTGAGGACATTTCAGACTGCTTGTATTAGTAACTGGGAGTGAATGACGAAATTAAGTGTAAACGTTATTTATTTATTTACGTGAGTCAAGCCGCAATAGCGCAGTAAATATACAGTAATTATTTTTATTTGGTAAGTGTTGACGTAATTATTTTACCTTCATATTTGTTAGTCAACTCTCGATACAACGACCTTTTATAGTTCCCAGGAAAAAGGTAATTATTTCGAAGGGGTTGTTATTGGAATTTGCACCAAAAATGATTATTAGGAGATAATCGGGCAGAATGAATGTTGGATTTAATACGGGTCTACTAGAGCATTGTCTGTTACAAGATGAACTGGTAAGATAAGATCTCTCGGAAGATCTCACCTTTCTAGGCACAAAAAAAAGGGGCTGTAAATTTCGTTCTGGTTCGGCTGTGTAAAATACGTCGTAAAAATGTCATTTTCCTTCCTTCGACCAACTTCTAATTCACCCCCTCCCCCATTCCAGGGAGCAGTCCTTCCTCTTCCTCGACTTGCATTGTAAGCCAGCCTGAAAAAGGAAACTGGCAACTTGCGATCTATTTGCACCCAATGTGTATTCTAAGACACATTGAACAGTGTCGCACTCGATAATCATTTTGGTTTGGAATTAGATTTCACTAAAGTGAAACTGTATATTTAGTCCCGATTAGCCCAAAAGCATAAAATGAACTCAAAACAAGCTTTATGAAACATGCGCATTTTCAGATATCAAAATGGGAAATCTTTATTTACTCTCACGTTAATCGACGATAATCGGTGTCAGCTTATACATTGAGCATTTTTAAAAAAATCGTTCGCAGCTTACACATTGAGGTTCTGAAGATAAAGGTGCAGAATATGAAGTTGTTTTAACTCTTCTTTTTCTTTCTGAAGATCGAATTTCGTTATCGTCAAATCAAAACAGCTTTGCAAGATACAAGACAATGACTTGCCTTCGCGCTGGATGAGTCATTGCTGTTATCCACAAGCTACAACTTCGCAAACGCTAGACAAAACACTGGCGCCAGTTGCAGCGTAAAAACAAGGCGACCGGCTGGAAGTTCGAGCAACAGGTGGTCAGGCAAAATCCTCCGTATTTCAAAGATAACGCAACTATCGAAGGCTGAACTTTTATCAGCTGTGTGAAGAAGAAAGAATAAACCCTTTCTTTACGTTTTACCTTGCAACAGACAATAATACGGGCAATATTTCAATACAATAGCATTAAAAAAATAGGACCTGAATTCTGCAAGTATTACATTGCCGTGCAGACCAGTGGCGGAGAAAGCTGGGTAGGGGGCATTTTTTTAATATTTTTTTTATACTTGTCCTATGGTTTTTGTTCGTTTTCAAGAATGCATCCAGAACTGGTTGACCATTTTAGAAGTCAAAGGAAAGAAAGAGCGGTCCACTTCCACCCTTGCCTGTAATCAGCCTGTGTGTAAAGTCCGCGCGTTTATTACGTCCCCATCGGCAACCCTTTGATAAAACTTAACACTGACAACAATAGCAAACAATAGCCAAGCCGCTCCTGATAAGCGCGTGCACTCAGACGTTATTGCCACATTTTCTTTACTTACATTCCTTGTAGTTGCAAGGCGCTTCTCATTATTTTTGCTCCATAACCACGTGCAGGGTTGATTCTTTTTAACTAGTTGTGTTGTGTTATGGTGTTGTTTTGTTGCTTTGTTATAGTGTTGTGCTTTTAGTTTTTCCTTAGACTTTGCATAATGCAAGTTATCACTCACGGCTGCTAGTGAAAATCCTAAGTATGAAGACAAAACTGCAGAATATTATTTCCTTCATGGAGAGCACAGGTGCCCACCCCCCTCAAAGCCAATGGCGCATTCCCCCCAAAAATCATGTCATGCGTTCCCCCAGATTATATCATGTGCCCCCCCCCCCCACAAAACATCATTCGCGCCCTCAAACCATATCGTAATTCCCACAAAGTATTTAATTACGACAGTGTGTCTACCGAAAGTAACTTTTTCTTAGCTTTACAGAACACTATACTTGATCTGCCCTTATTCCCTAAACAGGGTTGCCCATCACTCAAGAACACCCCTAAAATCGTTCATAAACCCCCGAAAATAGTTTGGATGAATGTGTAATAGATGATGTCTATTTGAATGAAATACCATGTTACATTGTCCATATTTTTTGATTGTTCGATTTTCGAAAAAACTTAAAGCTAGCACATTGATTGGTTAAATGTAGTAAATTAAAATATGTAAATATGCATATAAATAGTATTTTTGAGTGAGTTTATAAAACTCAATTTGAGTATTTAACACGTTTAATTCAGAATCCCCCCCTAACACCGGTGACAATTAAGGCCTAATATGTAAGAGTTGGATATTTCTCCCCCCCCCCCCTTCGATAATACCCTTAAACACTTCCTTTTTAATATTTATCTGTATTTATTTTCTCTTTCCATATTCTTTAATCTTGTTTCTCTTTCTTTTTCTTTTTCCATTACAATTTCCTTCTGCTTTTCCTCTTTATCTCTTCAATTTGGCAACATCGCTTTCCTACTCCAGTTTGTTGCTTCTTCTTCAAAAGAAAACCGCCAGCTTCTGTGTTTCTTTTAACAAAGAGTACCGCTCCCTTTGTTAACCGCTGGGGATATAATGAACGTGCGGACTTTACACACGAGCAAGAAGACAATCGGCATTGCCCCCCCCCCCCCTAAACGTTTGCTGAGAAGAAAAGAGGGAGAAGTCCCTCTGCCAACGGAACACTTTTGGCAAATATTAGGACATCGGCACAGTCATGAAAATGTAGAAAGTGGTAAACGGGAGTTATGATGCAAGTAAGATCGAAGTGAACTTTTGCGCAAACCTGGATGAAAATGCATTAAGAGTGTTGACGATCTTTAGTTGGCCTATGTGGCTTTGATTATCTATAACAGTTTCACTTCTTTATGAAGTGTTACAGGGAACAAAGAATACGTTTTGAATGAAAGCGATTACCGGAAGTTGTACGCTACACAGTCGATTTAAAATAACATCCAAGCATATTCAATCTCTTCTCATGTATCCAAGAGCAAACGAAATCACAATGGCAAAACAAGCCTGGGATGTTGGGTAAATTTAGCAGCTGTCGGCTGCGGGTAACATTAGTACGCTTGGGGGAGGGGGGAGGGCAGAGGTCAAGTGCTATTGGATATAACTGAAGCGTGGTCTGGTGTTTATTTTTAGATCAGACCCACTTGCGAGCGGTAGAGTGCTTCTGAAGGGAATGAGTGCAAAAAACGTATTTTTCGCCCGATCTCTGTTCATGACCATGTCTAAGGCGAAAACAATTTTTGTGGAAGTTATTTCTCCCGCGAAAAATACCGCTTGATACGTCTCCCGTGTGACGGTAGGCGCGTGCTTGAATGCCGCCAGAACGGGTGCTGCTTTTCTCGATGTCGCAAAACTTTCCATTACTAAGTGCCAACTCATGGAAAACGGCCATTTCGCATTAAAAAGTTATTTTTTAAAATTATTATTGCTAAAGAAAGGCAATCTGTAAATATATACATGTTATACGCAGTGACATAGTGAAAAAAATGCGTGATTTCATTTTGGCTGTCCGAATTATTCCGTGCATAATACGCACCACAGTTTTGAAGGGCAAAATTTTTGGAAAAAAGTGCGCATTATACACGCGTAAATACGGTATTCATCAAAATACCTCCAACCGTGGGAGTGGTCAAAATGACCGCTGTGCATTACCCTCCATTTTTTATACAAAGGTAAACAGAAAAATGCAAACCTCCTTTCGGGAGATGTATTACAAAATTCGCCTTCAAGCTACTGCCACCTGGTGCATCATTTATTAGATTTATCACTAGGTGACAGCAGCTTACAGGTGAATGTTCAATCTCTTTGTTTGAGCTGAATAGGGAGTTGCGAAACTTTGCCAGCACTGTCTTTGTTTGTCGTCTGTTCTTGATATTTGTTTCTCGGACACTTGAGTGATTATTGTGCTCTAAAAATGGCTGAACGTGGACTATCAGCTGAAGATATATCAAAGTATTTAGACTTAATTCAGGACATAGATGCTGACAATTCCGATGGAGGTGGAAGTGAAGAGGATCCCGATTTTGTTCCACTAGAACAAGACATTGAATCGAACCATTCGTCAGAAGATGAAGAAAACGAAGCAACACCTGTTTCTACAGTTCAACGGGGAGCAAAAAGAAAAAACACAGTGTCTCCAGGTGAATCTCCTTTTCTATCTGGAATGAAATACAGTGCTAAAGATGGAAGCAAATGGACTGTAATTGATGCTGATGTAAATGTTCCTGGTAGGCGTCCAGCACATAATGTTTACAAGAAAAGCCTGGCCCATCAGGATTTGCTAAACAAAATATCCTTGAAGGAAAGGTTTCAAGTGCATGGCATCTTTTTGTGTATGAGAGGATGCTTCATCACATAAAATCCTGCACTGAAGAAGCAGCTCATCGTCAAACTGGAAGAAATGACTGGTCTGTTACATTACAGGAACTTGATTCATTTATCGCAATTCTGTATGCTCGCGGAACACATTGTGCAAAAAGTCTTGAATTGGACAGTTTGTGGGACAGTACCCGGGCACCACCATTTTTTCGTGAAACCATGGCTAGGGACAGATTTCGTGAAATAATGCGATATCTGCACTTTGATCATAAAACAACAAGGTCCGAACGCATAAAAAGGGACAAGTTTGCACATGTGTCAAAAATATGGAATTGTTTCATTGAAAATTGTGGCAAAAATTACATACCAGGAGCATACATCACTGTAGATGAACAGCTACTTCCTACAAAAGTTAAGTGTAGATTTGTGCAATACATGGCAAATAAACCAGACAAGTTCGGCATTAAATTCTGGTTTGCAGTTGATGTCGACAGTAAGTACCCGATAAATGGTTTCCCTTATTATTTTGTAAAGATGAAGATCACCGAGCAGATCAGCCTGTTGCAGAATATGTTGTACTTCACTAGATGGAACCCTTTGTTGGAAAAGGAAGAATGTCACAACAGATAATTTCTTTACGTCAAGGAAACTCGCTAAAACCCTGAAAGCTAAGAACACTACCTTGGTAGGAACAATAAGACGTTCAAGAAAAGAAGTGCCTCAGCAGGTAAAATCATCTCGTCTAGAGCAGTATTCTACAGTTCTTCTGAGTAGTGCTGACAGCACACTCAGTGTGTACCAAGGAAAAAGAAACAAAAATGTTCTAATTCTCAGTTCGATGAATTCAAACATGTGTATTGGTGGTGGTATAAAGAAACTCCCTGAAACTGTCAGCTTTTACAACAGCACAAAGTTTGGTGTAGATGTAGTCAATCAGATGGCTCGTAAATTTTCCATAAAAGCAGGATCGCGAAGATGACCAGTTCATGTATTCGGAAAAGCAGTATGTGAAAAATGTGGAAAAATTGTTAAAAAATACTGCACCAATTGCACTGCAGATGATGCCAAATAAGTAAATTTATTGTTATTGCATGAAATAATTTTAATTTTTATTTGTATTCATGTTTGTGGAAACAAGAACGGGATCATGTATTCATTTCTGTGAAATTAAAGATGTGTACTGAAACAATTAAAAAAATATTAACAAACAAAACTATAAATATAACCTGCTTTTTCCATGGCAGTCAATTTGACCGCTGTCGCGATACTAGTTATAAAAAGAAGCCCGTGATGTTAATAGCCATGTTTGAATGGAAAAAGGTGAGAAATTTCCAGTTAACTGCTGGTCCATCCATGGATATTTGCACTATATTTTTCAAATTGATACCTTTTACACCTTCTTGAAATGCCAGGAGCAAGTCACTAGTCACTAGTCATCCAGAAACAAAAATACAAATTTTTCCAGAAAAGTAAAATTTCCTGATTTTTCCAGGTTTTCCAAACTGGTAGACACCTTGACATAGCAACATGCAGTTTGTCTCATCAATGGCTGCTTTTGTCGTACTGACATGGTGAGAGATTGAATACCAGTGGTGAACAGCAAATGAACATAAACATAAGTTTAATGTAAAGTTAGGGAAGATCAATACTGGAACACTGAATTTACAGTGCCCCTTACAAGACCATGTGTTTGAATGGCATAAGAGGTTTGTTAACAATAGGGTGTCAGTCGAAGATGATTGAAGGTCTGGGCAGTTGTGAACAATGCTTAGATTGCATCAGAAAGAGGCTAGAAAAATACCAACCTCAACTAAAAAACTGCCACCACCCTGACTTCTGGGCATGTGGAAATAGTTCTTATTGCATGACAATACAAAAACACACACACTACTCTGCCAGCAAAGGAAATTCTTGGTAAACACCAAATGACAGTCTAATCAACATCCTCTATATTATCCTGCCATGTAATATTTACAGTTATAAAACAAGTGGAAAGCTAGGCAGTTTAAGAAGAACATTGCTGCTATCCAGAAGGCTGCAATGGATAAGCTAAAGAGCATACCACAAGAAGGTTTTCCACTTCATCTGCATTTGCTTCCAAAACCTTCATTGCAATAAGAGCAGTATATCAATTGTGAAGGGAACAGAAGTTGAATATTTTATTGTGTACAACCCTGGAACTTTTATGACAAAGGTTGTATATGGACGTTTTCACATGACATCTTACCTCATTTGAAACAGTAAAAACTTGATCTCATGAATACAGTTGAGGGTCTTCAACATTACATGAAGTTGATGTAACATGCTTCAAACAGCAATGTTAATTACATATATTAAGGATGAGACTTAAAAACATAATCCATGTATACCATTTTATATATGCAGTTTTATTTTTTTAGAAAAGTTTGAGTTTTGTCTGTTTTTTGCACCAAAGACTAACCAGGGCTGAATATACTAGTTACCAGAACCACTAAAAAAACACCAGGAGTCATTGTAAGGAATCATTCTTAGTTCCAAGGCTTCTCTAGACAATAAAAGCCCATCTAATTCATCCTGATACACACATTTAGGAATGTGGCTACACATTCAGATTCTGAACTCAAATGCATATTTAATATATCCAACAGTTAAGTAAATCTTCTCACCAGTACATTATGCCAACATAAAAAAAGTCATATTATTATAACCCTAATATTTTATACACTATATATTCGGTATAAGCAGTTCCAGGTTCGAATCCCAAGTGGAAGTTCCAAAATGTCGGTGTTGATCCAGTATCAGGGATCAACAGACTCCAGTCTCAAAGGTCTGAAAAACTGGCGCAACAATGAAACACGATGCACTGACCAGCATCACCCAGTAGGTTCAAATTTAATCAGCGATGCATTTTCAGGATTTGGAAAGTTTGTCTATCCAGCATTTAAGAGAAAGGCTAAATGAAACTTTCATGGCATTTTATATCTGGGAAGTCATACAAAATATGCAATTTTCACTAATTCCATGCCAATTGTGTGGCAAAAGAAAATTTCTGATTAGCAGATACACTATTCAGATGTGAACCCAAGAGCAGAACTCTGTAATGCACAAGAATATTGAATCGATTCAGTCCTAAATTACACAAAAATTGCATTTTGTTTAAATAAATTGTTCACTACTTCTGATTCTTCTAATTCTATATCATGTAAATACCTACTAAATGAATGGTGCTTTCTGCAAGTTCTTTTTTTTAAAGTTGTGCAAGTTTTTAGACATCAATACTTTACAAAGTACACAGCATATTGCTTTAAGTAAAATTATAATATATATATGTGTGTGTGTGTTCAACATTCCATAAAATGCACTTCCTTTAAAGTTACACATGTTTCAATCACACACTTTGAGCATAAAATTAGAAATAATGCTAATTGGGAATTTATGCATTAGCATACAAGCCAATTTGTCAATGTAAATATAAGCAAACAGATATCAGTATTAAATATTCACATCACCTTTCATAATGTCTTCCACATCAGACTCCACAAACATTCTTGTCTTATTCTTAAAAATGGACGGAATTTTCATACTGTACAAGGTGTGTTAAGGAATATCCCAGACTAATATTATGGTCAAAGAAATCACTGTCACCAACCAGCAATGGAATTGGAGAATGGAATTGGAGAAAGTGACAGCAAAAAGCATGATTTCCAGCTGATGCATCCAGTTGGTGAGAGCAGTTATTGATTGTGGTCATGCTGCCTGTGTTGTTCATTACATTTCACAAAGGAGTTACTAAAGCTGCGAGCTTTAAGCTACTGCATGGGAGGCATCAAATTTTGATTTGAACTTGGAAATTCACCAACAGAAAACTATGGATTGATATCACCGGCCTTTGGAGATTACGCCATAAGCCACATGAAGATATTTTGAGCAGCACATCTACCTCTGGAATAGGTGTTAGATTGTGAATAACGACCTCCAGTCAGGTCACCCTTCAACCACATGCACTGGCAATGCCCTGACGCTGGCAATTTATACGAGAGATGAGAGAAGAAACTGCAATCTTAAACAGGTCAGGTTCTGATGCAAGATGCCGCCAGAAGGAAATGTTTGGGCAAGTGGCAACCTGGAAATGGAGGTTGGATCATGACAATGTGCTATGCGTCAATAGCCATATTGTGAAGGTTTTTTGGTGGCATAGGGCATCTCCATAATTCCCCACCCTCCATTTTCATTAGACTTATTTGAGAAAAAAGTGATTTGACAAGACAGAGGACTTCAAGAAAAAAACACGCAGGTGAAGAAGAATGCTAGAATGCTTTCCAACAATGGGAGACCCAATAGACTCAGTGCATAGTTGCAGGAAAGTGCATAACCAATATATCTGGCATGTGATTACATAAAAATTCTTTCCAGGATATTTCTGAACATTCTTCATATATTGTGTAAGAACAAAAATCAATATGCTTTACCAAGAAGACTCAACAACATCTTGAAATTACATTTTACTGCATTAATGATAAATATCTCACTTCAATCATTCAGAATCTTTGGCCTGTTTTAGGGAGATAAAATAGCTTTTATATTGCTGGGAAAGAAACATATTTTCATGAGGAAAAGTGGGATAAAACGGGAGTAATTTTACTATACTTTAACAAAATGTTAACAACACAGGGTACAAAATACCCCATTTTTATTTTATTTATTTTCAAACTATGATGTAACAAAACTGTCAGCAAAGAAAAAGCATTCTCTTTGCTTAATAAGACAAAGTACAACACACAAAGCTGCAATATTTTACAATGCGACAGAATTGGAAAAAGCCTGGTGAACATTTATCAAACTATACAAATTACTATCGTTATTACCAGTGAAGTGTTTGAAAAACATACATCCCTATAAATACAAATTATTTCATGTAGTGTGTTCATATGCATCTAAAAGTGCACAATGGCATTGTTGAGAACTGAATTTTTATTTTCCATTTGGCTGCTCCTAACTGAGATAATCTAGTCAACAATTACACTACGTTTACTTTAATTCAGTATTGTACAATTAGTGCATATTAATGAATGTACCAGGCTCTTCCATTGAAGAGAACTGTGAAGAAGAAGGCAGTACTAACAAGTAGTCAACACACTCGCAACACAATGCAAAAATTTTCTCTTTTTTTTCCCAGCAATTTTTTCAACAAACCTGTAGCAGGCTGGTAATGATTGCTTGCAATTGGGGACAGCTCACTATCTTGCATTGACTCGGAAGTGGAAGATGACTCGCCCTTTTCCTCTGCAAAGACACATTATATATATATCTATCTGTACAATGTGCTTTACACTATAATATTCCACTATTTATTATTCTTTCTTTCGTGATTACTAATCGAAAGCATATTGGCGAGCATAGTAAGTTTTCTATTCTGCTTTCTAAATAGTGTTCTCGGTAAGGAACTGCCACATGGAAAGTCCCAGTGCTTTTTCAAGTGAAAAATCATTATTTTTAACTTATGCGGCTGCGTCTACAGCCATGAAAATGTATTATTCACAATACCTGCTATTTCTCCACCTCCAAGATCATTTAGAATTTTTCTATACGAAGGTCTTCTTGCTAGTATTTCTCTCCTTTTCTTTGTCTGCTCGTCATCATTTGATAAGCTTTCATCGCTTGTTGCTTCAACGACCTGAAACAGAGTAATAGCAGGTAGTGAGTTACATTCATATAAAGACTGTTTCAAAAGTTGTACAACCTTAATTCTGTTCACTTATAACAATGCACATTGGAGAGATATTTGGAATAGGTTTTCTGCATTATGAAGTCGCATCCATTAAGGTATTTTTCCAAAAAATAATTTGGTCACCAGTTCATTCCATACAGAAAATTTTAGAAATTAATTACTGGCTCAAGTCAAGAAATGTATTCCAGAATGCCAATTTCAGGAAGAAATTGGTCATTGGAAAAGTGAGATGTGCTAAACACTCTGCCACGAAGGCCGGCTTTCAAAGTTTTGCGATTGATGCAATGCTAATCTGTGGTTGCCGAATGATAGAGGTCATGTTGATTTTCTAGGTAAATAGGAAGTGAACAAGTGACATTTTAGAGGCTTGGATGATTGGCAACACTAGCAGTCCAGAATTTTGTCAGTGGATGTAGGTCAGTGGTTCCCAAAGAGTGCGCTGCTGCACACTGGCTGGCTTACAGGGGCACGCAAAATGTTCCAATATTTTCACTGAAATGGGACCTACTTGTTAGTCTACACGTTGTTTTTGTACTTCTTACACACAAAATGTTTCTGAATTTGAAATAGGTTTATTTTTTAACTTAAGAAAAAGAGTGACAATTTTGCACCAGTTGTGCATTTATTTCAATATCTCCTGAATGGGCAATGCTACTGAGGAAAAAAGCTGGTGTTGAATAGAGTAAGAATTTCTCCACATGTTGAAGTGAAAGCATTTTGTAAAGTTGATTATTAAGCTAGATACGGTGTTTAAAAAACATGATGAATAAGAATTTTCATAAACCCGTGTATCAACTTCAACTTCAAGTTATGGCTAATCAAATACAAGTTTTGACTTTTCCGCCTGTCAATTACTACTTCAGTCTGTCCTTTTTCTGTTGATATATTTTTCTATACCATAGGAAGTTTTATATTCCCAAGAGAACAAATAAAATAATACATCCATAGGCGCAATGCATTTCTCCTTGCCTTCTACGGTCATCCTGGCAGTGTTGCCAAACCTGATGCGCATAAAAGAGCTGAATTTTACCATAAACGGAGTAAAAACTTTCAAGGAGCTAGATTTACAAAATTGGATAAATGGCCTCCTAGGGTAATTTTAGGTGTCAAATGAGTGGGGTGTGAGTGGGGGCACTGTTAATACCATTAGTTTATTCCTAGTTTTCACCATCTACATCCGGCGGCATCACCCATCTCAATAATCCACCGATGGTTGTATGAAATCTAAAATAAAGTATTCCCGGATAACAATATTATGCCCTCTTCACGTCAGCCAAGGCACTATAAAGAAAAGTAGCTGGGGAGGTAAGAGGGAGTGGGCCGATGCAGCAAATATAACAATATGTCAATATCACGTGCAAAATGTATACTTATGGCAAAAGTTGTCTATGTAAGCCGGAGCCAGTGATGGCACCATAGTGGGGCAGGATGATGTGCGCCCCAGCCAAACGAGTGCACGAAAGAACTAGACCTGGCTCAAAAAGAGCTAAGTTGGCAACAGTGCTCTGCAGAGAGGACAGCAACATGGAAATTCTTCCCTCATGCCCTTAAGGCAAGCAACCTTACCATACTAACTGAGCGTTTCAAGTGTTAGATAGGCCTACATTCTGACTTGGGTGCCGCAGAAGAATTCTGAAACACTAAGGGTGCCATGAAACGAAAAAGTTTGGGAACCCCTCATATACGCAACATGTACCCAAGTAATAAGTTTACAACTGCACAAGAAAAAATTAAGTTTGGCCTGAAATGGCTCTTCTGAAAGGTTTCTTTGTTGCACCTATTTCGATTTTCCTATGCTCCATTGCAGCTGTACTGGTATCGCGCGAAACCTCACTGGCATAATCTAAGGAATGTTGCCAGGTGCAACAAAATACACCGTCAGAAGGAAAATTTCTGAGCAAAATTATTACCGTATTTACTCATGTATGAGCATTTTTTTCCAAAATTTTGACCCCCAAAAATTGTGGTCCATATTATGCACGGAATAATTCGGACAGACAACATGAAACCATACAGGGTCATTCCATCATTTTGTGACGCATTGATTTTTCATGTTTACGGAACCCTATCATGTTATATATCATTGTAAAGCTTAAATCATGCAGTTTCTGAATATGGCAACAGTATTACAATCAAGATAGCGACACTAATGTGAAATGCGGTTGAAATAAGCTCATCACAAAATGAAGGAACGTTCTGATTTTTATGGTACTTTGGATGAAAGAAAAGAATAATTAAAAAGTATTACTGGACAAATAATATTATATATATATATGGAGTGTGTAAATGCCTTAATGGAAGAAATTTTGTGCTGCTAACTACTAATTTGAGGGTCCTGAATGTGTCTCGCATAAATGTTGTTAGTTATGGAAAAAGTATATATTTTTGAAGTTTTTTTAGAAAAAGTAAAGTAGGAATGAGCAAAATCACGTATAAAAGTTTGAAGGCCATTTCCCATGATTTTTCACTTTGTGATATAATGTTCTGCGACACCAAG
Organism: Lepisma saccharinum; assembly: GCF_977018435.1. NCBI lineage: Eukaryota > Metazoa > Arthropoda > Insecta > Zygentoma > Lepismatidae > Lepisma > Lepisma saccharinum. The sequence goes on from NC_139232.1 coordinate 74,510,613, forward strand.
AAAAGCAGTGCCATTCTGGCAAAATTCGAGCATGCACCTCCCATCACATGGGATGTGTATCAGCAGTATTTGTTCGGAGAGAAATAATAGAAAATAACTTCCTAAGCACTGCAAATCCATAACATAATTTTGATCTCGCTTTCTACTATTACAGAATAAATTAGGTGGTTAAGGAGTGAAAGCTTTGGGATGCTAAGCACAGTGCAGGAAGAGGGAGGAGTTGGCAAAGGTTGGTGACCCATTGATTGATTTGGTGTTTGTTTTAAGTGCACTTTATGCACAGTAAGGCTAATTGTGACTGGACCTACAGTTTAAAGTGGGATCCGAACCATTATGAGCCTCCACCGGGTATCGAACCTGGAACTCCTTGATTACGAGGTGACAATGCTACCACTGCGCCATCGGGGAGGCCCTGGTGACTCATTGAATAGGTATTGTCAATCACTCTTATCAGCATAGCAACAGCTTTACGACCTACAACTAAGAAAGCCATTTCTTGAAGCTGTATTGCACTGCGCATTATGTACAAGATATAATTGTTTGTCACTTTTGCCCATCAAAAACCAGGTGCGCATTATACACGCACACGTAAATACGGTATTTATGGGTTTCCATGGGACTGTAGGTCAGTACTTGGGTAATTGTCTACATCTGTTAACAGAATTCTGGACTGTTTGTGTTGGTAACTAAGATTATATGCTCTAAAATGTGACTTAATTGTTTGGCCTTAAAATCACTACTCCAAAACCCATCAGGGGTTACAAATGCCCAAGATTGGTTGCAAGCCACAGATTAACATGGCATTAGTCATTAAAACTTTGAATTTTGACCTTGTGGAAAGTTTTCCATCTCTCTTTTCTACTGAAATTGGCAGTCTGAAATAAATTATCTCCAAATTGCATGACCATAATTCACAGTGTATATTTTCTTCGGTTCCATAGCTATAGATTCAGTCTCAATTATCCTTCCAGTGCATACCAGACTTTACAAACTTTATTTTTTTAATTGCGGTGACAATAGTGAGTACACTTAATAATATCACAAATTCTTGACATTCCTACAAACAATTTTGTGTTAAGTTGTAAAGAAAAGGTACACATTTAGGAATGTTATGAATGTTCACACACTACGTACATGTTATTTCTGCCCACTCCTCTAGGCTAGAACTTAGTGTTGATTGGAATGGTCCTGATTCTCAAGTTCAAAGACAATGCACATTTCTCAATAACAGTATAAACAGACAATTTACAAACATGATGGAGCAATTGGGGCAGATCAAATCAACAAAGAACGTGCAGTATTCTTAAGGTGAAAAAAAAAACAACAGCAAGAACAAAAACAGCTGAAGGATGATGAATTAAATTTATTTTAAATACACTCCTTAGACTACATGTACACAATTTTATGAGACAAATTACAGTACTATGATGAATACATGCATGAACTGTTTTAGTACAGGGTGAGTCATAAACATGGCTACACCTTTGGTTTAATGATGTACTGATACTGGGAATGGAAGAGTGGCAATTGAGTCAACAGTGTCTATGTCATCATCCAAGATGGTACTCAGCATATAGCTGTAACAGTTGCAGCATGGCCAACTGCTTAAAAATGACAGAAACTTTGAGACTGTTAAGATGCAATTTCATGTAGGTAATGACTAGGCCTCGGATTTTAGGTTTTAAACCTATTTTTTCCTTTGCAGGTAAATAAGAGATAACAAGTTATATCAGCGTTTCATTAAAAAACGAAACAACCGACGAAGTTTTATAGTACCTAAAATAACCTATTTTGCTTTTTACAACCTATTTTAGGTTTATGTGCCTAAATTAAACCTCTTTTTAGGTTTTTATATTTTCTTAGGTTTTACAGGATTTTTATATCTCACAGAGGTATTTACTAGGTTTGGTGGCGAAATAATTCAACGAGTGGCATGTTTAAAACATGTTTTCTGTCGATTTCACTCCCTCCAAGTACATGATATTTGTCAAAGCTTTAAACAAAAAAAATGTCTGACTTCATTGTTACCTGCAGGCAGTGGCGGCAAAAGGGGACAGTTCTCCCCTACTTTTTACCCCTGTACTATAGACTCTTAATGCTAAGCCCTGCCTAGTAAGATAAAGTAAACTGTCCTTGGCCCCTTCCCCCTCCCCATTCTCAATTTTGGCACCCAATCGTCTCTACTGCCTGCACAGTCCAAAGTGCAAACTTCTGATCTGTGTGGCCTTGATCACTCTCACATCAGTTTGGTCCTTTTGTGGCATTCATGCCTTGCGAAGAAATGTTTCAGCATTCAAGTGTGCACTACTGACTATGTTTCTGTTTGAAAGATAATTTTCAGCACATGAAATGATCCTCGCTGACAAAAGGTGGAGTTTGAGTGTGGATAACGTAAAAAGATTCATGGTGGTCACTAGGACCATGATAAAATTCAAGTATAATTCCTAGTTTTCAAGGTGAACTTTCCAAAAAAAACAAGGATACAAGTAGATGTTTTCTCTATTCCAACCTTGCAGACTCTCACCCTCCCTTCCACACACAAAAATACTAACAATATAAAGGGTTTGTATGATTCCAATGTAACAAAAGATTTACCTAATCATCTTCAAGATATACTATTTTGCAATAATCTTCCATCTGTCAGATAGATTGTTCTGCAAAAGACACTAACGAAGTAAACAGATTGAGAAAATTTTGTTTTATTTTCCATGTAGCTTTATTTTTCTTCCTCAAAAAATAAAATAAAAAAGCTAAACTGAGAGAAACTTCAGTGAATAAATTTAATGGGATTTGGATTAATAAAAGTTGCAATTTTTCATGTCTACGGAGAAAAAATTGGAATAGAGAAAACATCCGCTTGTACCTTTTTTCATATTTTGCCAAAATGCATGAATAATTTCCGGAGCCAATAATTCACGTGTAGTTCCCGGAACAAGCGAGTAGCCACCCTGATATTGTGCAGCAAATTATACATACGTAATTCATTTTTCATATCAACAAGTAAGTTTTTATAACAGCACAAGTAAGTGCAGTATTTTGATAATTTGTAGATAATTTTGAAAATTATATAAAGAAATGAAAATTTTGTTTTTAACGATTGTATCTAATCAGTATTTTTCAGGAATTTTGTACCAAATTAAGTTTTTGCAACCTACTTCGGGATTTTTCGATCCTAATTTAAAGTTTTTAGAACCTATTTTAGGATTTTTGTAGCCTATTTTAGGAACCTAAAAGCACACTTTTTAGAACCTAAAAAACCAAGGTCTAGTAATGACTCATTGAAGTGGGTAAACAACCTGTCTGACTCATCCTGTATATTCAGCTGAAGACTTAACCATGCTTATAATAACCTCAGTAGCATCTTACCTGTAATGTTTGCAAGCTTCCTCCAGTTGTTTGTATCACAGAATTTGGCTTGCTTACCAAGATCACATTACCCTTTGATAATTGAACAGGTTGAATGTTGGCAGCAGTCTGTATAACTGACTGTTGATTAGGCTGAATAACAGATTGTACCTAAAGGAAGAGAAATACATTAATATTTCTCTTGAATTAAATATACAACACTAACAATCTACAAAAGAATTAAAAAAATCATAACAATTTTTGCTCCTTTTAGCCTGCACATCTCAATATTTAATACTGCTAACGTCCTCTAAAATAAAATCAAAACTCACACAAGGAAACCAATAACCACCATTAATGCACACAGCAACTGTAATCCAAGCAACTGGAAAAGTTTCCAGAAGTCACTCACTTGTGCAACGGATCGTCACAACAGTCATTCTAATTTCAAGTGAATCACTATTTTAAATTAACACTATCACATTCAACTAATTAGCATGACTTCACAAAGTTTCATTTAACCTTTATTTGTGCAGTTCTGCTACAAGTGTTATCACAAACCACACTTTTTTGTATTTAGTGTAACATTTTGCACCTAAAATGAGTGAAAACCACGACATAAAAAGGGTTCCAGGCAAATTGGTTGATGAAAGAGTAAGCACCAAGCAGTGGTGTATGCAAGGGGGGAGGGTGGTTACTGGGTTTGAACCAACCCCCCTTTGATCTTTTGAAATACTATAGAAAATGCTGTAGAAAAAATTAAAAATGGCTTATTTATCACAGTCAAAAATTTGCAATAATAATAATAACAATAATAGTTTGAATTATTATTCCCATGCAGCATGGAGAAAAGCACAGCGTTCCAAACATGCATCTTTAAAAGTGAATGTCTTGAAAATAAACACAAATTCTTGAAAATAAAAATTAGGACAATTATAATTTAAAAGAGAAAAAAAGTTCTTTTGTATCTCGGCAGCAATAATGTTCAATGAACATATATATTTTCTTCTGTGAACAATGAGCATTAAATAAAGTTCTTGGTTCATTGTAAGCGGCTAATGTAGAAAAATGCTAGGCCAATAAGAATACACAACCAGTTCGCCTTCCCATTGTTTACCGTGGTACGTTTGAATTTCTTGATTCGAACTACAATAAGCACTATTGTGAAATGTTTTAACAGCGAAACAATCCAAATGTGAATTATCGTGCATGTGCATAGTAGAGAGTGGTATTGGCACGTTTCTCATATATCTCTACAGTGTAGTTTGGGATCCATCGATATGTCTAAACAACCTAGGAGACCGCAAAGTTCAATTTTGCAATATTTTTGCAAAAAGTTGTGCAGTAATTCTTGCGAGAATTGTGAAAATTCCTTGCTTTGTCCCAGTGTGTCGACGTTATTACAAAAACATTCTTCCCGGTACTGATTTCGCACTCCCTTGTGAACTCTCACCTAGAAGTGATAAATATGTTGGAATGTCTTTAAACTTACTATTGAGCGCAAAGATAAACTCAGTGGAATTTAGCAACATGTACATCACGCCTCATCATCCTGGGAGAGTTCCTTCCATAGGTAAAGGGAATGTAAATTTCCCCGTGCATTTGCACCGAGCCATGAAAGCTCATGTAGGGTGCGGATCCCACACATTCTCGATCTCAAGACATTTTGGAGGTGGTTACCAGCACCACACTCCAGCTGCCTTTACCCCCTAGTGTTGCTCTCAGGTATCCATTGATATGAGGCTGGGTGCAGGGACAAGTGCTGAAAAATTCCAACCAATTCCGGGAATCGAACTCGGACCTCCTTCGTGGTTGTCAGACACCCTACCGATCAGACCATCGCGGTTCCTTGGATGAGTTTCATATTTTGATTATTTCAATTTATTTTAATATATTTGCTTGTTTTAAGGATTTTCGTCACGCTTAAAATGTCTTGCCTATCATATACAAATAACCGTTGACTAGACAATTATTTCGTAACAAAAGAACAAAAAAAAATGCTCCTAGAATTTGTTAAAAATCTAATGACTAGAGTAATTTTGTTCTATTACTTTCATAAATATATTTATTTAGATCTCTACTACTTAATAGTAGTAATAAAACTAATTAATTAATTATACATATCATTAATTATTATTAATTAATTAAATTATAATAAAACAAATGTAATGTAAATTTGGAGAAAGTTTTAGAAATAACCCCCCCCCGATGAAATCCTGCATACGCTACTGGCACCCAAGCATCTTACTTACAAGGTGACAAAAGCCACGCTCTAAGAAAAAAGGTGGTACACTCCTTTCTTAAGATTATTTTCCGATTTTTGTGCATTGAGGGGATTGTGCACAAAGAATTTGTCCCAGCAGTTCACTCATTCAATTCTGTCTACTACTCTGACATGCACACATATCACACATTGTCATTTGCTGCCCAGAAGTAAGTGTAGAGCATATTATTCTCTTTCTGTTAAGTTTGTATACAATAAGTATAGTGTGACTGAAATAGAGTGTTCCACCCCCAATGAGTAATTTATATTTTATTATAACATTGCTTTATTTTATTCCTGTAATAGCTTTGTTTTTCTTCTCATATTTATTTCATTCATCAACTTGTTTGATTCTCCTTTTAAAAGATCTTTCTCTGTTCAAGGCCAAATACAAAAATAATAAGAGGTCTCTTCAAAATTTGAAGTTCTTGTTCTTCTAAGAATTGGTCTGTTCTTTTTAAAGTAAGTTCATCAAATTGATATGACAATCAGGTATTACAGAAAGAAAGATAAAAACAGTACAAATGAAATGAAGAATTATTACATATCTGCAATAAAGATTTATGAAGTAGTATTTACTCCACTTTTTTGTGTTGGAACTTTAAAAGATGAAATAATTAATATAAGACATCTCATCAATGTGCATGTACACATTAAAGCAAAATTAACATACTCTCACAAACATGAAAAACGAAAATGTTACTTTTGAGTAGGAAGGTTGAACATGGGCTAATCAGACCTACATTAGTGTAATAATATGTTTCCATCCTCATTTCCATAGGATGGTCCATTGCATATTTCTTGGTTCCCTTTCATGAATCAATAAAAAAATCACAAAATAAGTGATATTCCTAAATTCATGAATTATGTTTAAAAAGAGCACAAAGGAACAATTGATCAATATATTTAAAAAAATACCGTTAAGAATAACAACTATCTAACAAATATTCTATTTTAAAATGAAACTTGACATGCAAACATTTTTTTAACATGCAAAAAAAAATTATATTTACATATATATGTAACATATATACACATACATAAACAATATGTATGTGTTTATATTGCATGAGTAAAAAGCGAAAATCATTACTATTCTATAATTAAATATTATGAGATAAATGGGACTTCCTACATCAACAAAAATTACCAGCATTCGGCAAGCCACGTCCCAAGCACAGCCTTGAATAATGGAAAGAAACCCAGCAAATAGTAAATGATATAACTTGCAGCTTTCCAAATAATTAAGAATACAATGGATGGAATGGTGCTGTAAAAGTGCCATTTTTACATTTCATGCTTACAACTCACCTTCCTATTCTAAATATGTCATATCTCACAGTTACCCATTGTGCATATTATCTAAATACTTGCTCTATCTAATGCTATGTGTAACAGCAAATGTTTCAATACAGGTGCTGTATATTATCAAGAACTGTATTCCGTACACATAATTGGCTTTCATTGGAATATTTATTTACAAAAAAGCTTGTTTCAAGTTCACTTAGTGTTCCGATGCTATTAGGATCTATTAACATGTTTAATAAAGCAAGAAGTAACTATAGTATTGATTCTATGCATATGTATTTGCAGAGATTATATGTGACACTGAAATTTTTCAGTACCTAAAGAGGCAGAAAAGCAACATAAAATAAGGAGAAAGTGATATGATGAAATTAATGAAGGGACACTCACAAAGAACACCCATGCCCAAGCTGGGATTCGAACCCAGGACCTCTGGCATCGTAGCATGCTGTGCTAATCACCCCGCCATGGAGGTCAACTTTAAATCACACCTGAAGAACATCAATGTACACACACAAGTCTTCTTATAAAGAAGACAGAGAAGACAGGCAACTATATACATCCTTAATTTTATTTACATATTTAACTGCATTAAACAACACTCTAATGCAGTGTAGCACATATGGCAATAAGCTCAACCTTCAGAATGCTCCTGCATTCAAATTCTGAGGGCATCTGATGCTCTTCCTAATTGCCTATATTATTCAACTCTTGTGCAATCACACAATACCTAACAAACACCATGGAAAGAAATTCTTGGAAACTGAAGCATGTAGGCAACTTAATGTATTGAACTAACATGGGTTGATAATTATATATCTCAAAAATAACAAATGTTGGACTTAGTGACATTTATCGATGATATATCATGATGATATTATTTTATTTTGGATTGTGGAGCCTTTACATAACTTTCCAATGTAAAGTTCAGAAACAATCTAAAGAAATCATGTAGTCAATAGGTGTAATTGACTGACATGCATTTTAAAAAAGCAAAATTATACACACCTAATTCATACTGACATGCAGAGGCGGTGCCAGGGGGTGCTTGCACACCCCTTAATTTTCTTCCGCACCCTCTACGTTCAACTGAAAAAACTAGCCCTTAGAGTGTCATATTATGTCATGTCGTCATATTGAGCGCCGAATGTTAGGCACTGAAGTAAGACATTATTATTGTATGCTTTCCTGTACTGGCGGCAGCCTCTATAAAGATCAGTGGCCATTTCTTTTTTTCTTTCGTCAGCGTTGTTGTTATGAATTTTTTCTATTGTTTCTTCAAGTGGTCTGTTTGTGGTTTTCGATAATTGATTACAGCTTAATGTTAGTCTTTTTTTCCTTTTTCTTTTTTGCATTGTTGATAAACAGTTTATTTTCCGCCTACTTGTTCTTTCTCACACTGGAGCAAAAATTTCAGCTGCTTTCAAGGTATCACAAAGTCGTGTTCGGAAAATTATTTATTGCGAGTTGTAACGTGAAGGGTAGTCTTCTTGTTAATACGTTCTATATGTATTTGTTCCAAGTAACATGTCTAGTAATCGTACCATTTCAGGTTTTGTCAAAAACTGTTAGGAAGAGGCCCAGTGTTCACGAAGAAATTGTACAGTTCGTCGTTGGGGATAGTGAGAAATAAGGGATATTAACGAAGACAAAGTTGCTGTGCACTTCACGTTTTGTCCTGAAGTGGCAGACGGAAGTTACAATGTGCCATATGTCTTGTACCTCGTGGGTTACATTGAAAAGGTTAAAAAATTGTGATTTTAAAGACAAGGATAATTTCATTTTGTATTTCACTACTTAGTTCAATAAGACTGCAACGTGTATCTGAATGTTTACACTGTATGACCACTTTCTTGGAGTATAAGACTTAATACATATCATCATGGACGTCCAGGGGGGGGGGAGGGCAAGAGGGAGTCTTCCTGGAAAATGGATGTCAATCTAGTTATTACATTTCACTGCAATATTAACTGCAATTAGGGTGCAGTTGACCCCCACTTTTTGCTATTTTTGCCCCCCACTATGCAAACCTTATCTACTAAGGGAAAGGAAACTGTCCTTGCCACCCCCCTCCCTATTTTGGCACCTTGCTCCCCAAGTTTTGAAAGGTTGCATGCATGTTTCATGTTTTCCTTAGTTACCACATCGCACCCCCTAAATTTCTTTCCACACCACCTCAGCACCCCTAGATGATTAATCCTGGTGCCGCCACTGCTGACATGAGTGTTGTCTGGAACTTATATGACACAAAAAAGACATAATGTCCATAAACATGTATCAGTAATCCAATGATATATATCTGCCACTCTGTATATGTACAGTATTTCAGAAGTATATATACATCTTTGAAAGAATATATAAGAAAAAAATGTACACAATGTTTGTTTTACGTGTTATTCACAGCAGAACTCTTCAAGTATAACATCTATCCAGTTCTGTAGTATGCCTCTTGGAATAGAAAAAAAATTGTGTGTTTGACAGATATATTACACATAACTTAGTTGTCTGTTTAAAAACTAATTTCATTCATTAATTCAAAATAGGTGAATGAATTCAAATATGAAACTCGATCACATGCTGGTGTTGCATGTGTCAATTAGTTAAGTTAAAATGATTGATTGATTTAGTTTATTTTACTTTGCGTTTTGTGCCTCTTGGCTAATTTTCGAAGATGGGGATGAGTGATGAAATTGATGAATGGACATTCACAAACAACCAAGCCCGGCCGGGATTCGAATCCGGGACCCTTGTGGTCGCAGCGCGATGTGCTAACCACTCAGCCACAGGGTCGAGCAGTTAAGATAAAAGTTTCATTAAAAATGTAGTAGTCAAATTAATCCATACACTCAATAAAATAGTAGATTTTCTTAAAAGTGCAGTGTCGACATTTACCATCAATAGATTTTTCCATGATGTGATCTCAGCAAGCCCTTTGTTTTCCATAGAGAAGACCATTAGCAATAGCACTACAAAGATCTTACATTTCACAAGCAAACATGACCAAGAAGGACAGAGCTAGTTTTCAGCTAGATGGTCCACTCTCTCATTGAGAATCTGCAAATACTTAGACAGTTGTTTCCTGGCTCAATAAATTGGTCTAGCAGGAGTAATGCCATAGTCACTTCATTCCTCAAATCATTTTTCATAAGGAGAATTCATCACAGATTGAGTGTAAGTACCACACCTATCTCCAAATGACAAGTTTCAAATTTAAATTACTGCCACATTACCACTGGGAGTTACATTGAAGCATAGCTATGCAAGACAAAATTTAATTATACCTGTCTTTTGAAAAAAAAAAAAAAAAAAAAAAAAAAAAAGATGTACTTAGTCTATCGAAGTCTTTGTGTACTTTTTGAAACACCCTGTACTTAAATAATAAAAAATGTAGTTTCCTGTGCACTTTGCACCATGCGCCGAGGCATATATATAGGAGAATGTAGGGGATAGGGTCCCCTTTCTATCGATCTCGACCATGTTGAAGGTGATGTGATCAGCACCACACTCTGGCTGCCTTTACCCACCAGGGTTGCATCCAGGTACCTATCTAGTTGAGGCTGGGTGAACCCCAGAGCCACTTTATGCAGGGACAAGCCTGGGAAAATTCTGACCTTAGTTCACTCACCCCAAATCTCCCACATAGCAGTCAGATGTTCTTGAGACTAGACCACCGTGGCTTCTAATGTGTTAAATATAATGAAGAAATAAATCATTTAGAGCAAAGTTGTATGAGTTACTAAAAAAAATAGCACTTATAAATAAACAGCACTATTCCTGCATCCATTGCTTTTAGGGAGAAATAAATTTCATGAGAACAAAAAAAAAATCTGTTCACATATTCAACTATTTACTAATATGCTATAATCTCCATGCACACAGAATAAACTAAGAAAGTACGATTAATTCAAAGTATGTGGTACAGTGGCTGCTGTAATACTGAAAAAAAAAAACATGCTTATTTTGTTTTCATGTAACAAAATACACACATGACCAAGTATTTTAAAAAAATAAAACTTCTCACTAAATATTCTTAGCATGCTGAAATTAAGTTGTAGCAGCCACTGCAACCAACATACGATGTGATTAATTTCGGCCGGGGACATTCCCCGGTACCTGTGTGCTGGGAGGCTGTGGGATGGTGACGTGCACAATGCTGACCCCAGTGGATGGGGATGCTGCAATCAAGGAAGGGGGCTGGGAGTTTTGTACCGAAGTCACAGCCGGGGAACTTGCTTCCCCAGGGGAGGGAGCTAGTGGATCACCTCCAGAATTTCCTGCATTCCCATTTTCTTCTACCATTGTTTCCATATCTTCAAGTTTAAACCCTAGGAGGAAGAAAGAATTTATATAAGTATGCACATACTTGTAATTTTTAAGTCGACAAAACATGCAAAATATGTACATATGTATGTAGAATAAAATCAGTGATACATGTAAAAAAAATAAAAAAATGCAGTACAATATTTTTGTTTTAGTATTCAGTAATTTCTTTCATTCTTGTGTTTTGTAAGTTCCTGACAATACGGAAAGTAATTATAGTAAATTAATTTCAAAATATATATGTACAGGCAGCTATTTTCAATATGATTTTTACAGAGATATTGATATGTTATATATCTGGTCTCTAGGATGCTAGCTGCCAGATTTTTGTCTCAGTCAGAACGTTTTGCAACACTTCACCTAACTTGTTTGTATTAGTGGCCATAGCTCAAGATGGATTTGCAGGGATGTTAATATGTTACATTACAAGCCTATAGAAAGCTATTTGTCAAATTTTATCTAATTCGCAATAATTTGCAGCAATTTGTCTCTACTGGTGTTCATAGATTGAGATGGATTTACAGGGAATTTATTACATTAACCCTCTGTAACCTGCATGGTGGCACCGAGTGTTGCCTTTTTTAAAATTTTGAATTATTTTCCTTACCAGCACAATAATGGCCCGGAAATCACTAGGTAACTTATCATCACTATTCCCTCGAAAGCATAGAGGCATTGGCGCCTTTTTTCTGTTGTTCTTTCAGTTGCTTACACCCCTCTGAAGTGACCGGTCCCCAGTGGCAAAGCGTCCTATGAGGCCTTAGAGCCCGGGCCTACCCTAATACATATATTTGTCCATTACAGATTATTTTATTACTTATAAATTTCATTAAACGACGCTTAATAAAAGAAAACTGAAATTCTAGGTCTTCCGATAATTACCGCAAGTTTGCAACCCTGCCTGGAACTGTATCTGCGCATTCAGCAAGCCCCCCCCCCCCCCCCCGAGAGTGCCTCAGCTGGTCCCATAACAACCTATGCGATTCGTGCTGGAAAGCATAATTTCAGGGGCGCGTTCACCTGTAATGCAAACTGAGAGGCCGGCCTCTTTCCTCCCTCTCACCCTCTCTCCCTGACTTCCGAAGAGTGCCGATCGTGTACGAGCACGTGACGAAGCAGGCAGTGGACGTACAGAGCTTGTTGAGAAGCAGCGTTTCCATGGAAGATTCAGAGCTGTGATGGGAGCGGAGCACACCCAGCTGCTAACATGTAGCGAAAATGTGTTGCTAACACCTCAGCCTGGCCTCCTAACCTATCAAAGTAGGCATTATTAGAATTCTAACTGCAAATAATGCATACAAGTTGGTTACCAGTGTTAAGTTTGGTGCTTTCAGCTCTTTTGAGGAAACGCTTTTCGCGAAGTGTTAGCTGCTGGATGTGCCCCACACCAATCTCGATTCAGAGAGGGAAAGTATTTTATTTCTTTGAGGAAAGGGATATTGAGGCGAAATTTCCTTTCATGATTAGTGACATAACTGAAAACGTGCTACTTTTAAAATGGGGCAAAGTACGTACAATGCAAACATATAGAGAAAATCCATGTTACTGAAATTTTCTGGTCGGTGTGTTACATAGTCCGTGTTCTCATTTAGCATTTCATCATTTTCTAAATCATATTATAATTTTTTTAAAAAGTCGCCTGTTGAAGAAAAATTATATGCATAAAAGAGTTAAAAAGAAATAATTGATTGATAGATTTAGTTTATTTTACTTGGCTTTCTGCCATTTTTGGCTAATTGGGAAGATGAGAATGAGTGATAATATGATGACATTGACGAAGGGACACTCACAAAGAACACTTATGCCCAGGTGGGGATTCGAACCTGAGGCCCTTGTTGTAGCACGCTGTTATAACCAATCCGCCGCGGAGGTCAGCATTAAGAAGAAATAAACGCTAAGTGACGATCAAGTGAACCAACCATTTCTGTAATGCGAGAAACATTTACAATACTGTTATTGAAGTAGCAAATAATTTTTACGAGCAGTTTTAATCTAACAAATGTAAGATGGCTAGGGACTGACAGAACGGCTTTTTCATTGGGTGACGGACGCGTGGTCAGAACATCGAGTCCCATTGACACTGTTTTCTGACCTTCGAGACAGAAGCGCCTTTATTCTCAGATATCTAATCGAAACTAGATTAAAGTAGAATCTGAACCAATGCCTCCAGGGGGAATCGAACCTTCTACTTCTTGATTATAAGGCGAGAGCGTTAATCACTACATTATCCTTTACAATCACTATCCCGACTTTTTCGAACAGTAGTAGACAAGATTCCGGCAAAATGTTATCTTTTATTTTCTAGGGGCTATATTTTAACATACTACTGTTAAAAAAAAAAAAATAACATCTTCCCCTCCCCCCAAATCCCTGCTCCGTCCTGTGCCTACCCTTCCAGAGACAGCACGCTTTGGCAGCACTAAGTACCATGCATGGGAACGTTTCATATCTTAAATCACAGCATGCCAGGCATGGATTTGAGAAAAATAAGTAGAATAAAACAAAGGTACGTTGTTCGGAATGTAAATTATTTGTATGCAGAAACCATTGCAGAAATGCCGGAGCTGTCAAAATAACAATATTATTGAAAAGTGACAACATTCAGTTCCTTATATTTGAGTCAGTAGGTCTTTTCTTACGTATACCTCGTAAGACTATGAGAAACAAATTGGGATTTGAACATTTTGAAAATATTTTGTAAGTTTCTTCGAGGTGTGTTTTCTACATTTGATTGCTTCTTCTGAGAGTCAGTAAGACAGAGAGTTTTGGAACAGATAGTTCCTTTCTATGCCCATATAAGTTGTACAATTTCAATTAGATTTAAAAAATACATTGAAATTTCTTGAAATATGCGTTGAATATTTTTGGAAAATTCTTTGATAATTTTGTGAATGGTGAATTAATTTTTTAGTGCCTTCATTATATGGCAACGTTTTAATTACTTTTAGAATATTATTTTGGTGCTTTTCTTCACAAGTCTAAGCTTGTAGCTAATTCTACGAGACTTTTATTTTTTTATATTTTTTACTTTTCTATTATTAGCAGCCGGACCCTGTGGCTGAGTGGTTAGCACATCGTGCTGCGATGCCAGGTGTCCCGGGTTCGAATCCCACTCAGGCATGGTTGTTTGTGAATGTCCATTTATCAATTTCATCACTCATCCCATCTTCGCAAATTAGCCAAGAGGCACAAAATGCGAAGTAAAATAAAATCAATCACTCAATCTATTATTAACTGATAAAAATGTCTGAAATGGACATGTTTGCGTTCATGTATATTTCGCCTGATTTCCAGTAAGAGCTAATGTAATTCAACCTCGATTTGCATCAATAATTCACGTAAATGACGTTGTTTTTTGATGAGGCAGCACTGAGTGCCGTGTGCGGGACATTTGTGCTGCAATGAGGACACGGATGATGGAGGATTAAAGACTAGAAGCTATCTGCCAAATTTTATTGGAAACATTTTTAAACACTTTGTCTAAGTGGCAATTTTTAATGGCGGCAATAGCACACACCAGATTCATTGAGACTTTTCGTACATTTAACAGCATGCTTCTTGTAAGCTTCTTCTCTTTGACAATTTCTTGTGCTATTTGTCATTTTTTGGCTAATAAGCATGTACTACTATAGGATTAAAAATTATGGATACTCGAGTTTGGACTGCAATTAAGAATTATCCAATAGACTTACATAAAAACCACTTACATCAAAATTTAGCTTATTCAATTCTACGTTGAGCTATGGTTACCATTTCTTTTCGAATATGCTTTCGATTTTTTATCGTCGTGAGAACAGAAATGTGTGTTGAACGTGGGAACACTGCACACACTGTTGCTATCCGAGAGACAGTCCGTGGTATCCACAGTTCAACAGACATCCCTGCAGTGACAGCATGTGCAATGTAGCAACGTCCAACACACATCTTTACTAGGGCTGAGCCGATACCAATACCGATCTATCAATATCGGCCGATATCAAGGGTATCAGTATTGGAAAGTATCGGTTGATATTTTTGCACAGATACTAGCCAATACCATTGTCTTTGAGTCGCTAGAAGCGTGGCCAAAACCATTTTTTTTTCCTCTTCAAAGGTTCATTCACCTTTTCCAACCTACCTTTGGCTTTGAAAAAATCTGAAAAATACGTATTTGTTAGTTGAATGTGGACTCAAGTTCTGTGAACGGCAAGTACGTGACAAAGAATCCATACGCATATAAGACTCGCGGTCAAGTATCTTGTAAATCAAGGGTGACGTGAAATTATCCCCATATGAGTTCCTTCGAAGTCTACCAGGCTTTGTTCCCACAAATGAGGTCTCGCGTAACAATAATCCCAATAAGGTCCCGGAGCCAACAAGGCACCTGGTGCATTGTGGACATCTCTCACCTTAGACACCTCCTGCAGTCAAAACAGTCAAACAGTGTCTCGGACATAGTACGTAGCATATTCCTGGAAATTCAAATACCTGGGCTAATCCCCTTTTCCTTTTCCTTTCCAACTTTAGACTTTTGTTTGTCCTGACCTGGATAACTGGGTTTCAGTAGGCATGTTTCGACACGAGGATGCGGCAGGGGAATAATGTTCTTTGAACGACATATGATGGCAGGTACTTTCTGGAACGTGTAATGATGGGCAGTGCTCGAAAAATTTTCTTCAGAGCTAGGCGCCAGCTCTGAATATCAGGCGTCAGGAAACCACCTATACTATAAGATACTAAGTGGATACTATAAGAAGCTGAGCCAGCCCCTGTGGCAAAGTGGTTAGCACATCGTGCTACGATGCTAGGGGTCCCGGTTTCAAATCCTGGACTGGGCTTGGATGTTTCTGAGTGTTTGTTCATCAATTTCATCATATCATCATTCATTACCATCTTCGCAAATTAGTCAAAAGTGGCACAAAAAGCGAAGTAAAATAAAGTAAATCAATCAATCTATAAGAAGCTGAGCATCATCCTATTCAAAACATCACTAAATCATGTGAGAAAGCGGGACGTTGGGGGTTGGGAATGAAGAGTAAGAAATTGTTACTGATTCTATGGAATGTTCACAACGTTCATAAAAAAATTACTTGTTAGCTTACGCTGTACTGCAATTTGAACTCTAGAATCTTCAAAGTTTCGTACATTGAAACTTAAAAAATGGCAATATTACGGCAAGATGAAATTTTTAGTCACCAAGGGGACCTGGCGACCGGGATTTCTTGAGCCCTGGTGATGGGTTTAAATTTTCCTCCGCGCCAATGGATATAACTATGTAATTACTTTCTTTTTTAGAAATCATTTGCCGAAAGTATATATGTCGAAAGCAAAGTCACATCGGAATATCAATCGCCTGATATAGAAGCAAGAGACTGGTTAGTTATCATTCTCTCCTTAAATTTTGTTTACAAATATTTATTCTCTTTGTTAAAGGACAAAAAAGAGACGAGATTTGTTTTACATTATAGCTTTCTACTGTTAGTTTTAGACGTTGTGTCCAGCCGGGGCTGGTAAATCGCCAATTATTTTTGTGTTAGTTATATATATATATATATATATCTTTACTCCGTTGAATAAAAATATGTATAAAATCGGTTTCGCAATGTCAATTGACAATGATAATGTGTTTTAAAAACAGCTGCAAAAGAGTTTCAAAACAAGACCAAGATCTTACGTATTTGTAGGACTTCCTAATGCTGAGAAAAAGTTGTTTCACAAAATTAATATAAACCTTTTTTATGGCCAATTTAAAATATCTTAAAATTAAGAATTGTATTTAAAAGCTTCCTGCCTGCACTGCATTCAAATTTCATCAGATCGGACCACATGTTTTTTATTGATACATTTTAAAGAGAGTGGTCGTTTGAAAATCACCAAAAAAGTGGCACTTTTTTTTGGTTCTCATGACGATAAAAAATCGAAAGCATGCTCAAAAAATCTAGTTACAATAGCTTAACATGGAACTGAATAAGCTAAATTTTGATGGAAGCCGTTTTTATGTAGGTCTACTGGTTAATGTTCAATCGTAGTCCAAACTTGAGTATCCATAATTTATAATCTGATACTAAGTGTTTTACTTGAGAAATCTGGTAAGATGTATGAAACTGTAAAGGTAAAGCATTGCACACTGCCATGAAGACACATGAGGATTTGGCTGATTGATTGATTTTATTTTACTTCGCATTTTGTGCCACTTTTGGCTAATTTGCGAAGATGGGGATGAGTGATGAATGAACACTCACAAACATCCATACCCAGACCGGGATTAGAACCCGGGACTCTTGGCATCGCAGCGTGATGTGCTAACCACTCCATCATGGGGGCCGGCACATAAGGGTTTGGGATGTAGGGCCCTACACATTCTAGATCTCAACCAAAGTGGATGTGGTGTGATCAGTACCATGCTCCGGTCGTAATAACTCTTAAATAGTTAATGTCGGAAAAATCGGAAGTGGCAAGGCTGAAATAATCTTGACCAGACGGAAGGAAATTATAGCTTCTTCAGCTGCGATAAAAACCTTCAGGTTTAGGAATGTCAGAGATTTAGATAGTTCCTTGCATTCAAAGAAATCAACTGTCGTTATTATTGCAGCGTTTTCCCGGTAAATTGGTGATTAATGTTGATCCTGTAGTCAACAGTTTGCTTAGTAGGTCACACACTTGCAGATTATATCTTGGTCACTCTCTATTTTACCATATTTCTAACATATTCGGGCTCCTGAGTAGCCAAATGGTTAGCATTCTCCCTTTGGTGTCCACGGTCCCTGGTTCGATTCCCAATGGGACATAAAAAATCTATGTCAATCCAGCATCGTCAGTACAATTGGGGAGCTACTTGAAAAGAAGTGGGCTCCGGTCTCGAAAGCCAGAAACAACGGCGACGAAAAAAAGCCGCTCTGGCAGGCTTAGGCTTTGGCTCTGAAAGACCTGTTGCGCCACAGAGTTTACTTTTGTTCTACTGTGTTTCACAGATTGAACGATGGATTGCAGCAGGTGGCAGAAGGTACTACTCCCGAATGGGGAATGGTGCACACAATGGAGTACGAAGAGGATTAAATTTATCGCTCCAAATATTTACAGGGGGTAGAGTGGGATGAATAAGTATTACCAAGAAATTTAACATCGCCCTCTCTGCATAGGTGTCCGGAAGGAGGGGCAAGGGGGGGGGGGGGGGTCGTGGCACCCCCTGGTAAATGAAAGTTAACCAAAAATTATGTATATCACACATATAATTTCATTTTAGCCACAATAATATGTGTTAATTATTGCATGAACACCATAAATTCAAATTTAAGCAACAGGGAACAACAACACTATTTTTGGGGTAAATGTGCCTTGCTTGCCCCCCCTCCCTGGAATAATTCCTACGGACGTCCATGCCTCTCTGTTATACGCAATGGGAGCTTCAGAAATTGGAAACAGAACGTCAAACAAGCTGCTGACATTTGCACCAGCATACGTAAAAATCTAGTTCTTAAAAACACGCCTGACGCAAGAGGAAAATTAATGAAAATAGCCACGATTGGTTTGCTGACAATTGTACATTCCATTGTGCATTACCCCTTGACATTCGATACCGTTGAGAGAACCTTATTTCAGTGACAAATTTATGTTCCACAATATTTCTCACAATTACTGAATTCAAAAACACAACAAACACATATGACGTTATGAAACTAGGTTACATGAACTGACACACACTAAAAACTAGTTTATCTGGAAATCGAGTTTATCCGAAACGATTTTCAGTAATTTTTAAAAATACGTAAAAAAGGGGGGGAGTTTTCGTCCTTTTGTGTCACGATTAGTCAAGAGTAGCAGAAAAGCGACGTATTTTTTTTAAAAAAATACAAAAAACCGTCCGAAGCTCGAAGTAAAAATATTTTTCAAAAGTTGTTTCTAATTATCAAATTAAGAAGATACAGGGTGTTACAAAAGTTATGCAACCTTATGGGAAAACGCATGTAATTGTCGTCTTCTTTCCAGGTGGTGGAGAGAACACCCAGTAGCCATGGAGTATATGCAGCAGCGTATATTCATTGTCACATGGTACAAATATACCCGGACACATCAGGCGTCAGAAAAGTTCAGAACAGTTGCTCCACACGAATCCTCCATCATGCGGTTATACGACAAGTTTTAGGAATTACAAGCAAACATTCAGAACTGTGCAGATGCAATCTTACATCAAACAACATTCGCCGCGTCTACTAGTGTTAACACAGACTGTAAATCAATTTTCTCTCCATGATATTAAGTAACTTTTTGAACACCCTGTACTTATCGAGTGACATTTACAAATTTTTAAAGTATAATTCATGCAAGTATTACGCGTTAAGCTCCTAACAAAATTTCCTTGCCTGTATCTGCAAAACGATTAGACGAATTTTAACAGTTTACAGGTTGGATACACTAAGAGTATTGGTTGGAAGGCGAAATTTTCGAAAATTTAAGGCTAATAATAATAATTCTTGTAACAATATATAATGATATTAATATTTTAAATTAACAATTTAAGTACATCTTATGAAGTATGTAAATTTTTATAATTTATTGACATTAAACTGTCAAGTTCAATACATCGTTATTTGTATAGATATATTACAAAATGTAAATTACATTAAGTATTTGTATTATTAAGCGTGGCTTTTTTTTTCAACTTTTGGCTAATCGCGACGATGAGGGGGGGGGGGAGTAAAAGGTTAGAGGAAGTTGAAGAAGAGACAAAGTTCTTCCATGCGAAAGTCGACTATTTAAGGCGATCGGCCTCCGGTCAGGCGCGACAAACCGTAAAATTGGAAATAAAGGAAACTTCGGGGTTTAAATTATGCTGGAAGAATTATTACAACGGAAGCATGGATGCCAACTGGAGCCAGAGCGGATGATGCGGTGGAAGCGGCATTCAGAAAAACACACGTAATCAAGTGCAAACTTGCCAACTAAGGGCGAAGCGATGCGAAGGAAGAAAAACGGGAGTTTATGAAGCAAAAGGTTTTCATTCCCTCTTTAATTGGCGTGGGGTTGCGTAAGAAAGCGGCTTTATTTTTGTTTATTTTTTTATTTTTTTAGACGCGTGTCTTCGGGAAGCCCCGCCATTAAGAATGTCTGTTCTCTTGACGTGAATTTTAGCCAGGATTTCAGAGCAAGGATTCCGTCCGTCTGTAGTTGCGAACGACATGCTGATAAGGTGAATTGATCAAATGCAACCTATTTCTTCACACTTGACTTTAGTGCGTGTTCCCTTTTTAGATCATTCAATAATTACAAAAATGCGTACTTTTCTACAGGAGGTGGTTCTCTAAAAATTCTCTAATGGTGTATATTTTTATTATACATAAAACATTAACAATTCAGAAAATTATTTTCAGAACCTGCAGAACTTCCGAAGTGAAGAGTTTGCTTTTTATTACATGTACGTTTGTCCCGCGCGGCCTCCCCGATGGCATAGTGATAATGGTTTTCTAATCAAGGAGTCCTGGGTTCGATGCCGGTGGAGGCACATAGTGATTCGGATCCCAATTGACACTGCAGGCAAGGCGTCCTGGATATTTCTCAAAGGGGTGACGAGTAAGATTTCATATTTTACCCTTCAGTCATATAAACTTATATTTATTATTTACAAATCATAAAATTTAAATTGACATGAAAAAACCTTTTTGATTTGTTGGCACGTTCAGACTCGAGTTTACTATATAAATAGAAACTGGATTCGATTTGCTTCCATTCCATAAACACCTATCAATTTCTTGGTGAACAGTTCTTGACTTTTCGCCGCCCCTAGTTACGACAGTCAATACGACTGATTGGTTGATTTGCTTTATTTTACTTCGCTTTTTGTGCCCTTTTGGCTAATTTGCTAAGATAGGGATGAGTGATGATAAAAGGAAAAGTGCTCCACTGTGCTTAGCACCACGCCATGAAGGCGTATAGGAACTTTCTTGATCCGGTCGTGAGTGGGGGTGATGTGATCAGCATCACGCCCCTGACCGCCTTTACCCCCCAGGTTTCACCCAGGTACCCCTGTCATTCGACACTGGGTGGGCGCCGGGGCCGCTTCCAACGTTAGAAAAGTTCCCGGATTTCAACCGGCCGGGGATCGAACCCGGGACCTTTAGCATGGTAGTCAGACGCGTTACCGACTGAGCCACCGGATAAAATTAATGAATGGACACTCACAAGCATCCATGCCAGGCCAGGATTCGAACCCGGACCCCTGGCGCCGTAGCGCGGTGGCAACCAATCCGCCACGGGGCCGGCGACAGTCAGCACGATTCTATTATTTGTAATAAAATATTACTACAATTTCACCATTCGAATTACAATGAACGTCCTTTGTGAGCCCCCTTGGCTGTAGGCCCAGTTCCGATTAGACTTTCTGTGCATAAGCTGGACTTAAAAAACATTGTTCCAGTTCCAATGCAGCAAACATTTATTCTTGATTAGATGATAACTAGTCCCAGTGCCCAGTCTACAGAGAGCGTGAGAAACAACTGTAGTTGAATATTTCATGACTTCCCGTGTCTGCTATACTTTATCCCGGAAATCTCAGGAGCAAGCAAGGTCGCTCAGAAGGATAGGAAGGAGGTGGGCTGAGCGAAGTAATCATACACGCTGATGCAAACAGCTGGGAGCGGCAGACGCTTTCCCCTTTCACGCAATGCTGCTCCCTCGCACGTGCTCATTGGTCGAGCCTTCTCGAGTCACTACCAGGCCCGTAGCCAGGCGGGGGGGGGGGGGGGGGGGCTGGCCCCCTTCCCCCGGAATTACCGTCAGCTCCCTTGACATTAGGTAAAACTATTTTGTGTAATTTGTTTGAAGTGAAGAGTGAAAAAGTACACAGCAGATATTATTTTTCTCACAACTTTGAGGAAGGATAAATTCAGGGAGCATGAACAGCATCTATTACATTCGTTCATCTTATTTATAAGGAGGAGTCTAAGTAGCGGAAAGCATTTAGGAGATTCTCTTCTCTAGACTTCAGAAAGTTTCTTCACTGGGGAGCTTCTTTATCTGTACCTTTGTTACCCCTGTTGCGACCTCCCATTTATACCAAAATCTGTGACTTTGATGTCATTATGCAAATTCCCTCCGCATCTGCGTCAAAGGTTAACAGCTCCCAAGTTTTGGGAACAAAGGGGAGTTTTATTGTTTCGGCCGGGGAGTGGAATGTACGCTAAGCACTATGATTGAATATTGTCCATCTTTTCTTGGGTGATATAAATATCTGCATCATCAAACGTAGTATGGAGTGTGTAGTAAAGGTGATTTCAGTATCAGCCAATTAACACTTCAAGAGATATTTTAAAAGATATAGAGAAAATATAGTATTTGTGTGATATTTCTAAACTTTATGTAACTTAATGACCCCCCTCCCCCCACACATAATTTACCTTCATTTAATACAGTTAAAACTTTTGAAAAATGAACTTGATGTACAAAGCCCCCTAACAACCCGTGAGCCCCCCCCCCCCCCGAGATGAATTCTGTCTACGGGCCTGGTCACTAATTGCACAGATTCCCAGGACAGAGTACAGAACAGCAGTTCTCAACCTTCGTGAAACTGCGACCCGGAAAACTCGTCTTTTGAAAGTCGGTGTACGATCACAACAATTTACTCGTAAATAGCCTTCTTTTTACTTTATACGTTAATTAATATACACCCTTGAAATTGAATATTAATAAATAAATTATGGTATAATCATAGAGAGTATTAGTTCCATTATGTCTAGTTTTAAATTAATCGACAACGAATGGACCTAATGGAATGTTTTAGTTTTCTCTGACCAATATCATTAACCTAATTTGAAAGTGCTCCTTTTCATTGGCATACGCCATTTCGGACACCGAAAAATTCCAATTAATCAGAATACTTCCCCTTCAATATATTCGTTTTAAAATTAGATTTCTGTGCAAACTAAACCGACAGTGGTGCACGTTCGTCCATCAACTCCCCCCCCCCCCCCGGTTAGATCGTTTGATGGCTCGCCACCACTGTCGCGGAAGCACCTACTGTAATCGTGTGTGACAAATTTTAAAAACTGAACAAAACCTGGTCATCTTTCCAGATGATTGCCAGATCACCCTTCCGGCCCTAACTTTCGTAAGGTCCCACGGTTGTAATTCAAATTTGGAATGTGCATGGATGACAGTCTCCTCTCAGCAGCTTTGTTTTCTCACCAACAGTGACGAGAAACAATTTTCTCTTTATCCCTGGTGAACCCCGAACGAAAGGCTATCTTTTCAGGTGGTTGCCAGATCGCGAACTTCAGGGGACTCTCTCGGGCCCGGTACTGGGTCGCGACCCGGGGGTTGACATTATGTTGACAAAATAAGATTTGGCTTTGTTTTCCGCCACAAACAAGAAAAGGAAACCAATTGTGACAAGGTGGCTACTCTAGGACCATGATAAAATTCAAATATAATCCCCGGTTTCAAGGTCCTTTTCAAAAATTCAAGGGTAGACAAGTAGATGTTTCCTCTTCATCAACGTATTACGAATCTCACCATTAACACATATGCACACACAAATATATTAACAATATAAAGGGCCTGTGTGATTCCAATGTATCCAAAAATTCTAAATCAATTCCATTAAACGGTACATATATTTAAAATATTTAATTTAAGGTCAGGAGCTTACATTTCCAATTCCACAGACTCGAAATACATTTTCAAACACAAGTGACTGATGTTACGGAATATACTAATCTACGAAAATTTGTTAACTGTACAAGAACTTCAGACTCAAATTTGTCTATTCTACTTTAGGATATCTTATCTTGCAATAATCTTTCGTCTGTCAGATAGCCTGTTCTGCAAAAGACATTAAAAAAGTAAACGGGTTCAGAGAATTGTTTTATTTTCCCCGCAGCTTTCTTTTCTTTCCTCGATAAAAATAAAATCTATACTGTGAAAAACTTGCCTCAGAGCATTTATTCAACGGAACTTTGACGAAAATTCAACGGAACTTTGATTAATAAAATTTGCAATTTCTCACGTCTACGGAGAAAAATTCATGTAGAAATTACCCGGATAGCACGTAAGTTAACTGCAAGTTAAATCGACATTCGATTTAACTTGCAGTTAACTTACGTGCTATCTGGGTACGCTGAATTCCCGGACCCAATATTTCACGCAGAATTCCTGGTGAGTAGCCACCCTGTGTGACAAATGTACATCAGAATATATATCTAACCCAGGGCACGCACGTCACTGGTAACATGTGCAAAGTCGCCATATAAATAAATTTAATGCTACATTAAACAATGAATGAAGTATATTGCTATTGAAATTAAATTACATGTAAGAAACTTGGCATTCAGACCTCATTCAACTTCCAGGGCTTGTAGCCCCCTCCGGCCCCCTTCCGGACGACCATGACCGCTTTTCTTTCGGAAAGAGGAATTGTGGAGAAGTGCGACGACGTTTTGCAACGAAATTTCCTGGTGTTCCCGTTCCACATAGCACCACTATATTAAACCTTGCAAAAAAGTTTAGAGTAACAGGGTCAGTTCTGAATAAAAGTTGAAAGAAAAACCCACGTGTACTTACTGAGGGAAAACTCGATGAGATAGGACAAAGGTTAGAACAGTCTCCACGGAAATCTATCGGCCGCTTCTCACAAGAAACGGGTGTATCAAAAACCATAGCATTTATAGCCGCTAAAATTCTTAAATCTAAAAATGAAAAATAAAAATCTAAAAAATAAAGTATACGAAGACAATCCGCACACCATCCGTGAGTTAAAAGAGAGTATTGTACGAGAAATCGGGAGAATTACAGTAGACGAACTTGCACATGTAAATTCCAATTTCCTTCGGAGATGCCAGGAATGTGTTGCAGCAGAGGGACATCATTTTCAACACCTTCTGTAGTCAAGGTTAGTACACAATATGAAAACTGTAATTTTAATAGCCGACTCTAGCGACTGTCGCGGACCCCGACCACCGGGAAATACAAGCGCTGACGCCGGGCAGCTTTCCGCCAAGTCTCGTAGCAAATGTCAGGGAATGCTCTATTAAAACCAGCGTTTTATGGCTTATCTATTGAGGCAACCAGTCATCGCTGTTTCGATGGTTGTTTTACTCACGTCATTCTTCACCTAAGACAACCAAGAAAAAATAATCAGCACACTACAACATAATTTCTCAACGTATGGGGCGCGACCCAATGCTGGGTCACGAGGGGGCGTTTGGTGGGTCGCAAAGTCGGGCTCGAAAATTGATTTACTGTGTCTTAAAGACCTATTACATTTCAATTACTACGACATATTGTTTTAACAATTTAAATTCAACCCTAGTCTATACTCTACATTCCTGTTAATCACGCTCTACCATTGCTACAAGGGTCGTTCAAGGTTGACCGGGATTTTCGTACGTAAAAAATCGATGAATAGCCGGATCATGATGAAACGTGCGGGTGACGTAATGTATTCCTTCGCGAGTAACTAGCGCCCGGCATGACGTATTTCGCGCATGCGCAGCAGTTGCAGCGAACATGGCGGCAAGTAGTGTATCTGTTGCTGTGGAACAGTGGTGTATAATAAAATTTCTTGTGAAGGAGAAGGTGAAACCTGCTGAAATTTGGCGTAGACCGCAAGCACAGTATGATGAACAAACACTGTCACGAGCAAGAGTATACGAATGGTGTCAACAGTTCAGTGAAGGGCGGGAGTTGGTAGCAAATGAACCGCACGGATTTTTGAACCGGTAAGATTTTGGGAACTGTCTTCTGGAACATGAAAGGTGTTATCCATGTGGATTTTTTGGAGAAGGGTACTACAATTAATTCCCAGTATTACTCAACACTGCTTCACGGTGCTGTACGTTGGGCCGTTTGGAAGAAAAGACCTGTAATGTTGTCGAAACACATGTCATTCTTCTCCATGACAATGCCAGGCCACACACGGCCCATTTGACTCAACAACACTGACCAACTTGCACTGAGAGGTTTTACCACACAGTCCTTGGAGTCCAGATTTAGCCCCCAGTGATTTCCACTTGATTGGAAGCACTTGGGTTTGATGCACTTCCAGACAGATGAGGAACTCAAGAACGCTGTCCTGCGGTGGTTACGACACCAACCTACTTCTTTCTACGCCAAAGGCATCAAGGAACTTCCACAACGATGCCAACGGTGTCTGGGGGTTCAGGGGGAATACTTTGAAAACCTGACATAGTTTGGTACTGCTATGTATGTATACTTCTTGTCTAGAAATAAAAGTCCCGGTCAACCTTGAACGACCCTTGTATTTACCGGCATCTCTCAATTTCAGCATGTATGTTTAGTACAGGGTTGGCAAAAAAAAAAAAATTCGAAAAGAAAAAAAAGTTTTTTTTGTTTTAAACATGTTTTAAACAAGAACAAAAAAAAACATGTTTTAGGCAAATAAAACTTTAAAAACATAATGCCACAAAGACCTTATTTTCTAAGAATATAGTGATTAATAAGGAATCAGTTAATCCAAGGAAGGACTATGTTCCTAGTTATAAAGTAAACACTTGACTAACTTCTTAAAATATTTATTTTTCTTAATTTTAAATGTTAAATCTTGTCACGTAGGCTGCTCAAGAAGCTTCAACTAATGCACACTTTTGTTTTAAACATGCTAATCCTGTAATTAACGCCTGACGAAGCCACCAGACGAGTGGCGACACCGATCGCTGAAAAAAAATTATGCGGAAAAATGATAGTAAGTGTATCAGAGTTAATTACCTATCTTTGTGTAACCGCCAAACTGATATCTTTAGATACAATATGCCAACCATGGTTTAGTTACATGTTCGACTAAATTAGTCTTTTAAATTAACTATTTACTTTTCTAGAATGAAGTATGTGTAATTTGTTTAAGCAAGCGTAAAAGAGGGCTCCTTAAAGTACTCGATGTTAGCAAAAATATGATAATAAACTGGATGCACACCCCTACAAGTAATTCTACCGGTGCCTATGCTTATGGGTCCCATGAAGTGTAATATCCTTCAAGGTGGGTCCCGGACTGAAAAAGGTTGAGAACCACTGCACTAAGACCTTGTGAACCTGACAGCCACAGGGACTTGTTTCAGTTGTAGGCATTGGTGTAGTCAGTAATGGACTCTCATATCATCAAGATATGTCTTTTGCGTGTCTTCCACAGCTGTATTCTCACCAGACCTCATTCCCAGTGATGCTCACATCTTTCACCCACTCAAAGGGAGGTCAAATATGACAAGCAAGGGGTGCAAGAGACCAGTCAAAAGACGTGTTTGTTTGTTTTTCTTAGAGGTATCCATGCACTTCCCAAGTACTGCAAAACTTTTATTGCATGCCATGGAGACTGTGTAGGAAACGATGTAACGTAAGTTTATACCTTTGTATTCAATACATTTCAAGATGAAAAATGCAAGTTGTTGCAGATATTAGGAGCAAACTTGCAAAATACAAGTTCACAGAGAATCAGCAGTTTAAGCATTAACATCTATCATTATCCTCAGTTTCTTTTATTCCAGGGTGAGCTCGAATTGCAAATTGTATGGACTAAATGTAAATACATATACAATATATTTATTTATCATATGCAGTGGCAAATATAAAGTACAAGCAATGCAAAGCACTGCTTGCACTGGCGTACACAGGATTTTTTTTTTCTGGAGGGGCTGAAATTGTAAAGTTGGATAGTACATAGTTGCTTTCTAGGGGAACCGCATACACAATAAGACATTTCGTATTTAGAACTTTCCACTCTCAAAAAATAGGAACCAGGGCTCATTTTAAGGGGGTGTTTGTTTGCATTTGCCACTGCCCCCCCCCCCCCCCCCCGAGTTCTTCACTGTTTCTATCTGAAATTATGATTATCTCAAAATTTTGGAGGGGGTTGCAGCCCCATCAGTCCCCCCTCCTCTGTGCCTCTGACTTGCACTATTAGAATGTTATTTAATGTACTTAATGTTTTAGCCTTATTTAGTTTCCACTGCAACCGATTTTACAAAATTTTACGGCCGCAAACTCCTTCAACAGCCCGTTGCAAGCAGCAGACACTCTGCTTGTGGGCACCGACACAGGTAACCAGTGCATCCAAAGGATAAACATGGAGATGCATGAAATCTTGTTGGAGAAAGAGGCCTCAACCCTTTGAGAAAAGCTGAGCATCTTTTGCTTCTCTGAAAGCACCCGAGAGCAGAAGGAAACATTGCCAGCAGACCAATAACCAATGTGTGTCTTCATGAGCACATAAAGATGATCACAAAGATACTGATAATTATTAATCATAAAATAACTGAAATAAACTATTATCATTGGTCTAAATTCCATGTAGGTCACTTAAATTACAAATTAATTTGTATTTCGCGAATTTTAAAATGCATCTAAAAATTTGACATTAGGGGTTGGGGCAAGCACTTGTGTTTCCGGGAAGAGGAGCACTTATTCCTTCGGATCCTAGTTTTGTAACCAAGGAAAAAAGATTCCTGCACCCAAAATATGGAAAGGAGAGAATAATTTTAAATTCCCCTTCTCATTTTTTATTTTTTTTAAATAGAAGAAGCATGTTTGCAATCTGCACACTGCATCCAGCTCAAATTATGTCACCAGTGTTGACAGCTACAGGGTTGGCAACTGTCAAAATATTTACATGGTAATTCAAGTGACATGTTAAACAAATTTTAAAAGTAAATTCAACAAATTGATGGCTTTTGAATAGAACTTGGGGTGGAAAAAAATAATCTGAAAAAATAACTATCTTCTGATATTTGTAACCAGCACAATCTAAATTGTATTCATTGTACACATTAAGAACAAAGAAACATTTTGTATTATTATGGCACTTTATTACTTACACATTGTATACATACTCTTTCTCTTGTAACGATTCTGATTCCACAGCGTAATTTCTATCTCCAAACTGATATATCTTCTCTTCCGTGAGTGATAAAATTAAGGAAATAGGTTGGTATCACTTGCTGTTGTTTCAGAGAATTTCAGAGAGATCTTGTTTGGATGCTTTGTAGTTGGGGTAAGGACTTGTGAGGAAGTGAGTCTTTGTTTCTGATCTGAATTAATCAAAATGAACCTTCATTTGGGAACGGTTGATACAGTGAAGTAAGGATGTTTTACCGTTTGTTTGAGTTGGGTTATTAAGTTCACTTTTGGCACAGGTTAATCAGGACTGGACCTACAGTATAATGTGGGGTCCGAACTACAATAGAATGTGCCTCAACCGGGTATTAAACCTGGGACCCCTTGACTACAAGGTGGCATTACCAGTACACTATCGGAGAAACCTTAGGGGTGTATGTATTATTTAGCAATTGAAATCTGCTTCATTCAGCTCGAGAGAAAAAAGTGTGAAAATGAAAATCATGGAAGCGAGGCGACCAACATCCAATTTACCTGACTTATAAACAAGTTATCTCATGGAGGGTTTGTGCAACACTTCCAGGAGTTTGGAATTTATTGTGGTGAGTACATCGTCAATGCATGTGTTTCTGTGCTTAGATGGAGATTTCAATGTGTATGTCCTCTGTGTCAGAGGTGCCAACTTAATATGAATTTGTGGGGGGGAATTTAATCAACAATATTGTCTATATAGCTGTCTAAATAATTGCTTGCCTCCTTCCTGAGTCCACGCTACTGATCATATGAATTAATTCAATACTGAATTATAGCGAAATAACAATTTAGGTATATTATTATACGACATTGCAGCCTATGAGGATGTAATAATGAGTGTGAGATAAACATGTATAATCTTATTTACCATCTTTCTTCTGTTACAAGTTGTCCACATTATCAAGCTGTGAAGAGCTCCTCACACCACCAGAAACAAAAACGTGTTTGAAGTATTTTTCCCACACAAGACACTCGTACAGGATTACTGTGTGAGGTCTTGACATTGGTCTTCTGAAATCAATAATCAGGATGATCATCATCTTTCTCCTGAAGGACATTGTCCACATTATCTTACGGTCAGGAACTCCTTTCATTATCAGAAGCAAGGATCTTTTCAAAGTACTTTTTCCATGGAAGTGGCACATAGGGCATAAGTGCATTTAGATCTTGAAGCTTCTTTGTTGACAGTTTCAAAGGTGTGACAGATGTGCTGAGAAGCATCCCAGAAGACGCTTTCTCTGCTTGCTTCCATGACATCCAGAAACGGTGGCAGCTGTGCATAGATAGCTGAGCGGGCTATTTTGACAAGACCTAGGACCATTAGTTTGTATGTTGAATAAATTATTATTTACACGCTCGGTCCTGGAACTTTCTTGACAAAGGTTGTATTTTCTTGTAGCAATGCAATACGTAGCACATTAGGTTCTGTATTTACAATGTAAACAATGAATTTCAACAACTGCATGTGTCTTATTGTAGTCCTATCTTTTCACACCAGGCGAAATTTTATTTGAACTTAGACATCTAGATGGCAGTGTGATCGCAAGCATTGCCAACTCACAATTGTTATGCACCCATCCTACGGTCAATGAACCTTTGGTTATTTTCATATTGAAAAACTCTCTGTTGGTTAAGACTGGAGGTGAACTCCAACTGATGGTTGACTGACCAAAAAGTTGACCAGACATTGAAAAACTGACCCTTAGTGATCTAGAACGTTTTTGTGATTGTGTTTCAAACTTCACACAGAAAGATGTGTCTGATCCACAACTTTACGGCATGTTATCCTTAGATTTTTTCAGGTGTTCTACTCGGTGGATGTACACAGGAATGATAGTAGTGGGTTCCAAGATACCTCAGCCAGGATTGTCTTACACTGATGTATCTTTTTGTGCTTAGCATGGAGTAGGGTGAATATGAAAACAGAGTAGCTCTGCATAAGCTTGTAAAGTCACCCACGAAGATTTCTCAAGACTCTAAAAACCTTGATCACCAAAAGATTTCTGTATCGGATAATCCAGAGATTCACTGATATTGTTAGTGTGAAATATCGACTGAGAGTAGACCGGCATCACACTGTATGAACAGCGGCAGCTCGCGTTTGATGAAACTCCATCCGGAAGCAGGTATTACTGGCACAGGAGCTGACCATCTCATAACGATCAATGTTTCATTTTTGTGAAAAATGCTTAAAAAACAGTCCCAAAGTGTATGTGAAAATTGTCCTGGATGATCTTGTGATGCTGTTGAACCAAACCATGTTTAACAATGAACATGGATATTCCAGCAAGATTCTTCTCCAGCTCATAAGGCAAGGATGACGCAACAGTGACTGAAGTTCAAATTACCCAATTTCATTTCTACTTCTGATTGGCCATCTGGTAGCCCTGATCTCAATCCCCTGGACTACAAACTGGGTCAGTACGAGAGGGGATTGTCTGTAAGAAGAGGCACCCTACAATGGATGATATTCAGCGAACAACTTCCCCTACAATTCATTGCGCGAAATGCCACCTGCTGCCTTGATTCCGGCAAGCATTTTGGAGCATGTTGAAAACATGTTTGATAAGTATTGCGCTCACAGCTTTTGTGGCAGTGATTCAAGATACAAATATAACAATTATCTGTGAAATGTAGTCCTTCACAATTTGCTTAGTCTCGTAACAATGACCAGAGTATCTAAAAAGATATTTGCCACAAAACAACGTTGTATAAAGGTATGTAACATCTTAAAGAAATACAGGACTAGTGAATCTGATTCTCATGGAATTAATTGGGCTTATCTGATAGTGTAGCGGCTAATGCTGTCCCCTTGTAATCGAAGGATCCAAAATTTGATTTCCGGCACTAGTCCATCTGAGAATAACGTGAATTAAAAATAAACTTTGTCTCGTGAAAATGATAATTTATAGATGATCCAAAGTGCAAAATTGTGTACTATTTTCTTTAAGGGCATAACATATCGTTACATTTTGCATGTGTATTGAGACAGGCATAGAAGATATACTGAAAAGTGTATACAAATATATGCATACTGCGAACACATCCGCTGATTGATAAACAACATTTAAACTTTTTAATTTTGTGAACATTATTAGAGATTGTACAGCAACCACACGCGTTGCAAAGCATCAGGATGTAAAGAGTAGCATAAAATTTACATAACACTAGCTATAAACACAGTACTTGCCTTTTAAATACAATTCATATTTCACCCCGGATTGGAAAAATCACGCCATTTTAACCACACAACACACACACACTACATTAATTCAACAAAATAAAACTTGTCTAAGGGTTCCTTCTTTGATGGACCCTACTTAATGCCTCAGTGTGCATGTTTGTGTGGGAGGAGCAGATTTGTGACAAACCACCAGACTGTCGCATGTTATTTTCTTCACCATTATTTTGTTGTAAGCGAGCACCTGGTTTCAGAAAATTCTTATCTTGACACATTTTTAAAAAAAGCAGTAGTGGCGGATTTTCCTATAGAGACCAATATGGAGCTTCACTCAAAATTTTATGTACAATTGAATAGTCCTAATGCAATTGAATTAAGTGTTATTTGGCAAGATCATCTTTAAAAAATCAGCACACATCCTCTACAGAAACTACAATAAGAGTAACCTTAGTTTTATCTGATTCCTGGATGGTCCAGAAATATTCATTTGAGACATTTTGCACAATCTCCATGGCCCACTACCAAGCACACTGACATTTTATGTGATGTCCATCGATGTTTCCTTTTTATGCCATGGTTTGTGACATTTACATCCTACAAATTTTTAAATGGGGAAACAATGAAAACTCATTAATATAGGTCAGATTTAAAGATTCATAGTTTGCATTTCTGATTTGAAAAATATAGCATATTGAAGAATATTTCAGGTATGTCTTAGTGTCTGAAGAACATCTTTAAAAATGTACCATTATTACTACTTTGGGAAACAGAAAATTCCAGCAGTGTCTTACTAGATTATACCTCTGCCAAGAGTAAATGTTTAGGTTGCATATTCTAACTTTGTTGTCTTAAAACGAAAGTTTTGAATGCACCCTATGCATCAGCCCCCTAGTCTACCCCTTGCTAAGGGACTGTTTTTGCACCTATAATTGTGTAATCAACCAAAATGCATGAGAATGCATGAGAATGATCAATTTAACTTTAAGCTAGGATTTAAATTGAATATCTACTTACTTCTTTCAGAATTCCATACATTTTTCAACTGTTGTTCACATGCTCCTTCAGTGAGAGCTATATCTTCCTGTGAGTTCCTCATTACAAGGGGTATCCCAGAAGGTTAACTGATGAGAACAAAAAACAGCACTTACTATACTATCGCCCTTCCTCCCCTTTAAATTATTCTTCATATAATGTGAACAGTAAGTAGGAATTAGAAAAACATTAATGACCAGCTTTAAAGACTACTAATGTAATTTATAGCCATCCTCAAAATCTTCCTTCACTGCCCAAAATGGGTGAACCCATGCTTATTTGGTTTGGTATGTGGAACATTTCTTTTCAGATGCATCATGTTATTCGACATTCAAATAAAAAGAAATAAATAAAATGTGCGCTTACACATTTATAAGTGAATTTAGCCCACCTAAAACTTGAAAATTTTCATTCTTCACCAGAGAATGCAAATAATTATAATCACAACACTAAAGCCTACTTCCACAAGAAGATTCACTATTGATAACGCACTCACCTCCACTAAATCAATTTTAACATTATAATCTTTGACGTCCTAGAGATCATTACCACTAAATTCCCAACCAATAATTGTGAAACCTATCCTAAACTATCCGTTACATAACTATAAATGGTACTAGCATCTGAAAATGAGAATGAAACTAGACACTGCATATTTCCTCGAATTTAGAAATGTGGTATGCCATATTTATTTAGATATAATATATTTATTCCAAAATGTTTGGATTCAGTAGCATTTGCAGTGTCCAGCATGTTTCACTACTTAGTCACCTGAGAGAACCAACTATATTTTCTCCCCATTCTACATAGTAACAAGATGTTTGTGATCAGGCAACGACATTATGATGTTTTATCATCAGATTGCCAAGATTGCTACCTCTGCCTGATAAAAATGTGCATGGGTTTAATTAGTCACTGGAAGTCATTCAGGATGGCTGTGTGTACCATTGTGGAGTGAGTGATTCTTGTGTAAACGTCTTGGATAATGAAGTCTATAAAGGTAACAACATGAACTTTTGAGACATGTTTGGAGAAAGCATCGAGCATCACTACACAAAAAGCACCAATGTGTCTGGATGTTAGTTCCAGCATTCATTGTGAACAGAGCTACAATACTGAAGTATTGCGTGTTGAAAAGTAGGAATGCTAGTTTGTCCATTAATATACCTCCAAAAGTATTACATACTCAAATTACAACACAATATATCCATTGTTACCAGTGGTGGCAATTGGGTTCCAAAACTAGGGGGGCAAGGTGCAAAAAGTGGGGGTGTGTGGCAAGGACAGTTTACTTTCCCTTGGTGCAAAAGGTTTAGCATAGTGCTAGGGCAAAAGTAGCACAAAATGTGTGGGAGAGGGGGGGGGGGGCAGCTGCCACTGATTGTTACTACTGGAATTCTGGAAATAGCTTCTGTAAGCTGGCAACAGTCCCATTCTTATACAGACGCAAGAGGCTCCGTCCGCTGAAGATTACCATGGCAAAAGTATTTAACATCACACTTTATATTGCTTGCATTTCTAGCAGTATTGTCAAATGAGAGCTGAGAACTTACGAAATTTTGGAAACCTCGTTACCTCCATTGCACAAATGTGAAACTTTTAACAGTGAAATATGGTAGAAGAAACATTTCTGTTATTAACTTAAGGAATGCATCACACATCAAATTAAGTGCCATGTATTGGACCTTTATTATCCATAAGGGGATCTCAGCTTCAGTGGCTTGGGAATTAAATTGTATGGAGCAGGAAAACTGCATTCCCAAGATACAATCATGATACCATCATACATATGTTCTGTCAAGTTGACTTGATAATGACCTATGCAGAGCGAACTGAGAGATTGAGAAGGTTCTTACATTATGTTACTGCCATTAATATTTTTTTCTGACCACACAATTTTAAATAAATAAACCCAAAACAATCCGTCAAAATTCCGTTCTTAACCTTCCCAGGTCTCAAGAATGAATAGCCTTTAGACATCAACATTAATCAGTGATTTTGGGATGAGCTTTAAGTTCACTTTATGCACAGAAAGGTTATTCAGCACTGGAACTACACATTCATGTGGGATCTGAACCACCATGTGCTCAACTGGGTACTAAATCCAACACCCTTTGATTGCAAGCTGACAACTTTACAACCACACCAATAGAGACCAGTGACTTCGGAACATACTGAAATTTGGCCAATGTTCTGAATATTGATGTCTGCATTATTACCTGAGCTTCATGATCCGATATTATTAATTAATTATTGCAGTGGATATATGATATAATAGAAGGTCCGAGAGAAGAAGCCCAAAACTTTTAAATATGAAAGTCTTCAGAAGACTTCTAGCTTCACAGCCATTCTCATCTATATTTTTCACAACGAAACAGAAGTTTCACATGTGGATGGACATTATGTACTGTCAAACATATGGCAGATCCTTTCAAGCCTTGTTTTAGTGTTGTCCTCGGAGAGTGGATTGGGGCAGTCAATTTTTTTAAAAAAAAAAAATATTTTACAGCATTATACACAATGGTATTTGAGGGGAGTTGAGGGTTAATCCCTTCTCTGGCTACTAATATTTGGCACTTAGAGAATGCTACAAATTATTTATACAAAGCATTTGTACAAATCCTCCCAATACTTCAAATCCCACAATTTCTCCAATGTATCCACATGCATTTCATGACAATATGGATGGAGAGAAGTAAGTAGTCATAATTTTACGAACCAGTTATTATTTCAGAATTTATCACCATGAATTTGGGAGAACAGAATGTCCAAGGTGAGAAGTACACGGGATGGGATCTCAGCCGTATATTTCTGTAGGAAAAGAAGGCAGATGGGTTGAGGGGAATGACACATACCCTCTCTCTGAAAGAGAGAGTAAGTCTGATACAGGTCTTCATGGGAATGCAATAACTTTAAACTTTTTAACTAATCTAGTGTTTTCTGAAGGGGAAAAGCTGTTTGCGGGAAAATGCTTTAGCTACCCAAACACCCACTCCATGCCTCAATTCAGGGTTGTATGAAACACTTATGTCCCATCCTCTGGAACTATACGGCTCAAGAAGTCATTGCCATGCTCAATGTACCATGTCAGAAAAACTAATGTACTGGCCTCAGTTTCACTCTGTGTTCTTCCATAAGCATCTTTAAGACACCCAGGATGCAAGCAATTTCCAAAACTAGAGTAATTTTATACATAATTTCATGAACAACCTTGAAATTTGTGGAAAATTCAGGGGGAAGTCACATAATTGTGAATCACCTGTTCTCCCTAATCTTCTTCAGGTGCGAACCAAATCTTCATGCACCTTATCACACTGTGTTAGGCACGTCATTTTCTGTAACATGCATACACATGGGGTACTCCTGTCACCCAACCCTTTAACTATATTTAAGGCATGAAATACATCGTGAATTATACTGCACATGCATGCGGAACATTCTTTCTTTGTATTTCTTCGAAGATGAGCTGCAATTTTCTCCTCCACTTTATAAATGACATAATATTATAAACTTAACGTCAGTCACATTCTTGGGAGACAGTCATCCCCCATGTGGCTAAATACATAACAACTGGATCAGTGTCATGTTTACTCTTGGTCAAATGGTCATTTTCATCACTATCACATACCTATATGTCCTCCCCTTCCTCACTAAGCCACTTCCGTATAGCATCTGAATCTGCTGCGAGCTCTGCCTTGCTTGCTTTGATATATATTTCTTGTTACGAATTCAGTCCCACAAGCATGCAACTGACATTAACTTTATTATAATATTACATGGCTTAAAAGTGCAACAGAACAACACAGCTGAGCTTAGAACAAAGATAAAGAAAGAACACTCAGCTATACAAAAGCACCCATGTGCAGTATAGTTCACAGTATTGCAATCTCACACTGAATATCAATGGGAAAACTTGTACCCCACGTGCCTAGCGAAAGGATGCCAGGGGTTCCGGGTCCAAATCCCAGCCTGGGGACGAGTGTTTGAGACTCCTCATTCATCAATTTCATCATATAATTACTTATCCCCATCTTTGCAATTAACCAAAAGTGGCAGAAAAGCGAAGTAAAATAAACCAAATCAATCAGCCAGAGGAGGGTTAAACATTATTAGCATACACCACAATGCAAAATGCTGTTCAAATGTCATCTGCAATTGCATCCATGCCTTGTCAAAGAAATGTTAAACTCGGCACTGCAGTGGCAATATTTGCAAACTGAACTTATTTTGTGGATATCCTTCGTATCTGTTCGAGAGAAGAGTTAAAAATTATTTTGCCCAACAAAAAGAATATTGACTAATGAAGCTGATTCTCTTTCACAGTTTAACACCCTGCATAAAATCAAGATGCTTAAACAGAAGTCGCTGGAAACCTGCTTTTCCAACCTATGGAAACAGAGGTCTGCACTATTTGGGTCACAGAAAAGTGTTTCCTGCATTTTTGTGTTGCTTGCTGTGCAGATTTCAAATAAGACCTCTGTTCTTATCTATTACGTAAGGACTTTTCAATCAATTAGGATATATGCAAAGGGCCTACTTTATGTATTCTTATTTAACTAATTTTTTCTTAAAATATTCTAACAAGCTTTGCGTACATTATTATTGATGGAAATCGATTTTCAACACTACTGAGTCAAGAATAATTTTATTGGTGCAATGAAAGACTCTTTAAAAATATTAGGAACAAATATGGAATCTATTGTGTTCTCATCAATTTAGCTTATGAAAGGTAATTTTAACACCAATTCCGGTACTATGAATGCCTCATTCAAGACTAATTATAAATATCAGAGAAGCATATCCTAATCCACCATCTCCATCAGGTTAATATGATACAGAGTGAGGTAAGGCAAATGGGCCACTTCACCTCTTGTATTCTATCAATTACTGCATTATGGAATATATGGCAACATATTTTTATGTACCAATTACACTACATTTGCAAAACATTATGTCATTGTTTTAATGCATGGTATTGGAGGAGTTGTGACATTTCTTAGCAAAACCGAAAAAACCAGCAGGAATGCAATTCATCCTTTCCTTTCTTTCTCCAGAAAACAGTGTGTGGTACCGAAAAACCAGCTCACATATTCATAAATTTCCTATTACAGTACATTAGGTGTAAAGTAAATTCCCCATGAATACAGCACTGTGCCATGAAGGCACATTTAGAGGATGTGTGGGTAGGGTTCAACACATTTTTAACCTCGGCCATATTGGAGGTGATGTGATCAGCATCACGCTCCAGCTGCCTTTACCCCCATCCCGGTACACCTTGATTTGAGTCTGGTGAGCCCCAGAGCCACCTTATGCGAGGACAATGTGGGAAAATTGTGACCTTAGATCTCCGAGCCCAGGTCTCCTGCATGGCAGTCACATGCCCTACCGACTCGACCACCGCGGCTCACTACGTCAGGTGTACAATGTTTTTTGGATCGCTCTCTGTACATACTACAGTACAGAGCATGAATTCTGCATGTTAGTAGTGTCTGATATAAATGGGGTTGTGCAGTTTCCCCCCTTTAGTTCACAGTAATTAAAAAATAAATTTATTGGAGTCTATAGTGATGTAGATATTGAAAATATTTTTGGCTTGCTTTGCCTATTTGCAAGCTATTTTTATAATGCATAAGTGAAATATTATTTTTCGTCTAGCTGCAAATTACTTAGTCTTTCATGTCTCATATAACTTGGCATTCTGGTATTTTTTTTAAAAAACACAGGTCTGTACTGTATATAGTAATTGTTTTCAAAGAGAAAGGTGAATTAAAAATGAACACAATAAATTTCCAATTAGTAAACTGTTTGTAATGTAATTTGCTTCATGTAATAAAAATAGCATAAGAGAAATAAATAGGGCTTTCTATCTATTCCAAATATCAGTATCATATGCTGAAATAATTTAATATATTGTTAGTTCACTTGACAAGCCCTGAGTTTCAATGTAGCTATAATGGCTATCTTCTTGCAAATTTGCAAAGGTAATTGATAGCCTATTATCCGTCAAGAAATTCTTGTACAGTCACTTTTGGTTGTGGGATGTAAGATGCCATCAATTTTCATTAACCGTCACAACCCAGGAGTATTCATGACAGTCCCTAGAAAAACCACCTTGACGAAGCAAATTTAATTTACTATGAAAATAACAGTGCATATGTTTTATACTATGAAAAAGCAACAATACGCTAACATGACTACAGCATTCTCACGAAAAACATATGCAGTCACAAAAAAACAGCCCTAATAACAACTATGATTTCTGTTGTTAGGTACTGAACTATATCACAGATCTTCCCATTTCAACAAGAAATTTCCTACATTTGTATAAGAGTGCAAGGCTCAACATAACATCATATACATGAACTTTGTGGCAATTTGTAACCAACATAAATTTAGCAAGCTCTAAAACTCAGTCAATTCACTACAGTCTGCAGATCAAATACATTAATTTTGCAATGACATACAATAAGTGCAAAGATTGGTAAAACACCAGGATGACCAACTCTCCCAATCTATCCAGGACTGTCTCAGTTTTGACAAAAAGTCCATAGCCTACTCATCCAAACATCTAAGTCCTAGTTTTCTTTAAAGCAAATTTTGATAGCTTAATATTTTCCCGTAAAATGGTATTTTATGTCACCGAATACTATTTATAGGTTTGGTAGACACTTGCAAAAAAAAAAATAGAACAAGATATGCTCTGAAATATAAAGTGAATAATTACCAATACTGTTGAATATGCTTTATTTGAAGACAAATATAACCATTGCCTTTAAGATTATTTTTTAATAAAGTCCATTCTTGACAATTAATTGGTTAAACTAAAGTTTGAGTAACTCACATTTTCTTATAAATCTCATATTTTTATCTACAGGTAACATTCCCATGTACTACATTTGAACAAGGTTTGTACTAATTTTGGTATTTAGTGTTAATTAATGTTTAAAGTTTGTGGAACATATGCAAGTTAGTTTGAAGATGCAAGAAGCAGTACTTATGCACAAATTCGATTGAAAAAAATGGTGTAGAAGTATTCTCATAATTATTTTTCTGCTGAAATTGTTTTTGGGTTAAAAATTTCGAGTGTGTGTGTGTGTGCTAATGTGAAAAAAGTAGGCAAATACTATGACAGTCTTACCTCCTCACATATGCACTTCAACTTTTCATGGAGGAATAATAATTCAAAATGGGAGGGGGGAAAAGATGGACGGAATATGTAAAGCAACTTATTTTAACTCTAAATACTGAAATCCCCCCTCTCAAAACTAAAATGCAGAATTGTGAATATTGTATCAATAAGTTATTCAATGACTGCAGCACTTGTCCAGCTCCTGGTAAAACTCTGATGTGACAGTTCTCCATTTACATGCATAAGGAACAGAAAAGTTGCTCTACAAAAATGAAGCCATTTTGGTAAATGTTTACTATCCTTCGGACACCTGTGGGGCTATGCGTCAATGGTGTGTGGGGCTATGAATATTTTTTTTCAAAACCGATTTTTAACTATTGTAACCTATGCGTGGCCCTACCTAACCTAACCTTACCGAAAATGGTTCGTGGGGCTATGTACGAAATCTGTCCGAAGGATAGTAAACAAGTACCTGATCATTTTCACCTTTTTTGCCTAATAAGGATGTCCTGTATTGGTCCTACAAAACCTGTTCACTCTAAATTGCAGTGTGTATAAATGGATTCATCTTGGTTCATTCTGGAAACAGACATATTTTAAAAGCATCATCGACTTTCCACAAACTAGATAAAGGACAGGTTTACATTTATTCAACAAAAGGTGCTGTTAGTATGCAGGTTCCTTAATTAATGAGGTGAGCAAAGAAGAAAATTTCACAAGTTTCGTACGAAATGAATAGTTTACCAAACAATGGGAAATTAACACATATGTACTGAAACATTACACTCTGGCCGCAAAAATAATTTGCCGCGTAATATATGGCATATATAATCCAGAATGACATAAATATGTAAACATGCAGAGTTGCATATGGGGGAGGGGGCAAATTCAAAATACATTTTCGAAATAAACGAGATACTGGTAATTACAGTAAGTGTTGCTATTGTACAAAAAAGTGAGTGAACAAGCATCGTTTCATGAACCATTCGGTTATCAGATAAACTTTACGAACGAAATGGTACGCCCTTTAGTTGGAAAATAAAGTGCACAGGTACTTAAGGGACGTAAACAGCACAGAACGCAACAACTTACTGGAGTTCATGTAAGTATGTTTGGCGTGAGTAACTTGTCGGACCGTTGTACTGGTACAACAACAAACAAATTGCACCGTATGTCACACATCACAATCAGGCTTGCTTTAGCCAAAAATATGTAAGCTAATCTGACACAGCAAATTACGATGGCTTCGCGATTCAGTCCGTACCCGAATGCTCCTCAGCCGATACAAGCCTTTTTACCTCAATTTACGCACTTTCATTCTTACAAGACGCCATATTATGCAGCTTTTCCTCTAAGTGAACAATATCATCAATGAAGCATCAAAATTAGCAATTGCATGCGACAAACATTATCCGTTGTCGACAAGTAAACACTGACCACGCTTCAGTGTTATTCTTCAGCTGAGTACTTACCAGTTACGTATTCCTCGTCACCAACTTTGCCGCAATCGGAGTGGGCAAACAGGCATGTACGTAGTAGCCACGTCAAAATTACGGAGCCTTCGTCACAGCAGAACAAGAGGAGCCGCGTCACATCTAAATATAACTATGTATCACTACGCGCTTCAGGAACTATTGGTTAAGAACACAACATGCGGCATGCATCCGCTTGTATGACTCATAGATTGCGAAATAGGCGCGAACAACACCTCTGATAGTTACAAATGCGATATTATATAGTCCGTTACATGTATTTATTGCATTATGG
Source organism: Lepisma saccharinum (assembly GCF_977018435.1). Lineage (NCBI taxonomy): Eukaryota > Metazoa > Arthropoda > Insecta > Zygentoma > Lepismatidae > Lepisma > Lepisma saccharinum. The sequence continues at coordinate 74,552,796 of NC_139232.1, forward strand.
AAATGCATGTTTTTTCCTATCGAATGAAAACTTTCGTGCGAGAAAAAATATATTTACAATAAAATTAAAAATTCAAGGTTGTTTAAATAAATGGTGTATGATCTTGCTGTAATGTGCAACACACTCACGAAATGGGGGGGAGGTAGAAATTGTGAGCGGGCAAGTTGTCACTTTCCCACAAACTTTATTCGCGACATTTTGTATTTCCAGAAAATTAAATATAATAAATTACTGACATGCGATGCATTGTTTCGTTGAATTTGGTGGCAATGAAGAACTTTACGAAGTATTCAGTGGCGGATGCAGGAGTGTTGTTCCTTTACCTGAAAAATAAAAATATATATAATATTCGGGGACATTCCCATAGCCAGAGCGGGGGTGGGCGCAATCCTGCCTTACTTTCTAAATTATGATTGTTACATTTATATCATTTTCCTTCAGGGGCGCGAGGGGGGCTTGCGCACCTTAATTTTCTTCCGCGCCCCTTTCAGCACCCCCTACGTTCAACTGAAAACACTAACCCGTAGAGTGTCACGTCGTCGTCATATTGAGCGCCGAATGTTAGGCACTGAAGTAAGACCGTTATTATTGTATGCGACAGGCAAACACTGAAAGAGATGCCGATATATAGGGTGACCAGACGTCCTCTTTTATCCGGACATGCCCTCCTTTTTAGGTGTCTGTCCGGCGTCCGGGCGGATTTTTTAGAAATCTGTAAATGTCCTCCTTTTTTGGAAGCATCCAGTGGCGCAACCACAGGGGGCATTGATAAAGCAAATCAATAATAATAATGTTATTAAAATTATTATTAGTATTAGTATTATTATAAAAATATTATTATTATTGGTACGTTTATCCTGGTATTTGCCTCCCCCAGACAAAAAAAATCGTGGTTGCGCCTCTGATAGCATCGATTATAGCACATGTGCTGCATCAAGAATGCTTCCACACATAACGATCATGATATAACTTGGAGCACGTTAAGTATTCGAGCAATGCTCACCTAGCATCTGGGAGCTGAACACGATCATTTTCCCAACTGAGTCATTAATGGGGGGTGTGCGGGATCCAGAAAAGCCGGTACCGAGATAGGTAAAAAGAATTTCCTGTTCCGATCTCAACTTCGGGGAATGATTTCCACACTTTTCAGGATCCCGAGCAGTCAGCAATTTTCAAATGGTCATTTTTAACAGTAGTTAATTCTTAATGTTTTCTGAATTGTAAGTGTCTTGACACTTCTCGAAAATTGTAAAAAAAAAATAATAATAAAATAAAAGACAGTGACTTAAAATTCGTGATTTCCACAGCGTCAGAAAATTTTTAAACATTTCCAGTCCCGAAAATTTCCCGGCTTGATCCGGAAATCGCGATTCTCTCCCGTCCCGACCAAAAAAAGTTCTGTCCCGCCCAATCCTAGTCTTTACATTAGTATTATTCTAAGTCGTTGCTTCGCAATCTGAGACTTCTGAAACACGTGTAATCTGAGCAGTTCATTTTCGATTGATTGATATGGTTTATTTTAATTCGCTTTTCTGCCTCCTTTGGTTAATCGCAATGATGAGGATGAGCGATGATATGATGATTTTGATGAAGGGACGCTCACAAAGAACACTCATGCTCAAGTTGGGATTCGAACGCGGGGCCTCTGGCATTGTGGCGCTTTGTGCTAACCACTCCGCCACAGAGGTCGGCCAGTTCATTTTAGATGAAAACGCGTAGTGTGAATTTTTATTATTAAGTCATATTTACTTTTATGAAATAACGAAGCGAAAGTGTATATTCATCAATGATCTAAGCAAGAATATATCCAGCTTTTAAAGGATGGAAGAAACGAATATGAGGTAAAGTGTAAGGTGACTGACCTGTCACTTTCCCCTGCTGTTGAAAGAGTGCAAACATGTTCGTGACATTAAAATCATATTTCCTGACACAATATAAACTACCTAAAATTTAAATTTGGTTTTTGGAAATAAGTTAAAAGCTTACTTGTAACATTTGCATTCACATATGGGGATATTACATTCTAATATCCAAGAATTGGAAAAAATAGTAAAATTCTATGCTTCAAACTATAGATATTCTTAGTTATGATTGTCATGTTAAACAATAGATTAGGAGATTGCTTTTGTTGCTTAAAAATAGCAGGAATTTATTGAAAAAATCATCAGAATTATCTGTGAGTAAAGTGTTGGTAGTTTTTTTATTTTTATATTGATTAAATTGTGAGTAATGGCAAAATGTGTTCCCATTTTTTGCGGTTTCCTCTTTTTTATGACTTTGTCCTCCTTTTTCACCATGCTATGTCCTCTTTTTTGAATGTATGTGTCTGGTCACCCTAGATATACAGTAGTACATACTTTTCTGTACTGTCGGGAGCCTCTATAGACCGTGTTAAAAATGTAAACATAAACATTGGTGAGGTCTTGCCCGGTCCCCCCGGAACTTCCGGTTTAGTCCAGTCCCCTTATTGCCAGTGCAGATTCACTGGCATATGAAGTAAGAAATGGGCGCTTGTTTTCATCAGTTGTGCGACGATAGTCAAGAAAGGTATTTGTTAAAGTTCTACTATGAAGGAGTGGACGTCTAGAATCCGTCGGATTATCAACTGCAGAGCAGATTATTCGAATATGACGTGTCTTTGTGGCCGCCAGTTGTATAGCATACTACATACAAGTATCTCATGTACACGCACGGCGAACTCAAAACGTACGAAAGGTTAGATATATTCAATTACGTATTTTGTAAATGGAAAAGTGAGGGAAAGATAATTCTATAAAACTAGTGATATTTTTATATTAAACAAATCTGCAGAAGAAATGAAATTACACATATCAAATGCTAGTAAATATACAGGGAGGTTATTGCAGCATGACACCGCAAGAGCGGCGGCCGATTGCCGGCCCAGTCATGCAACAGGTGCCGGCAAATTGCGTAACAGATAGCCCGTTACACAAACCGCTTGTTTTGTAATGTTTCCACTTTTCACAATTATAGTTACAATTACAACTTAAATAAGCACGTACCTTGTCGTAAGGATGCTGGAAAAGGTGTCCTCTAAAATACAAATATTTCTGGCACTTTATTTTTGACATGTAATCTTTCTTAGACACCGCGAGAGCGTCGCCCGCTTACCGGCCTTGTCATGCATCAGGTGCCGCCAAATTGCGTAACAGATAGTCCGTAACAGAAACAGCATCGCGGCGCATAAAGCAAACCGAAAGTGTAAAATTATATTTAAAACTAATAATAATGATGATTAATCCTTTTGAACACTAGAGTCAGTGGCGTGCCCAAGATTTTCGAGGGGGGAGGTTACGTATACATTATTATGCAAAACGAAAGCGCAGATAAACGAATTATTTAACAGTGTCACTTAATTTTAACGTGTGAATATTTTTGAAGTAAAGTAGCGATCATACACTGTGTGCGTTTTTCTTTCTGAGAGCGCCATTTGAAATAAGCACTTTTCCCCTTTTGCTACTATGGGATAAACTGAATATAAAAGGCTATAACTGCTCAACAACTGCATCTTTTTAAGAAATTTAAATTCTAAATGTAAGAATGAACAAAAAGCAACATTTTATGTAAATTCCGACAATTGTGAGTCCAGGGGGAAACGGGGGCCAAATCCCAAAGTTCTATTTTCCCCGTAATTACGCAAAATTTCTGAACGTCGTAATTTCCATATTTTTTTTTTTTTCAAAGTTGCGGCAGGAGCATTACATATCCTCATAGAGTAGTCTTTTGTTGTGCTTCCCTCAAAATTTGGTCCATCCAGTGTCTATAGAGCCGACGCTAGAAGCGAAATTCCTCAGATGTCGCAAGAGCGTGAGCGGCTTATCGGAGTAGTGGTAAGCCGCGAGAAGCCTCTCGATACTATGCGAATGCGACAGCTGTCGGCTACCAGTTGTTTAGACGTGTTCACTTCGGTTTGCGTTTATCAGTACTCGTGTTGTTCAGTGCTAGTGCTTTATCGTGTGTTAATTGTTATTCATTCATTAGTTATGCCGCCAAACAAATATAGTCTTGAACAAAGAGTTTTTATGTACGATACTTACGTGAAAACGAACTCTTGCAGAAAAGTAGTCAGGCGATTCGCAAGAAAATTTCCTGGCAATCCTGTTCCGGACAGACATACTGTTTACAACCTCGTTAAAAGATTACGAGAGACAGGATCTCTTGAACCTAAGAAACGTGTTTCCAGACGACGTGTTCTTACGGAAGAAAAGCTAGACGAAATTGGTGAACGACTTGAACATACTCCAAAAAAATCCCTCCGTCGGCTTGCTCAGGAAACAGGCATTTCAAAATCCTCAGCACGAAATGCCACTAAATTACTTAGATTAAAACCCTACAAAATTACAGTGGTTCATGAATTGCAACCGCGCGATCACGCGACTAGAGTTCGATTCTGTAACTGGATGCTGGATAATATTGTTGCTGGCAGAGTAAATCCAGAATTAATCATATTTTCAGACGAAGCTTGGTTCGAATTGAATGGCCGAGTTATTTCACAAAACAATCGCTATTGGAGCGCAGAAAAACCTGACCTTGTGCATGAAGTTCCGCTCCATCCTTTTGCTTTATGCGCCGCGATGCTGTTTCTGTTACGGACTATCTGTTACGCAATTTGGCGGCACCTGATGCATGACAAGGCCGGTAAGCGGGCGACGCTCTCGCGGTGTCTAAGAAAGATTACATGTCAAAAATAAAGTGCCAGAAATATTTGTATTTTAGAGGACACCTTTTCCAGCATCCTTACGACAAGGTACGTGCTTATTTAAGTTGTAATTGTAACTATAATTGTGAAAAGTGGAAACATTACAAAACAAGCGGTTTGTGTAACGGGCTATCTGTTACGCAATTTGCCGGCACCTGTTGCATGACTGGGTCGGCAAGCGGCCGCCGCTCTTGCGGTGTCATGCTGCAATAACCTCCCTGTATGTGCTTTCAACGTCGCCTTTCCGCCTGAGGGATTTAGGGAAAACCTATGATATGGCATGCCACTTTCACTTGCACGAATTTACTTCTAACAACAAAGTTTTCAGACTGAAGCGACAAGCGATATCGGGATTTCGCACAGAAGCATTCAATCTAAAGCAAACCATTCACCAGTATGCTTCCGCAAATAACAGGCCGGGGCAACACAATGCACGGTATTGATAAAACTGCCCATTCCGAGCGATAAGCGACACCTGCAATTTGTCGTGTCTCTTTAATTCGGAAGGTGTTGTTTATTTTTGAATGTTGGTTTCCAAGAGACACGTATCGCTGCAGTCTGAAAGCTTCCTTTCGAACCAATTCACCACGAGAAAATGCACGTGTCGCTTGGACTGGACTGTTGATTTCTCAGTACCATGCATCGTCCGCGTCGATCTGTTGTACTCGTATGCAAGGTGAATTGCAGTGGTCAGAAGTAGCGCGCTACTTGTAGCGTCGCTACAGTAGCTAGCTACAAAATTTGTAGCTGTAGCTGTAGCGACGCTACATTTTGAAAATTGTAGTTGTAGCGGTAGCGAAGCTACAAAACTCCTGTAGTTGTAGCGAAAATTTCGCTACAGCTACATTTTTTCTGAGCATTTTGAGGTGAATTTTGAATGTGGCAACAGCGTCAGAAAAAATCGACAATAACCCTTAATTTTGCAGGAGGTTCATAAAGACAAAGTCAATTACATGGAAATACTGATTATCTAGATTGTAGATTATAGATATCTGCATGTTATTTAATTAATATCTGAATAATTTAGATATCCAGATAACTAACTGACATATACTGACGTATATTCCAGCTAACAGCTACGTTTTTTTAGCTGCATTGCTATTTTGGGGAGAAACATGCCTCATTTTCTACACCGCTGGAAAAAAGTGCCTCGTTTGCATCACCCCCGGAATAAATCCTGTGGATATCCATGGTGTAAGAGACACCAAAATGTTATTAATTGCTGTGTAAAACACAACAAGCAGTGCAAAAACGAGCGATGGATTTTCCACTGCACTGACAAAGGAATAGTGCCAGCAATAAATGGCTCAGTACGTTAACAGCATTGATCATTGTCAGTATTGTTACAAGAATGACAATACGTTTAGAACACTCGGGTTTACATGACAGTTTCCTCAATATATTGTATCATATTGTATAAAGTACGTACGAGTTATTGACTTTCCTGCAGAAACTACAATTTTCTTTAATTAATATACATAGTTTTCAAATGTATGTATTTCTCCTACTTTTGCGTCACTTTTCTGTAATTTCCTGCCTCTGGGTGGGTCGGCATAAAAGTCAAGCCTCTCCATTTTTTCCTGGTCTTTCACCACTCCTCTCTTTCCACGGTGTTCCAATCTTCTCCTCTTTTCCTAACACTCTTCACTATCTGCTCTTTCCACCAACATCTTGGTCTCCCCCTTGGCCTTTTTCCCACTCCTTGTGCATTGTAAGCTCTTACTGGCAGTCTCTCTGCATCCATCCTCTTCATGTGCCCAAACCATCTCATCTGTGACTGATCTATACTGTCCTGATGCTTCACCATACCCACTGTCTGTCGGATCTCCTCATTCCTTATTCTATCCCTTCTAGTCTTCCTCAAAAGACTTCTTAAAAATTTAATCCCCACTGCCTGCATCTTTTCTTTGTCTCTCTCTGTCATTGTCCGAGTCTCTGCTCCATACGTAATTATTGGCACATAGTATGTGTTAATATTACCTTCTTGCATTTCATAGGTACATCAATGTTCCATATTAATCTTCGAACGCTTTGATATAGTCCACCAACCATTTGTCCTCTTCTGCTTACCTCCTCATCTATTCTTCAACTTTTCTCAATCATGACAATGAGGATGAATGGTTTATTTAATTATTCTCTTATCTATAGTCGCTTTCTGCCACTTTCGGCTAATTGTGAGAACGAGGAAGAATGATGAATGATGAGCAGTGTAGGGAATGGAGGAGCAGAGGATCTCATCCTCCCAATTTGGCGTGATTCCTAGTTTTTGTTTTAAGTCCATTTTATGCATAGATAAGCTGATCGAGACTGGATCCGAGCCACTATGTGCCTCCGCTGGGTATCAAACCTGGAGCCCTTTTGTAATCAAAGGGCTTCAGGTACTTTTCATTCAAAATGCTGTCTTCATATCAGTCTATAAAAAATGAAAATTTATTCTCCAGAAAAATATGTTGATGTGAACATAAATACGTAATCCGACAAAATTTCATTTGTGTATAGTTGTAATCATTAATTTGGGTAACACCCAATTGCAATATTCATATATCAAATTTGAATTGATATGGCACTTGCATAGGTATGGAATTCTCAAAAACTATAGGAAAAATAAGTAACTGAAGTAACACGGCTATCAAAATTATCGAATGACAGGAATCATGAAAATAAATAACAGAATCTATTTACCAGTAGTAGGGGATTTTTTAATATCCACATGGTTGTTTTTAGTTTTTTGTGCAGAAGTAGCGCAAAAAGTAGTGAAGTAGCGAGTAGCGAACAGGAGTAGCGTAGCGAGCTACTTTTTGGAAAATGTAGCTGTAGCTGTAGCGAAGCTACATTTTGGAAGAGTAGCTGTAGCGAAGCTACTAGTAGTAATGGCAGCATTATATTCCTACGCGTCAGCAAAAATTTGATGCGCCTGGTGTTATGTTACATCCGGTCGTAGCGGTCCACGAGTGGTTTTATTGTTGAGTCAGCAGAACGTGTGTGATCACCTTGAAGACATCGGAAGTGGTGGGGGGAGGGGGTCAATGGATTTGTCACGTTGTTTGTTGATGTATGCTAACCTAACACGTGTGTGTGTGTGTGTGTTTTTGGAGGAAATGCGCGCGCAACCATTGCGTATGATTCAAAGACATGAAGAAATGATTTAAAGATGGCGCCGAAGGTGTTGTACCCCGAAAGTTTAGCGGCTAAGGTTATTGCTCTGTAAAACAAGAGGCGTCGAGGGTTCGATTCCTGGTAGAGTCAATATTGATTGATTGATAGATTGAGTTAGTTTTTTAAGTCCACTTTATGCACGGCAAAACTAATCAGGAGTGGACCTACAGTTGAAAAGTGGTGATTCGGACCACTATGTGCCTCCACCGGGTATCGAACCTGGGACCCCTTGATTACAAGGTGACGATGTCAATATTGAATGGTCTCGATTAGCCTGTGTGTAAATAAAGGCAACAAAATGGTTGAGTTCGAAAATCGAGTTGGGTTAGTGGTTAATGTTGTCACCTGGCAATGAAGAGGTCGCGGGTTCGATTTTTTAGGTAGTTAAATTAGGCCAATTGTTTAGTCCCGCCATTATAGGTCCCCGATTAGTCCATCTGTGCATAAATAGTGTTTGAATAAAAGCAATATGGCGGCCTTGGGTTAGTGGTTAATGTTGTCGCCTGGTAATGAAGAGGTCGCGTGTTCGATTCTCTAGGTAGTTAAATGAGGCCAATTGTTTTGTCCCGCCATTATAGGTCCCGATTAGTCCATCTGTGCATAAATAGTATTTGAATAAAATCAATATGGCGGCCGCGTTTTGTGTTTAGCGGCTGCGGCGGCGGCGACCGGGGCGCGGCGCGGGGCGGAGCGGCGCGGGGCGGGACGGCGCGGGGCGGGGCGGCGCGGGGCGGGGCGGCGCGGCGCGGCGCGGGGGTTGTTTTTTTATTCCGCGAGATGTTTTAATCAAGTGGTTGAGGGTTCGATTCCCAATGTTGGTGAAAATTGGATATTCAATTGTATTTGTTTAAAAGTTCCGATTAGCTTTTTGTGCACAAAGAGAAAATGAACTAATTGGAAATAGGATGTTTATGCTGTAATGAAAAGGTCCCGGGTTCGATTCACAATGTTAAATTGGCTGATAATGATGTTTTTTTTAAAAAAAAAAAAAGAAGTGTGTTGAGTCCCCATTAGTATTTAGGCAGGAACAGATATTAAAAATCAAAACAAAATGCCTTTTGATTACAACGCAAAGACTTTACCGCTAATGTATAAAGATAAATTAGAATCTGTTGTTTTGCCGTGTGGGGCCCCAGTACCGATTAGCTTAAATGCATAAAGAGTAGGTAAAATAAGCAAGATGGCCGTCACTATTGTTTTGTGATCAAAGAGGAGTCACAGGTTCGATTCAATCAAAGGAGGCAAGATTCTATGTTTCAATTCCATGTAAAAGTCTAAAGTTATATTTCGATTAACCTCAATGCATAAAGAGGAATTAAACAAAAACAAGCAAAATGGCGACAGATGTGATAAAAGAAAAATTGAATTAGTTTTTTATAGTGACAAGAAAAAATAGCGAATCATTGTTAGAAATAGAATGAAAATAAAGATACTTGCCTTTGCGTGTCCAGCGCTGTGCAGAAAAGCTCTCATGCTTTATCTCCGACAAGTCCACAATACACATTTTTTTTTATTGTATAGTTAATTATTAATGTTGTTATTAACACAGATTCTTACCAGTGTGAAGAAAAGCTCTCATGCTTTATCTCCGACAAATTCACAATACACACTTTTTCATTATATAGTTAATTATTAATGTTGTTATTAACACCGAGTTTTACCAGTGTGAAGAAAAGCTCTCATGCTTTATCTTCGACAAGTCCACAATACACAATTTTTCATTATATAGTTAATTATTAATGTTGGTATTAACGATTGTTACCAGTAAAAATATAAACCATGAGGATATTTAAAAGGGTGATAAGTGAAAAAAGCCAAGACATATATTTTATCCCTGTTTATTACCAATATTTACAAAATTCCAAAGAGCCGCACACACACACACACACACATACATATGTAAAATGTTTATATTGTGTCACCAGTTTATCAGCATGTTATTTAACAAGTTTTTATTCTTCAAGTTTGTTCACTCACCCACATAAGGAATTGTGTCACTATCATATCCATTTTCTGCTGCAACCACTGAATTAAAATGTTTCACTATTTTTTCCACAAGCATGTTCTCGCAAAAAACAAACACTTCTTTGGAAAGTCTTTTTCCATCGATGTTTTGTATAGACAAAGGCTCAGGTTTTGTACATCCATGTAGATGGGAAAGCACAAACTTCTCCTTATTGCATGCATGGACAGGGGAAATATCTGTGCAACCGAAACATTGTTCGCGAAGGTCGAGAATGCAAGATTCCACACAGTTTCCAAAATATGATTTCAGATACGGCGACACTGTTTCACACATAACTTTCGCATGCTCGATGCACACAAATATCTTCATAAAGTTCCGCCACGAACTTTCTGCGATGAACACTATCTCCAGGGAACCGTAAGCTGGTTTCTTCCTTATAATGATCTGACGGCGATTGTACAGTGTGGTTATCAGCAATTCATGTTGCTCACTTAGTGGGTAGGAAACACGAGGCTGCTCACCTGGAATAGCGATGTAATTGTCGATTACTGGAAACAATTCCTGAAGAGCGTGCCACTCCTCCAACTGTAGTTCAACACCGGCCGCCCCGCTTCTGTGTAGCCTGACCACAGGTTGGAAATCCAGATGAGAGGAAAGTCCGATTGAGATAACTTTTGTTTTCGAAGCATTCAAATAGTAGACGTGATCAAATAATATCGACTGGCGTATAAGACTAGTTACTTGTTTTTGTTCTTCAGGTAAATGCTGATCGCTCTCTTTCTGAAGAACCCCTTTGAAATTAGTGTACGGTTGAAATCTTTTTTTCAGCGGCATCGAAATAGAGGATTCCATGACTAAGAACTGCGAGATACTGCATGTCGCAGCGTGCAGGTATACATTTTGAAGAAATGCGTGGGTGTGTTTTTGAGACGCATGCGCGCGTAGCAAACCAAGCATGTGCTGGACAAAAAAGGTGGAGGGGGGCGGGGCATTGCAAAGATCAATGGTGAGAGAAAAATCAGCAGAATATCATAAACGTCATATTGAGGAAATGTTGGATAACAAATATTAATTAATTTAATTAAAGCATCAACCGCATTGTCGATCTGAAATTAGGTTTATAGACAGGGGGCAAAATGGAAAATATCGACGATGTTCTAGTATTGGATTGTTTCTGTATTTCCATCGGTATAATCCTCCACCACATTTGAAGCATACTGTTTTATCCTCTTTTTGAATGTAAAATAATCCTGCTTCGGACAGAGCTTCTACAAACGGGAATTCTTTTGATTGCCAGTTTCTGAAAGAGGACAATCTAGCGTTGAAAGATCCCATCTCTGGATATTGCGTCATTGTTCTGTAAAGACACAAAACAAGATAAATATTATAAGTAAGCTGTTGTAAACTGTAACGCTACAAAATTATTAATATACTATTAGGACTATATGTAACTTGTATAAAATTTCAAACAGTATTTACTGTCAATATTTTCTAGTATACGTACCGAGTATTATAAATTTAAGTTACGAGTCAGCAAATAAGTTGTTATAATATTGTCGTTTTTTATCGGTACTGGGAATAAAATTTGAAATTTATGCATGGGTTTACCAGAGGCTCTATGGAATAAATACAGAAAACAGTAATGCCCACAGTACACAGACCCGTAACTTTGTATCTGATGAGTGTTGTACGTATAGAATTTAGAGTTATTTTCCAAAAATCGCAAATGGTTATGCACATGTGGAGGTTTTCCGTAACTATCAAAAAATTCCCCCCGGGAGTTACTGTCTATGTAAATTGCTACCCAGTGCTTCCCGGGGCTATCTTTGGGATCTGTATTTACAATCAACGCTGCTGGTAGTTCCACATGTACAGGTAATTCATTAGCTGCGAAAACCCCAACATGATGATTGTCAAAGGCTCTATTTGATATTAACCCGTGAAGCAAATTTAAAGTCGACAGCATTGCTGGACACTAAATAGTAATATTGTGCAACTCACCTTGTTATACAATTAATCCAGATGAATATCTCTTTGATTATTAATTTCCATGAGAGCGTCAAATTCAGAGTAGATAACACAAGTCACAGTAGATTCCAAAGCCGATTTGAAGTGGACTTCCAAGCTAACAGCCCCTTGCCGTTGAAGACTGCAGTGGGATATGGCACTTGCAGCTGCGTCTGGGGTTATATCGAAAACAAGTAATGCGTATCCCTGGGGGTATTCCTCACGCGATATATTGTTTCCTTCATCCATATAGTGTATCCCTGTTCCAGAGAATAATGTGTGATATGCTGTTATGTACTTGTTGTTTTCAAAGTCTGGTTGAAGTGGTTTGCCGGGAATTTGGACTCCATCAACATATAAAGTAAAGAAGTTGTAATTGAAATGTTGAAAATTGAATGGGTTTGTAGACAGTGTGCCGTTGAATGCATCGTTGGTAACAAACCCCACAACTAATCGTTTCGGAAGACGTCCAAGTATCACATTGTCAATTGTTTTTGAAACAATATCTTTTGGAATAGTTACAGCTTTAAGTTGTACTCTTGTTAGAGGGTATTTTGCTGTATGTTTTTGCAATATGCGATTGTGACTAAGTTTGATGGATGAACTGACCGATACTTTTCTCACATATAGTGTAGCATCCAGAATTTCCACTTTGCCTTCACTGTCATCTAATCCCATCAAGCAGAAAGTGTTTTTCGAAGGAATCAGTTTTATTCGCATTTCCACTCCATTGATCAAAAATTTCTCTTGATTGAAAATATCAGAATGCAAGTAACCAAACATATCAAATGTTTTACTCTGTTTTGTTAGTTGGTTACGTTTTGTAAAGCCTTTGTTGTCTTCCGAAACGTTATCAAAAGCGCCTGCTGTATCCTTGTACCACAATGCACTTTGGAGATGAGATGATTTTGCAGATATGTCATAGTTCAGTGCTTTTTCAAAATAAGACATGTATGGGTGCATGTGAGATGGAAACGAGATGAGTTTGTTATTTAAGTAGATTTGTACTTCGCTGAACATTGCATTGAGAAAATCATTGACAGGTCCAATTGTTTTATCTGTGGGTAGCAATAACTGACCATTCGCTTTTACAATTCTGGCATCTATATTCAACATTGTGTGTGCTAAATCCATATAATCATCACCATGTCCAGGTATTACAAACTCGGTGGGGGCATTATCTGCCAGAGAACTAACAGGTTTGTATCCGATGGTGTGGTGTTCTAAGATGCTTGTCTGAGTAGGTTTTACCGAGAAAATATCCAATTCACTTTTAAAACACTCACATGATTTCTCCCTAATTAGCGCCATATCTAATCAAAAATATCTGATGTTATTTGAATTTTCTTACGGTTGCGTTTGGTTGTTTTCTTGGTGTTTGTATTGGCACTGGATCTCTTCTTTCTCTGAGCGATCCTTCCAGTTCGCTGTCCCGAAGCAGAGTGATTCCTTTTGAAATGTTTATGCCCCTGATAACCTGAACCAATCATTTCCTTGAGCTTTGTTTCAGCTTTTCTTTTAAGATTTGATCTGGCATCCGAAATTCTGGATTGTAGTGACTGTTTTAGGGGTGTTTTGTCTACAACATCACCTAACACATTTACCCCTGTTTTTAACATTTCTTTCCCTACAGCTTTCGCTCCTTTTTTGATAAGAGGCAAAGCTGACCGAAAAAGTCCTCCAAGAAAACTTCCAATGCCATGTCCTTTTTGATAGGCAGCACCGTAATATATATAATAATGAAGTTTCAAACACACTAGTCCGAAGGAGAATGGGATGTGTGCACCAGTGCTATCCCTTAAGTCAATTTCTATTTGTTCGAAATTATGTTTCTGCACTGGGATGTAATGTGGTGAATCGAAAATTTGCACACCATCACTTCCAAAAGTATGTTCCATAGGATTAATGTTTATAATACGTAATAGAGGGGCGACAGCATCTCCCACCATATGTGATTCCGCAATATCTGTGTAAATATACATCTGGGAAGGAATTTCTCTCACAACATTTGGAGGCGAGCGTCCAATTTTTACTTCTGATAGATCATCGGTCGGTTTAAAACCTAATATCCGTGCCAGTTGAGGTGACAATCGTACATTTATGTTTCTCTGCTTGGTAGATATATCAACAGTCACATGTTTGTACGCAGGATGATTTCGGAGACTAAAATTTAATGTTTCAGAATATTTATTGATTTCTGCAACAATGCTGTTTATAGATGCGTAATAGCCTTCGGATATTCGAAGTTCGTTCCATTTGACATCATCCATAGATTTATATTGAATATAGTTGTTAAATCTTGTAATGTTTAGTATTGAATAAGGATAATGCACTTCTACCAATGCCATCTCCCATTTGTTGGTGTCCAACTCCACACGGTTCTGAAGCTTTGTGGTGTAATTAGTTAGAGTATTACTTGGGAAATATTTCATGGAACTGTTACTAGGCAAAGTAAGGTAGAAAGCGTTTGCTTTTCTCATGATGTGTTATGAAGGTTATTTGTACCACTGATGAAAATACCTACAAAAATTTATGCCTCTCTCTCTCTTTTTTTTGACTCCAAAAACGATGCGCTAATCCAACTGTCAAATAATCTGGAGTAACCTTTCCAATGAACTAACAACTTTTTACTGGCTCCTTTACCTTTGGTCGCAAGGATTTTATCAATTTCATGCATATCCGGTAAGCGGACCAATTGCAACTCTTCCGTATAAAATGTTCCATCGATTTTCTGTCCTTGTAGATCTTTTAATTCATACACTTGAGGATTTCTTTTCAAAATACGTTCCACCACAAATATTTCTCTTGTCCAATTTTCCATGTAACCTTTGTCAAAGCGTTTTTTGGTTTTTGTTATTCTCACTGTATCTCCTATTTTGAATGGCATCTTCAATGACAATAGTGGAGATGAATCAGATTTGAGTTTTTTGTCATACATATTGTGCCATACTTTCAAAACCTTCTCAGGAGTAACATCTGCTGGTGCCATTTTAATACTCGAGTGAATTTTATGATTATAAGCTTTCAAAAGCTTTGGGAGTACATTAACATAACAGCTGGTTCTTTGCTTAGTAAAATACTTCCACATGCGTTCCTTTAAAGTTCTGTTGAATCTTTCAACAATACTAGCTTTAATATCAGGATTCTTTGTTGTAAAATAAATTACATTTTGTTTTTTGAGATATTCCTGCACAATACTGTTGGTAAACTCACGGCCTTTGTCAGTTTGTAATTTCAAAGGTTTTCTTTTGCTTTGTTTGAAAATTTGCTGGAAAGCCTTTTTTATACATACACCAGTTTTATTTTTTACAGGGACAGCCCAAGCATGCCTGCTAAAAATATCGATAACTGTGAGTATATATCTGTACCCTTTGTTGTGATTCCGCAAACTCTGCATGTCATTCAAGTCAGCCTGCCATTGGTCATCGATATTATGCACAAAATAAAAGTTTCTCGGAAATCGACGCTTTACAGGTCTATGCAAAGTGTATGCAGTTTGCTTTGTCAACCAATGTTTGATTGTTGACAATGGTATGGATTTTTTTACAGCTTTCCATAGTGTTGAAGCTGTAGAATAGGATGCTGGATGAGATGGATTGTACCAGATATTCTCTAATATTTTTTCGCTCATGGTTTGTATCTTGACCAAGCTGGAACAGTACGTTTACGTTTGTGCCCTGGAAATGATGATACAAAAGACATTGGTTCCTTTTCTTCTTCTTCTTCTTCTGCTTCTGTTAATTCTTGTGCCTCTTCTTGGTTAGCTCCGGACAGCGGAACATGGCGTCCGGGGTTGCCAAAAACAATCTGTTGAATAAACTCCTGTCTCCGGGGGTTACCTATATATTCTTGAGGAATATTAGATAACGCCAGAGCTCTATTGAATAGTTGCCACCCAACAGGATTGCTTGTTTTTCGTGGTCGAATTATATCCGATACTAGATCGACAATATTTGAGCCTTCAATTTTATTATTGTTAATAAAAACTGCCCCATATTTATCCCAATCAATATTACTATTATGTAAAAGACGTTCATACAACAGTTCGGCTTTTCTACGATACATGCTAGGTGTAGCAGCTAGAATTTCTTCTTTCATATCAGTCAACTTCTCAGTAGATTCTGTAATCGGTAGCGACACAGGTTCTCTTTGTTTTCGAGTAATAGACAGAAATTTTTGGAGCACAATACTGTAACGATTCCATTTTTCATCATCCGAAAGACCTTTGAGATTCAAAATTACTTGCATATCCTGATCCAATTGCGATAAGGATGTAGACGGTGCAGACATAACAGGATGTCTCATGTTATCCATAAATTCTTGAGGTATTATAACCATTTTTTTGGCATGCTCCATGTTCAGATTTTTTTTTCACTTAAATAAACTTGATAACACACCTCCTATTAAAGGGGCTAATAACGCAGGTAAAAATCCTCCGTGTTGCACTAGTATCTGTTTCTTCTGCTTTGTAGAGTGTCCTTTGGCAGAGAGATTACGTATCACCTTCTTGTACCGGCTCAATCTTGTTTTCTGAGGTGTTGAAAGAGGAACATTCCCTTTTAGAACATTGTAACAACACTCACAGATTGAATTAACTAAGGAAGAATCAGCAGCTTGTAATATCGCTGTGCGAAGAGCAGGTTTAGCATCCGACAAAACTTGGAGCACTTTAGCGTGTTTCACTCTTGGAGCCATGATGACAGAATAAACGACTAGTGATTATGCTTGCTTTTTTTGTAGGAATATATACATAATTGATATCATCGTCGGGAAATATCCGCGACCGAAAACGTACTTCTTCCGGAGTGTTCTGCTTCAGATCAAACAGCAAATATCCATGGGGTTCAGCGGTGGCATTGTAATATGCATCTTTTATAAAATTTGGATTCTCCGGGTATACTTGTCTAGATAAATAATTAATTTGGGCTCTGTCTCTTGGATTTTTGAAGCATACAATATAATGACTATTTAAAGATATATCCCTATTCCCTTTTCCCTGATGGAATAGATTTTGAGTGATAAAGAAAAGACTAATATCACGATGATGACACCCTTTTGTAAATAAATCTGTGACTCTTTGATCGCATTCCCTCATCTGATCATCGATAATAATAAGATGAGGTCCAGAATTTGGCACAAATTGGTCAATATTAGGCATTCCTTCCCGAAATTGTACAAAACCAGGGAAATCATTGTATGCAGATTGCCATTCCCCGTAGCACACCAAAATATTGTTGAATTTTACATTTACCATTTGGGGTAAACACTGGAGAAAATGCTTCACAAAATATGTCTTTCCACATCCTGATGGACCAGCCAATATTGCAGAGAACGGGTGTTTCCACAAGCACTCCATTTCTCAAACTGTGAAGAATGTTTTAAATTACATATAATATAAAAGTCGAATGTTATGAATATTTTTCTAGTTGTTAGATTTTACTGATATGTTGTATCTTCAAATTACATATATATATATATATATATATATATATATATATATATTATATTGTATTGTATTATATATATATATATATACACTTCATCAATAAATAAATATGCGTGTGTGTCTGTATATATATATATATATACACACACACACACATACAGACAATTTTCTTATAGTACAAAATACATTTTACAACAGCACAACAAATGCCAGATAGCATTGTACGCATGCGCGTTTGTAAACCCCGCCTACATATTCCGAGCATCAGCGTTGTGTTAGATAGCTCTCCATTGTTTCAACAACGATAAACAGCTTGGTGGCCCAGATCAAATTGGTTCTGGAATCTACTGTGACGTGTACCGTCTACTTTGAAGTATAAAAAGGTGAGTTGCACAATATTACTATTTAGTGTCCAGTAATGCTGTCGACTTTAAATTTGCTTCACGGGTTAATATCAAATAGAGCCTTTGACAATCATCATGTTGGGGTTTTCGCAGCTAATGAATTACCTGTACATGTGGAACTACCAGCAGCGTTGATTGTAAATACAGATCCCAAAGATAGCCCCGGGAAGCACTGGGTAGCAATTTACATAGACAGTAACTCCCGGGGGGAATTTTTTGATAGTTACGGAAAACCTCCACATGTGCATAACCATTTGCGATTTTTGGAAAATAACTCTAAATTCTATACGTACAACACTCATCAGATACAAAGTTACGGGTCTGTGTACTGTGGGCATTACTGTTTTCTGTATTTATTCCATAGAGCCTCTGGTAAACCCATGCATAAATTTCAAATTTTATTCCCAGTACCGATAAAAAACGACAATATTATAACAACTTATTTGCTGACTCGTAACTTAAATTTATAATACTCGGTACGTATACTAGAAAATATTGACAGTAAATACTGTTTGAAATTTTATACAAGTTACATATAGTCCTAATAGTATATTAATAATTTTGTAGCGTTACAGTTTACAACAGCTTACTTATAATATTTATCTTGTTTTGTGTCTTTACAGAACAATGACGCAATATCCAGAGATGGGATCTTTCAACGCTAGATTGTCCTCTTTCAGAAACTGGCAATCAAAAGAATTCCCGTTTGTAGAAGCTCTGTCCGAAGCAGGATTATTTTACATTCAAAAAGAGGATAAAACAGTATGCTTCAAATGTGGTGGAGGATTATACCGATGGAAATACAGAAACAATCCAATACTAGAACATCGTCGATATTTTCCATTTTGCCCCCTGTCTATAAACCTAATTTCAGATCGACAATGCGGTTGATGCTTTAATTAAATTAATTAATATTTGTTATCCAACATTTCCTCAATATGACGTTTATGATATTCTGCTGATTTTTCTCTCACCATTGATCTTTGCAATGCCCCGCCCCCCTCCACCTTTTTTGTCCAGCACATGCTTGGTTTGCTACGCGCGCATGCGTCTCAAAAACACACCCACGCATTTCTTCAAAATGTATACCTGCACGCTGCGACATGCAGTATCTCGCAGTTCTTAGTCATGGAATCCTCTATTTCGATGCCGCTGAAAAAAAGATTTCAACCGTACACTAATTTCAAAGGGGTTCTTCAGAAAGAGAGCGATCAGCATTTACCTGAAGAACAAAAACAAGTAACTAGTCTTATACGCCAGTCGATATTATTTGATCACGTCTACTATTTGAATGCTTCGAAAACAAAAGTTATCTCAATCGGACTTTCCTCTCATCTGGATTTCCAACCTGTGGTCAGGCTACACAGAAGCGGGGCGGCCGGTGTTGAACTACAGTTGGAGGAGTGGCACGCTCTTCAGGAATTGTTTCCAGTAATCGACAATTACATCGCTATTCCAGGTGAGCAGCCTCGTGTTTCCTACCCACTAAGTGAGCAACATGAATTGCTGATAACCACACTGTACAATCGCCGTCAGATCATTATAAGGAAGAAACCAGCTTACGGTTCCCTGGAGATAGTGTTCATCGCAGAAAGTTCGTGGCGGAACTTTATGAAGATATTTGTGTGCATCGAGCATGCGAAAGTTATGTGTGAAACAGTGTCGCCGTATCTGAAATCATATTTTGGAAACTGTGTGGAATCTTGCATTCTCGACCTTCGCGAACAATGTTTCGGTTGCACAGATATTTCCCCTGTCCATGCATGCAATAAGGAGAAGTTTGTGCTTTCCCATCTACATGGATGTACAAAACCTGAGCCTTTGTCTATACAAAACATCGATGGAAAAAGACTTTCCAAAGAAGTGTTTGTTTTTTGCGAGAACATGCTTGTGGAAAAAATAGTGAAACATTTTAATTCAGTGGTTGCAGCAGAAAATGGATATGATAGTGACACAATTCCTTATGTGGGTGAGTGAACAAACTTGAAGAATAAAAACTTGTTAAATAACATGCTGATAAACTGGTGACACAATATAAACATTTTACATATGTATGTGTGTGTGTGTGTGTGTGCGGCTCTTTGGAATTTTGTAAATATTGGTAATAAACAGGGATAAAATATATGTCTTGGCTTTTTTCACTTATCACCCTTTTAAATATCCTCATGGTTTATATTTTTACTGGTAACAATCGTTAATACCAACATTAATAATTAACTATATAATGAAAAATTGTGTATTGTGGACTTGTCGAAGATAAAGCATGAGAGCTTTTCTTCACACTGGTAAAACTCGGTGTTAATAACAACATTAATAATTAACTATATAATGAAAAAGTGTGTATTGTGAATTTGTCGGAGATAAAGCATGAGAGCTTTTCTTCACACTGGTAAGAATCTGTGTTAATAACAACATTAATAATTAACTATACAATAAAAAAAAAAATGTGTATTGTGGACTTGTCGGAGATAAAGCATGAGAGCTTTTCTGCACAGCGCTGGACACGCAAAGGCAAGTATCTTTATTTTCATTCTATTTCTAACAATGATTCGCTATTTTTTCTTGTCACTATAAAAAACTAATTCAATTTTTCTTTTATCACATCTGTCGCCATTTTGCTTGTTTTTGTTTAATTCCTCTTTATGCATTGAGGTTAATCGAAATATAACTTTAGACTTTTACATGGAATTGAAACATAGAATCTTGCCTCCTTTGATTGAATCGAACCTGTGACTCCTCTTTGATCACAAAACAATAGTGACGGCCATCTTGCTTATTTTACCTACTCTTTATGCATTTAAGCTAATCGGTACTGGGGCCCCACACGGCAAAACAACAGATTCTAATTTATCTTTATACATTAGCGGTAAAGTCTTTGCGTTGTAATCAAAAGGCATTTTGTTTTGATTTTTAATATCTGTTCCTGCCTAAATACTAATGGGGACTCAACACACTTCTTTTTTTTTTTAAAAAAAAAACATCATTATCAGCCAATTTAACATTGTGAATCGAACCCGGGACCTTTTCATTACAGCATAAACATCCTATTTCCAATTAGTTCATTTTCTCTTTGTGCACAAAAAGCTAATCGGAACTTTTAAACAAATACAATTGAATATCCAATTTTCACCAACATTGGGAATCGAACCCTCAACCACTTGATTAAAACATCTCGCGGAATAAAAAAACAACCCCCGCGCCGCCCCGCGCCGCCCCGCCCCGCCCCGCCCCGCCCCGCCCCGCGCCGCGCCGCGCCGTCCCGCCCCGCGCCGCTCCGCCCCGCGCCGCGCCCCGGTCGCCGCCGCCGCAGCCGCTAAACACAAAACGCGGCCGCCATATTGATTTTATTCAAATACTATTTATGCACAGATGGACTAATCGGGACCTATAATGGCGGGACAAAACAATTGGCCTCATTTAACTACCTAGAGAATCGAACACGCGACCTCTTCATTACCAGGCGACAACATTAACCACTAACCCAAGGCCGCCATATTGCTTTTATTCAAACACTATTTATGCACAGATGGACTAATCGGGGACCTATAATGGCGGGACTAAACAATTGGCCTAATTTAACTACCTAAAAAATCGAACCCGCGACCTCTTCATTGCCAGGTGACAACATTAACCACTAACCCAACTCGATTTTCGAACTCAACCATTTTGTTGCCTTTATTTACACACAGGCTAATCGAGACCATTCAATATTGACATCGTCACCTTGTAATCAAGGGGTCCCAGGTTCGATACCCGGTGGAGGCACATAGTGGTCCGAATCACCACTTTTCAACTGTAGGTCCACTCCTGATTAGTTTTGCCGTGCATAAAGTGGACTTAAAAAACTAACTCAATCTATCAATCAATCAATATTGACTCTACCAGGAATCGAACCCTCGACGCCTCTTGTTTTAAAGAGCAATAACCTTAGCCGCTAAACTTTCGGGGTACAACACCTTCGGCGCCATCTTTAAATCATTTCTTCATGTCTTTGAATCATACGCAATGGTTGCGCGCGCATTTCCTCCAAAAACACACACACACACACACGTGTTAGGTTAGCATACATCAACAAACAACGTGACAAATCCATTGACCCCCTCCCCCCACCACTTCCGATGTCTTCAAGGTGATCACACACGTTCTGCTGACTCAACAATAAAACCACTCGTGGACCGCTACGACCGGATGTAACATAACACCAGGCGCATCAAATTTTTGCTGACGCGTAGGAATATAATGCTGCCATTACTACTCTACTTTTAAAATGTAGCGTTCTGATCCCTGGTGAATTGTTTCCTTTAGAGTAAAGGGGCTCGGCTGTTGCTTGTCACTTTGGTATGTAATCTCCGTGCCACTTAAAAGTGAATCCTCAGTGATCAATGAAATTTTTCGAACCGAACCGAAGCGACACGGCAAGCTGCACATGTCGCTCAGATTTCCAATGGCGTGTATTGTGCTGCCTGAGACTTGATTTTGCCATAAGCGGTAAATGCTTATTTATAGACTAAATGGGCCTGTGTCGCTTGTCACTTCGGTACGAACCACTGCTGTTGCGTGTCGCTTCAGTTTGAAACCTCATTAAAAGCCGTGCTTTTCACCACAACACAATACGCAGATAAACGATCAACATGTTGGTAACAAAATGCTAGTCGTACAAATCCTTTCCGGGTACCAATACTTTCTTCGTTCTGCTTGTATCAACAGGTTTCGTCTATCTACGTCCTTCGGAAACCTACGAAGTGATACTTGACTCAATAAATTTGTTCCCGATCGAGCTGTACAACCATATGCTACACAGCTGACACCCTATTTCCTTGTAAAAGAATCTCCACTTTGCCCTTTCATATTACCGTCCTTATCACCGTAAGCGTAACCGGATGTTCAAGGGGGACCAGACGAGTGTGCATGCTCCGCTGTAGTTCCGCCTTTAACACCGCCTATAAAGATCAGTGGACATTTTTTTCGTCAGCATTGTTGTTCTGAACTTTTTATTCTTTTGTTTCTTCAAGTGGTCTGTTTTGTTGTTTTCAATAATTGCCTATAGCTCGGTGGTTCTCAACCTATTTCAGTCCGGGACCCACCTTGAAGGATATTACACTTCATGGGACCCATAAGCATGGGCGCCCGAAGAATTACTTGTAGGAGTGTTACATTCTAGCAAAGTAAATATGCAATTTAAAATACTAATTTACTCTAGTGTAACATCTAACTAAACACACATTCTAATAATTGAAAACATTTTTTATTATTTTCACTCACCGAAGTAACGTGACGGTTGGGGCTGCCTTTTCCGCATAAGCTGGGGTATGTTGTGTTCAATGGTGGTTAACTTAAGTCGTAAATCTGAGTGCGTGTCAAGTCTAATTCTGTACTCGCTTTTCACTTGAATCAGATACAAAAATTCCTTTTCACACAAATATGGTGTGTGAGCAACTTTAATGCCTCATCGGAAAGTACAGGATACTCACCTCTTCAAGATATCCAAAACTTTGTCTGAATCCAAAAATTCAGTTTTAAAGCCAGAATCACAGCTGGTATCACACAGTTGATCTCTCTTAGTTTTACTCTCAGGCTCTGTCCGAAAGGTACAAAATACAGACTTGAAGTATGGTCTTGGCGGAAGTGACGACACCTAGTACAGTTCGAAAGCGCCAAGAACAGAAGTACACAAGTGCACATCTCGCAGTGCAGATGGTTGGTGACTAGGTCACGTGGTTTCCGCACTCGTTGTTCATTTGTTTAAAATCACGGAGGTAGAAAGCCAGCGACGCAGGTAGATAGATATGCGTTATGGGCCAGCAAGTTATTGGTTATAGTTCTTCTAATGTGTGGAAATGTATGTGTACGAACATTTGAAAATGCTATGTGATTGCTATGGTGAAAAATAAGTGTTTAAAACGCAAGTAAAGCAACGAGTACTCAGTTTTATCTACTGATCGTATTTGGCGCTGCAGTCGAATTGCAATTCGAAAGACCAGTCCACGACTTGAAGACCGCACTCTAAGATCATACTCGGAGGATGCTCGCTTCAAGTACGGTCTTGCACCTTTCAGACACGGCCTTAGGTTTTTAAGTCACAGTAAAGCCTGAATCACACGGAACTGGATATCCAGTAGGATGCTCTAGTTGACGCTGGACTGGCTATCCATTTGCTAGTTTTCGCCTCACACGGTACTTGTTACACTGTACTTGTCGATAGTGTTTCGTTCCCATAATGGCGGCAGCGCGAGATGTAAACAACGTATTACTTCACACTTTTAAAATACGCTAACTATTCAACCGAGAGGAATATCGCGTCGTATTAAATAGTTTTAGGTAGAGAAGAATGGCGCTGATAAAATACACACTTTACAACGTTTACTATACACGTATGGAAGAATATTTTAGCTTTTTCAATTTGTAAACACCGTGCACTCAGTCACCATAGACGGTACTCGACATGCCTTTCGTGCTGTATGCACTCGGAAACAAAAAAACGCTACTTTGCAAACTCACAGATTATCTTCACATGGCGAAACTTTTCTCTGATTGGCTGTTCCACAGAATCTAGTCGAAGAATTAGTAGCAATTAGAACATGTCCTATTCCTCCAAACCAGTCAAGCAGTCAGCCAGGCGGCCATGATTGCTACCTAGAAAGTTAGTTCAGCGCCAACTAGGGCATTCCTACTAGATATCCAGTTCCGTGTGATAGGGGCTTAAATATATTTTCGTACCCAACTTTGCGACCCACCAAACGCACCCTTGGGACCCAGCAGTCGGTTGCGCCCCATAGGTTGAGAAACGATGCTACAGCTTAATGTGAGTTATGTTTTATTTTCTGTTTCTTTTTTGCATTGTTGATAAACTGTTTATTTTCCGCCTACCTGTTCTTCCTCACACTGGAGCAAAAATTTCAGCTGCTTTCAAGGTATCACCAAGTCGTGCTCGGTAGATTTTTTAATGCGAGTTGTAACGTGAAGGGTAGTTTCTTCGAGCCCCCTCCGAAATTTTTCGATTTACACTTGATAAAATGAGGTTTTTGGCTTGTGTGTGTGAAATAAAATATTGTGATTATAATTTAAGGAGAGATATAATTATCGAGGAAAGACAAAGAATGTTCTAGAACCCTGAGGGATAACCCTGTTATTGATAATATTGTATGTAAACTTTTCTTGCTCTTTGGGTGTTGTCGCAACGAACTTGAGCATTATTTAAAGATTTGTCAGCATTTGGAAGTTGCACAACAAATAACTGTTGAAGGTAGTGCCATGAGTCGGGCGATTCGTTGCATTAAGAAAAGCTCGAGAGTACTCGAGAGAGAACGTTCTTGAATAGGAGGTGGAGTCGAACTACTGGCAGTATTAACAAAACATTTTATGAGCGGAACATTCCAGAATATAATATGAATATAAATACGCGGATTCAATTTCACAGTTGGTCTGTACAACAGAATAATTCAATAAGACTTCAGGAGGAAGTGTGACAGTCGATTAGTGAATCAGTCAGTGTCCATTGACAGTTTTATAAGATGTAGAGATTCGGGGGGGAGGGGGAATAGGACTAGTGATACATTTTTCTGGAAAGTGCTGAAGTCTACCACTAGTACAAGTTCGGGTCCAAAGCTGAAGACATTGCCGACAGTGTAGTGCTAGTTTCGGGTCATGAGCCGAAGAGATCGAAGGTCTCTAAAGCAAATATTTCAACAGTAATGGGCATTGGAGCATAATAATAATAATAATAATAATAATAATAAATAAAGATAAAAATAAAAAATAAGCTGCACAGATCGACTGAAAATCTAAGTTTTGAGTGACGATTTATTAGTGACCGGATCAAGTTTCGTGTATGCAGTCCGAGATTTTTGTGGGTTAAAAAAGGACTTTTCAGTCAACTGTTTTGGAAAAACACTCAAACACAAACTGCCACAAAGGGGCAGCCATGAAGGCCGAAAATTTTATGAATGTCGAGAAGAGAAAGCAAAAAGATGTTGCATATGTGGAAGTTTTAGCTCGACCATGACTCCAAAACCAGGGTCTCTGGCATATACCGTGCCATTCTTTGTTCTACCAAGTGAGCTACCGAGTCACCCTTGGCTTCGCTTGATCTTTTGCTGTCGCTGTAGAGCAATGGCACGAGCCTGCATTTTCCGTTAAAATTTCTGCATAGCACATCTCTTGTGTATGCCCAACCGTAAGATGTTGCCTGTTTAATTAACAAGCGCAGAAAAAGGAAATAGAATAAAACTAAAGGACATTCCTACCGGTTGGCAATATATTTTTCTTCTGTGGTCAACACGAGCTGCCGTTTCAAGGGGACAATGAGATTGACTCACCAGTTTTCACACCGAAGCTACAAGCTATAGGTGTCCCTTGAGGATTTCACAAATCGAACATAGGCTTGTGCAGCCTGTCGTGCCTGGTCCGTAACTAGAGGGGGTCAGGGGGAGGGGGGCAACTGCCCTCCCCGAGAGCCTGCTTTGCCCCCCACCCTGTGAAATATACAGAACGCAATCCTACCTGGTATTCTCACCAGGGACGTAGCTAGGTTCATCAGTTTGGGGGGGGCCCAAATGTCAGAAATTCATCGATCAAACCATTAAGAAATTTAACAACAACCAACATTATGTATGTATGTGGGTATATATGTATGGATATATATATATATATATATATATATATATATATATATATATATATATATATATGCCGGACCCTGTGGCTGAGTGGTTAGCACATCGCGCTGCGACGCCAGGGGTCCCGGGTTCGAATCCCGCTCGGGCATGGTTGTTTGTGAATATCCATTCATCAATTTCATCACTCATCCCCATCTTCGCAAATAATAAATAATATGACTTTGTTAAATTAAAATCAACTCTCATATACACACGCATGCCACTCACCATCGTACGCAGGATGTATTGTGGATACATTTACTGCTTTGCTTCATTGTTATCCTCCCCTTTTATTCCTACGATAATATCTAGTTCTCAAAACTGGCTTTAATCGCGGCGTTGAGGACGAATGATGATAAGATGAAAGGACAATCACGAAGGAACATTGACAAGACAAAACAGAACCCGTCATAGGATTACACTGGCTGTGGGTCCACATGCCGGAGCCTCATTAATCTGCAGCAATGTAGTCCACGGTATACTACGTGGAAGAAAGGTTGATACTTGAGCGCCCTCCGCAAACATCACTCCCTATTATAAATAATATTGGTGTTTACTGGGATACCGCAAGCGCACACGTGTGTGTGTGTGCATGTAACAAAAAATAATCATTACGCAATATTAATAACCATGTTGTTATTCAGAGTAGAATTTTATAGAAGTGGATATTGTCTTGTCTGTTGGCCTCTCCCATGGCGCAGTGGTAGCGTCATTGCCTTGTAATCAAGGGGTCCCGGGTTCGATACCCGGTGGAGGCACAAGTGGTTCGGATCCCACTTTAAACTGTAGGTCCAGTCCCGATTAGCCTTACTGTGCATAAAGTGGACTTAAAACACCAACTCAAACCAAACTCTTGTCTGTTATTTCAGTTTTCATAATGTAACATAAACGCCGACATAAGCCTTGAGCGGTGTATACTTGCGCCAAGATAACTGAAACATCGGAACTACAGACTTCCCTTCCTCTTTCTTTCACCCTGGAACTTGTATGCTAGGGTGATGGATCTGTAATATGGTAATATAACTCCAATAAATCCTCAGCTTGACATGTCATATATATAGTTTATACCAGAATCGAACCTAGCACCTTTAATTTCGAGGTGATCGTGTTACCCACTACTTTCGGGGAGGTCCCTGTCTGTTTTCCAACTGGTTGTGAACTTCAAGAATGATAACGCTCGACAATAAATTTTACATACGTTTATGGTATAATTTCTTAAAAAATAATATTGTTTGTGACTGCAGAACTAAATATTTGATGGCACTGGATATAACAGATTTCGCACAGTTATTGGCTAATTAAATTTTTATGCGTGAGCCGAACGTGGTTTTTTTATGCACCCAAAGATGCTACTTTCCTTCAGCCCACTTCTAGAGTTTTTACAAAATTCCGCTTCTGACATGTAAGCGTAATACGTTATGAAACCAGATGCCCCAGGCTCTAACTCTGGTTAGGCATGAGTGTACTATGCTTGTCCCATCACCATTTCTTCAGTTCATCATTCATCGTAACCGCCGCGATTAACGAAAAGCAACGAAAAATAACCAACCTAGAAATGGAATTAGAAAACGCACAAACTCGAAATTGCACAAGTTGAGTACACTACCCCATGGGAAGAAGATTTCCGCTTCTGTGAGTAATGATTGATTGACTTGCTTTATTTTACTTCGATTTTTGTGCCACTTTTGGCTAATTTGCGAAGATGAGGATGAGTGATGATATGATGAAATTGATGAATGAACACTCACAAACATCCATGCTCAAGCCAGGATTCGAACGCAGGACTCCTGCCGTCGTAGCGCGATGTGCTAACCACTCCGCCATTTTCCTTGAGTAATTATGCAAATGATAACAGAAACAGCTTTAGAATTTGAAAAGCTAATGTATCTAAAGCGTGTAGATCATTGTTAATAATTTAGTACATACCTCGTTATCTTTCATAAATGAGGGTTGGCTTATTCTTCATTATAGCCATGTGTTAGCGGCAATCCCCCTCCTCCTGAAGTTTTATCTTGCAACATACATCTATCACGCACCGCACTATGACTGTCTCCGTAATCTGAGACAGGAATGAAAATTGTTTCCAAAGAGCTCCGGAAGGAGTAACGTCGATCCCGAGGGACATTTGTTACCGCTTACCAGTCAATCGGACGAATTTTGACCTGGCAGGGATGAAAAGTACATTTTCAAAAGACCTCCGAATTCCCTTAACGGGACGGGCTATAAAATCATTAGCGGCAGCTCCTGCGTTGCATCTGTTTTCGACAGGTAAGAAGTAGAAAAATGAGTACAAGTTTTGCTTTGGCGTTCATGCCACGGTAAATTTGGGACCAGTGTTTCAAACTGTAAGCAAAATTTACTGAAGAACACTTTTGCAATATTTGCCATCAAATTAAAATTTCCAGTAAAATACAGAAACATTTGCCGGGGCCACGTGGGCGTTTGCGGGGGCCAGTGCCCCCCCCCGTGCCCCCCTCTAACGACATCCCTGATTCTCACTAATCTTTACAGTTATATCCTGTATTACTGTAGCAAGTTTACAAAGACACTTATTGATTTTGTGATTTAATGAGGTGTGAGATTTCTAATAATGTCGTACTAGGATTGGGGAAATTATTTTGTAATTTTCAGTATCTTGAACAGTTATGACATTTTGAGAAGTCTTATATTAAAGGTGCCTAATGTGTTTGGATGTTTTTCTTGGATGTGTTGCTATGAAGTTTGAACTACTTAACGTTTTGTTTCCCAAGTCTACCATTTTAGTAATAGCGATTCATGAAGTAGAGAGAGGGAATGGATATTTAACTTTTGTTACTTAGCTTTGCTTTTCTGCCACTTCTAGCTAATCGCGACAATGAGTGATGACGTGAAATTGATGAATAGGCACTCGCAAACAGTGCCGCAACCACAGGGGGACAGGGGGCATTGTCCCCCAACCTTGAACAGAAGTCCATTTTAGGGGGCAAACATTTAAGTAAAAAAACAAGACTAGCGGAATCTAAGAATAGTAGGACAAATGGATATTCAAGATGGAATGAGTTTTTTTCTTCCAGACGGGGAAGGGAACTTGCAGGGGGGGACACAGAGGGTCAATTGCCCCCATTGGTTTCAAATTTTCATAAAATTTTCTTGCTCGTTTCGCTCGCAATATCTGCTATTGTTATAGTCCAAGTTCAGAGCCATAGCTATGGGGCCAAAACGGTCTAAATGAAATAAAAGTTGTGTTAAAGAAAATGCCATGGAGCCCTGTGAAATTATTTGCACCCTAATAAGTCAATATGTTTTCAGTTTGAAAATTTTGGATCTAAAAATGTTCTTGTTCGCATCGATCCCAATATGATTGTTTTCTGTAATGCATTCTAAATTACCCGAGAGAGCAGTAAGACCAAATATGTAATTACTTCAGACTGTTGCTGCTAAAAAGTTTTGTTTCAAATGCACGAATAATTCTTTTGAGGAAAAGGAGACAAAATTTGTATTATTTTTACTGTTGATTTGTTATGAGGCGGATGAATTGATTATGTAATGTATTTATGTATTCTCATAAATAATATATATATACTAAAGAAACTTTGAATGCATACACAATTTAGCGTTAACATGTTGCATACTTATGTATTTTCTTATTTTACGTCGTACCATGTTGCATAAATAAAATATATGTTGTACATGAAAGTAATACATGTCATATGTACAAATAGATTTATGTTCATCATGCATTTTGTGTCTTTCAAAAATACAGTTGTGTGCTTGTTTTCCAGTATTAGCTAATGTGAAATTGAACGTGTTGGAAAAATATTTTCAAATCATTTGTTCCATCACAAATGCTTTAGCACCGACTTCTAACCCCTTCTTGCACGATTTTTAATAACGTCTTTGATGCTACTATTATTACTACCACTACCACCACTATATTACAATTGTTATTATTTGCATGTATGTCCTGGTACTGGCCCCCCTCCAGGCAAAAATTCGTGGTTGCGCCCACCGGCGTACGCAGGATTTTCTTTCTGGAGGGGCCGGAATTGTATAGGTGGATGCTTTCAGTGACGCAAACTTATAAGGGTCCGTGGGAACATAGCGCACCTAAGAATTTGTTGTGTTATTATTACATTTGTCATTGTTATATATTTTCGTATTAAAATCAATAAATAATATTTTTAAAATAGCGAGTATGGTACGTATTAATATCATAATAGATGGAAGGGAGAATTTGAGATTTTTTAAACTTATAAGAAACCAATGTTTTTCAAAATTTGGCATCCCTGACTGCTTTCTAGTGGGCGGCATACACGTATATTTACAACTTTCCACTCTCAAAAATGTCACCTGGGGATAATTTTATAGGGCTTTAATTTACCACTCTGGTTTTTCCAGAGTTTATGGTGCTTTTACTTAAAAATGTCGATTTCTCAATATTTATGAGGGGGCTATAGCGTACGCCAGTGGTTGCGCCTCTGCTTAAAGAACACTCATGCCCAGGCTCGAAACTGGGACCCTTGGCTTTGTAGTGTGTTGTGTAACCATCTCACCACAGAGGTCGGCTGGTGAAAGATGTAGGACAGCTTTGTTGGTCAAATTACTATCAAACGTGATGAAAATGTGATAATGTTTCACATTTATTATTTTGGTTAAAAAGCGACAAAATTTGTAGTTGGATTCTCATTAGATTCCTTTGTGCGTAAAAATCTTTCATACTGGAAACTAGAGGGAAACATTATGAAGCACTATTTGTAAAAAGCTCCCTTAATCAGCTCTGCAGAGAGACTCAAAGCTGTTGGTACATATTAATCGTCTATTAACGTTATCGACCTGTAAATATCAAGTAGATACAGTCCCGACTAGACTTTATCTTTGTATTCTTTGGCAGCCCGGAAAGGTCATTATCGAAATTCTGTTATTTGATGTTGCTCGAACTTTTTTTGTTCTTTGGAGTTTCAAGATATCGTCCCTTTCCTGTTACTTATAGCTTTTGGGGGAGGGGGCAATTGCACCCCGCTATATCTGCCAATACGACACAACATATTAAACATTTGCCCCCTCTGGGATTGACTTTGCCCCCCCCCACTAAGAATTTCTGGCTACGGGCCTGGTCGTGCCGCTATGGTGTGAAAAGTTTCTGTTGATTGGGTCACTCATTGGAAACGACTAGTGTTGCCCACGAGACGAGACGAGACGAGACTTTGGTCTGTCTCGTCTCGTCTCGTGGAAGTGCTGTCTCGTCTCGAAGGGTTCTGTCTCGTCTCGTCTCGTCTCGTCCCGTCTCGTCTCGTCTCGTGAAAGTAATGCAGGATATTATGCCAACAAAAGTTATAACTGGGAGACATCACAAATATTATTCTCGAAAATTGGTTAAACCTGTAATCACTTTGCTCACTGTATAGTGAAAATAAATATGATTCCTTAATCATAAGAACATGAGTATTTCAAATAAAGTTTGTTGATTATCAATAGCTAGTTAGTGTATAGAATCTGCCTTGCTTTTCTGGCTCCCTTCCACTCTTTATCCATCGTACACGTAAGGAGCTTTCAGATAGAAGGAAAACGCGACAGGCGACAAGCCATAAGGGGGTTTACACTGAAGTGACAAGCGACAGGATCGCCTTCCGTTCCGTCTATGATAAAAGTATTCACCGCACGGGCGTATCAACAGATCGAGGCGATTCTAGGCTCGATATTAAGATTGATTGATTGATTGAATTGTTGTTTTAAGTCCACTTTATGCACAGTAAGGCTAATCGGGACTGGACCTACAGTTTAAAGTGGGATCCGAACCACTTGTGCCTCCACCGGGTATCGAACCCGGGACGCTCGATATTAAGAAAACGACCCAATTTGAGCGACACGCAAGCGACAAGAGACACGAGGTGCTTCGGTTCGGAAAGTTACGTTTACTGAGAGTTCGTTTCCAAGCGAGACATGTTGCTTGTCGCTTCTCTCCTGTGGCTTGTTGAATGTGACAAGCGACACGGAAGTATCACACTGAAGCAAAGAACAACAGGGACACTTCAGTTTATAAGCAAGCATTCGGCGCGCATGCGCGGATAACAATCCTCGCGGCGATACACGGTATCCAGAAAACGGCCTAAGCAGAACAACATGCAAGCGACAAGCGAGACGTGTAACTTGTTGTATCGGTTCCGTTCGAAAAGTTTACTGTGAGGAAAATTCCACACCAAAGTTACAGGCGACAAGAGACACGAGTCGCTTGCAAGCGAACTTTCAGTAGTCAATGCAACCTTTCGAACAGAAGACACACGAGTCATTGATGCCTCAGTCCGTTGTCCACGGATGAGGGGTGAATGTTTTCCTTAAGAATTAATGTATCAAAGATGGGCTTTTATATCACAGCAGAAACTAAATTCTAGCTCACTTCCTAAATCGCCAATAATTTATGACACTTATATAGCAACTTAAGTAAATTAACTGTAGAAGTAACTGTTAAAACGTTACTTCTATCGTAAAAAAGTAACTTAGTTGCAGTTACAGTTACTCACTTTTAAAAGTAACGTTACAGTTACATTTTCTCAAAAAGTAACTGTTACTTCCAAACACTGGAGCAGGGCGAGTACAAGGGCGAAACAGCCTTCCTGGAAAATGAATGTCAATCTAAAGTTATAAATTTCAGACATATAATTTAATTTTAGTCAGTAATTTATGTTAATCAGTGGCGGCGATTAGGGTAGCAGTACCCACCCCCTTGCTTTTTGCTATTTTTGCCCCCGCACTATGCTACTCACTATGTTGAACCTTATCTACCAAGAGAAAGTAAACTATCCTTGCCCCTGTGACAGTCAGATTTACCGTCATTATTATTATTATTATTATTATTATTCATGTCTGTAGCGGTAAAAAGATGTGTTGATTCAAAGTGTTGAGTGTTTTAATTTGTAAGAATACATATTTGATTTTTGCCAAGCCGACGGGAGGGACGAGACGTTCGCGTGTCTTAAGGGTGATTACTTGAAGGGTCACGTTATGCGTCTAAAGCTTAGGAAATTCGACCGTAATGACAAACATTTAAATATCTCGGTTTCCAGCGGTCAGATTCATGTGAAACTTATACCAGCGCAGCAGCATGTGTGCAAGGACGGATGTGTGGAGTTTCGTCGCGATCAAGCAACAATTACGGACGCCAGATCAAATCGGTTGTAATTGATCAGTTTGTGGACACCGGTTGCAATTGAGCTATGGGCGACGGCCAGGCCGAAGCTTAATCCGCACATACCGAACTTCGACAATAGAGCGAAGTGGAATGACCTCTCCGGAAGCGTCACTTCAACGTGCGCCTAGCGTCCTTTTTCAAAATCCAAATAAAACGAAGGACATGGTTTTTCGATACACAGTCTTACCGCGATTCTTGTAGCGAGAGCACCTCCGTGCTACCTCTCCGTATACAGTTTTGCCGCGATTCTTGTAGCGAAAGCGCCTTCGTGCTACCTCTTCGTATACAGTGGACTTTGTTGTGTTTTGCGAACACCAGTGTGTGATCAACCGCTGGGGGAAGTTGAAGCGAGACCGTGTTTCCGTGATTACCTTACGCCGTTTATAGTTTTTGTGAAACGAGGAACACCGGAAACTATGGCGGGCTAGAGGAAGAAGAGAGATGAGGGCGTTACCCTCGATTCGCCCGATGTCAGAAGAAACGACGAGCCATGCCTACAACATGCCAAGAAACGACGAGCTACGCCGACGACGCCTACCAGCCGCCACAGAGAGAGAGATGTTGAACGCCGCCCTGTCGACGCCCCGACACGCCGACGACGCCTACCAGCCGCCACAGAGAGAGCGATGTTGAACGCCGCCCTGTCGACGCCCCGACACGCCGACAACGCCTACCAGCCCACGGAGATGTTCACCGACCCCGAGAGGAAGAGAAGCCGAGAAACCAGACGTATGAACGCCCTACGCATCTTTATCGTCGCGACCAAGGAAACCTTTCGTGTGAATACTATGTGTTTTCAATCGCCCATAAAGACGCCAGGATGCACCTCGGAAGCTGAGAGATGGTAATGTATTCATCTGTATGATTGTCAGCACGTGACGGCCCGATTGATTTAGAGAACGCCCTTGAAATTCGTCAACATTTTGAAAACGCCCACACAACTCGAAACTTCATATCAAAACTCCCGTCGCGCTTGTCATTTGTAATTTATTCGTCTCAGGTCAATTTTTCTTATTCCTTGTGATATTTTTTTTTTAATGGCCTTAAATTCATTGTTGTTTGTGTTCCTTTGTATTTGTTTAAAGTGCTTACTATTAGAGTGAAGCGCCGCCCACTTAGTTGTTTAATCTACTTGAGGTTTGTTCATTTTTATGTGTCAGTGCTGTGTCGCTGCTAGCTACGTCAGGTCGCATATGTGATTATTTGTTAAAGTATTTGCCTGGTAATATGAATTGCTCGTCGCGGCGAAGTGTGTAAGTCCCGCCTGCTAGAGAGTATATGTTTGCGTCACTCAACGGAGGTTATTTGTTATGTTTGGAACCACGTGAGGTCTTGTAAAAAGGAAAACGTCCGCCCACGTGAATGTAATTGCAGTTGAGACGCCTTTGTTTATGCCGGACACATAATGTATGGTCACCGCGCCGACCTAGTTTCTTTTTAAAAAAGGGTGAACTTAAGTAAGGGCTGGCTAGGATTTGAGTAGCACTGGAGCAAAATCACAAATGACCTGGTTAGACAAAAATTAAGGTAAATTTAAATATGAATGCAATCATTAGGGCTTATCGTCGTAAAACCTGTACATGCCATGTATCATTCTTTGTGTCGATGACCCCGTGAGAACTGAATGTGTGAATGAATGTGAGAGCGTGAAAGAGGGGGAGATGTAGTGAATTGATTCTTGTTTTGTTATGAATAGAATATACTTTTTATTTTCATGTTAATTTTTGGGCTATATCATTTCGTACGCATGTCACTACCCGTGATTTTCAGGTATGCAGCTAGCCGCTTCCCGGCTACAGGTAAAGAGGTGGTAATTTGAGAGTATATATGTTTTTTTTATTCGATACGGCTAATTACTATGCACTGTTGGTCACCGGTTCCTACACACGAACTTAACCTGGACCGTAACGCTATTTCGCTTGTCCGAGGGAGATTTTGCCGCCTCTATCTAGGTAGTGGTAGCATTTGTTTTCCCGGGCAAGGGAGGGCGTTTCACACCCCCACCTACCAGTTTTGGCACCTTGCTCCCCCAGTTTTGAAAGGTTGAATGCTTGTTTCGTTTCTTCCTTATTTTCAGCATCGCACCCCCTAAATTTCTTTCCGCACCCCCTCAGCACCCCTAGATGATTAATCCTGGCGCCGCCGCTGTTTTTCTTCTCTTTCATTGTATTATAACACATTCATAACTTATTTAAATATAATTTTTACAAAAGCAGAAAAGGGAGAGTATGCGCCCCTAGAGACATCGAGCTTGCAGAAAAATGGGTCTATAATAAAAGAAAAGAATTTTGGGAGAAAATTGCAAAACGACTGAAGCGTAAAAAATTATTAATGAAGCTGATTTTTGTTCGCTACAGTGCTTCACACTGGGCCGGGTTTAAAGTGGTAATGTTAATCATTCAAAAAATTGGAGGAGGGGATTGACAGAGTCTTAAATTCCATAAACAATAGGCTATAGACGAAGGGTAAAATGTGGAGCTACTCCTTTGCACATTGCAACATGCCGTGAAAGCATATGGAATGGAGGATATGGTCTTAGGGCTCCACACATTTACAGTCTCCGCTATTTATGGGAGTGATGCGACCACGCTCCGTCACCCCCCCCCCATAGAATTATCCCCGGGTAGAGCCCGAGTACATTCGGAACATCTCCAGCTGGCCAGCGAGCCTACGAGCAGTGTACAGCGTGAGCAATAGAGTTGGCTATAGGCGCAGAGTAGAGATGACGTCAGCGGTTCACTTCTTGATTGGAGGCGTCGGGAGTTATGACTCGCTCCCAAGGTGCAAGCGCAGAACGGCCAGAGCTGTTACGGAAATAATCTCAACCAATTTATTATAGGATGCGCGAAACTCAGAGCGGCTTCATTGCTGGAAAACCCCACCTGAAATCACCCACCCCGGGAATCGAACCCTTGTCTCCCGAGTGACAGACGCCCTACCCAATGGGCCACCGCGCCCCTTCTTTTATTTATTTATTTGAAATATTATGAATACAGAATAAATCAATTTTGTATCTTGTCTTCGCCGTTTGAAAAAGTACTTCAGAATTTTGAAACTAAATTTTGTGGCCGTACTCCATCATGTCCCATCGCCGCTTTTCTTTCTGGCTCTCGAGATCGGAGTCTACTCTATTGCTTTCAAGTAGCTCCCCACTGTCTTCACGATGCTAGGTCCACGCCAAAGTAACATGGCCCACTGAGATCAAACCCGAGACCTTTCGCACCTAAGGCGAGAGCGCTGATAATTCGGTTAAAAAAGGAGTTCGAGTTTTTGTGTCAAGTCCACTTTTTATCCACATATAGGCTAATTGGAACTGAACCTACAGTTCAAAGTAGGATCCGCCGAATCACTATGTGCCTCCACCGGTAGGCACGTATCCAGGGGAGGGTTTTTGCGGCTGAATGAAGCTCCCCTCCCCAGAAATCCTACAAATATCTAAATTCAATAATGTATAGTGGTAATTAATTTTTTTCCTTAGCAAGATTATGTATCTTTCTTTTTGCAAGTAAGTATTACATCATATACCAACCAACTGTTGCCGGCCCCCGTGGTGGAGTAGCTAGTACATCGCGTTACGACGCCAGGGGATCCCGGGCTCGAATCCAGCCTGGGCATGGATGTCTGCGAGTGTAAAATTCATCAAAAAAACATGCATTTCTTCCTTTGGGCCCCTCTATACACCTGCCAAGTTTCATGAAAATCGGAGGGGGACACTTAGATAACCTCATCACAACGTCGAAAATTAACGACTTTTTAAAATGGCCATTCGGTATTTCCCGACAAGTCGGAGAAATCATTTCCCGAAGACGGGATCGGGACGGGAATTTTTTTTTCCCGATCCCGGTCCCGACTTTTCGGGATCCCGCACACCCCTAGTGACTGATACACTTGTAGGTTGAATTGTATCTTCTTCAAATATGCTGAATAAAGAAACAAACTGCCGGAGTACTAACAAGGGAGGTTATCTAAGTGTCCCCCCCGATTTCCATGAAACTTGGCAGGTGTATAGAGGGGCCCAAAGGAAGAAATACGTGTTTTTTTGTTTCGTCTAAAAAACGGTTTTAGGGGGCAAAACCTCCCCTTTAATGTCAAGATGAAGACAAATTGAAGTGGGGATCTGACCCCTGTGTCCCCCTCCTATTTCCATGAAACTTGGCAGGTGTACAGAGGGGCCCAATGGAAGAAATACGTGTTTTTTGGTTTCGTCTAAAAAACAGTTTTAGGGGGCAAAACCTCCCCTCAAATTCAAGATGAGAACAAATTGAAGTGGGGATCTGACCCCTGTGTCCCTCACAGATTTCCATGAAACTTGGCAGCTGTATAGAGGGGGCCCAAAGGAAGAAATACGTGTTTTTTTGTATTTGGCTAAAAAACAGTTTTAGGGGGCAACCCCCCCCCCCCTCAAATGTCAAGATGCGTTCAAATTGAAATGGGGATCTGACCCCGAAACCACGTAAATCTGGCATAGGAAGAACACGCTCATATAATTGGAACACACACAGCACAGAACTGTAGGATTGTCGGTACCAAATGCAGTGTAATTGTAGAGAGATGCCGAATTCATAGACACCGTTGCCGTTGTTCCCCGATAGGGATGGGCATAACAATAGACGGACCAGAGCATGGAGCATCAAAACAGCCGCACACGGGAACCATAACCCTATCAAGCATGACCTAGATATCATATAGGTGATATCCATAGCCAAGGACACAAGAGGATAGTTCGACAGATGAATACACAGCATGTATAAAACATTTATTACCATCAGAAAGTAACACGAAACAACGTTATGGTAACCGATCTGCCAACACAAAGTAAAGACAAGCACCCATGCATCACATTGAAAACAGCACCCATGCATCACATTCCACGGTGTCAATGTACAGTGTTTCTCAAAAGTTTTAGGACAACGACATTTTAAACTAGGCAACCCAATTTACACAAGCCGTTGGTGGGTTGCGTGCAGAGTTAGGCTCAATTTCAGGGTTGCCACGTGCACAATAGATATTTATAAAATACGCGAAAGAAATATAAACAATTATTATTGTATAACATTATTAAAAATATCACTATTATATCGCAAATGACAAAATTCTTTCTGAAAGAAAAAAATAGGTTTTCTAGTATTTCATCGCTGATGAGTCTACAGTAAGGAAAAGAGGTGAGAGGAAACGAAAGGTTACAAAGGAGAGGAGAAAGAGAAAGCGAAAGGAGAAGAGGAAAAGTAGAGGAGAGAAGAAAGATAGGATAGACGAGGAGAGGAGATGTAGTGAGGAGAATGGAAAAAGATTTGAGGAGAGATGAGGAAAAAAGAACAAAGAAGAGAAAAGAGGAGGAAAACGAGAGGAGAGGAGGAGACGAGAAGAGGGAAGTGGAGAGTAGAGTAAAGGAGAGAAAAAGAGAAGAACGAAAAAAGAGAGTGCAGTGGAGTCGGAAATGTAAGACAGGAAAGGAGATAAGAGGAGTGGAGAAGAGTGGGATGGAGATAAGATGCGAGAAAAGTAGGGAAGGTGATATGAGATAAAAGCAGAACAGAAAGAGGGGAGAGAAGAAGGAGAAGGAACTGGAGAGAAGAGGTAGTTGCAGAAAATATCGTCTGAGCGTCAAGAATGGATGCACTGGTCAAATTATCGACATGAAACATTCAATAACATTTTGAAATGTATTGGAGAATATATTAGATCGGTGCGAAATGCCTTTTGGCTGAGTTCAGAGCAAATTAAAATCTTCCATGTAAGATCTTTGATTTTACCTGCGATTACACCACTAAACAAATGAACGTAATTTTTAATATTTATAAGAATTATTCAATTTTTCTCTACTTCTCGGTTCGTTGAAATTGAGATTTTGTAATTCAATATTTCCCCTCCCCCCATCGTTAATTCAAAACTGAATCATTCCGTTTCACACGGCGTGGACAATGAACACAATGGGATATGTCTAAATCTTACGAAAATTTTCTGCCACCGGAAGGGTTTGAACCTACGACCATCAGATTGACAATCCTAAACGGTAGCCACTACCCTACAAGATTTCGCTCCTTAAGCCAGGTAGAAGGAGCTGACCAATGTGAAATGTAGATGCAACTCTCCTGCATGTAACGTGCAAACAAGTATTGTTTGTAACAAAGAAAACGAAAGTAGTAAGACTCGGCGAAAACATTTAATGGACAATTGCACATGGTGAGAACTTTTCATTCGATATTTGCGGTGGTATCCTTGCATTGAACTCAAGTGGGAAAAGGGGTAAAATGAGCATATCCTGAATTGCCACACATATAAATAGTTATTTCATTAATATTTGTCAATGTCTTTGAAGCAGTACACAATTATCGTTAGAGTATCATAATTCACTATCTTATATATAAAAATATCCCGTTGAACGTGTGTCAATTCATTTATTTGTTTATTATTTTTTTTATAAATTTCATATGCAGAACAATGCAGCCACTATATACTGCTCTTACAAATAATGTTACCATGCTCTTGTTTAATGGAAGGGATTCTTTTTTAAGGAACATCTAGTATGGAAGTTCGAACGTGGGACCGCAATGCTTTCAAGAACTCTAACCAATACACTACGCCCTTTGTTTTCTTGGAGCTACAGTTCCTCATTATTATGTCGCCTCAATATTGTAAACGTTATCTGCAAAAAAGAAGTTAAATACTCAGATATAGCTCTGTACTTCTAGAATTACTTTATACACATGCATTTGAAATTTAACTCTGAATTTCTTTCTTCGTATTAGTATATCTAAGCTTGTGAATATATTTTATTTGTAATTTTATAACGGTTTCATGAACATCTACGAAATAGTTCCTTATAACTTGGAATATGGTGAATAGATATGGAATGTCTTGAAATTAATTTTCGACCACTAGATTTTGGCAAGGGAATTATGTGTGATCCGTTTCCAGTCATTCATTGCTTAAACAAACGTTTTAAAACTACGTGGAATTTTCATTCTGGGATAAGTTTCTTTATTTGCTACATGTATGAGAACTACACTCTGTCCCACTTATCTCTGGAGCAGGTGAACGAAAAAAGTATCTGAGCAGCGATGAACACGTGAGAGGAATGGGATTGCGTGGAGGGAGGAAAACCACTGCAGTTACCAGCCTTCCCAGCAGCGTGCACTGATTCGCTCTGTCCACTCGATCCCCTCTCCCCTCTATCCACTTCTCTTCCGCTATGCGCGGCTTTGCTCCAGAGATGCTGGGACAGGGTACAGTTAATTGTTTCTCAAAAGGTATCATCTATCTCAGTATGCCACACATTGAATTCTTACTCACATGGAAAAAAAATGTCAATTTGTATTCAGGGGTAGTTTCACAGTTACAAACTATTTTGGCCTTGATGAGAAGTTTAGTGTAAGTAGGCATTTTGTTTATAATTTTGAAATTGAGATCGTCTAAGGTTGAAATCCTCATATTAAGGGCTTGAACTCGTCATCCCAAGAGGTTGAAGATCGTCCTCTACTTTGTGCGTGACCTTCTTTATTTTTCTATTCATAATTCATCCTCATCGTCGCGATTAGCCAAAGGTAAGATAAGAAAAGTCCTCCTCCGTGACCGTGCGGTCAAAGGAGCTGTGCTTTGGACTCGGACTGCAGGACGGCATGGATTCGAGTCCGCCTATGCTCACTGTCTAGGTTCTCGGCCTGTGTATGGGACCGGTAGATACCCACCATCGTGAAGAAATTGGGGAGCTACGAGTGAGTAGCGTAACCCGGTCTCGGAAATCTCCTATGGGGCATGTTCCTGGGTAAACAAAAAATAATCGATCAGACAATTCGATCATCGAAAGCGATAAAATAACCTCCGTTTGACCAAGTTGCCAATATAAATAAATGGAATACAGATTGTCTTCGAGCTTACATTGTTAAAAAGGAACGGATACACGTATTGCTATCCCAATAATTATTCAATACGGTTTTTTGTTTGTCAGGAATTATCACTTAAACTATTGCATGTTGAGCTGGTGCCTACCTAGCCGCCTCTGATGAAATCTACCATTCTTCAGACTCACTTTAAAATTCGACTCTGGTCACTTGTAACGTGCTGGGTGCAGACACTGTGCATCGAACCACAGTGTTTTGCGATAAGAAGCGGCCTTGAATAGCGTGAGTGAGTCACTTTGATCGCGAGCAAGCTAGACTACCAAGCTTGTCTGCCTTTGAAAACCAAGTCATTTTTTTCCTGGTTTAAGAACGCGATTGCTATTGTAGAAGTATATATTCTCTCAAAAGAGCAAGAAAGGAAATTCGACCAATGTTCTCCCGTCGTCTAAAACCAAATATTATCTATTAAACGAAAAGTTCACGATTGTCAATAAACGGTTTAATCTATCTGAGCATAAGGTGAATGTAAATACTAAATTTAATAGAAAGGTTCTCCAAAATTTCTCTTCCACTGTCTACGTAAGGTCAGTACCCAGGGGAGGGTCCATGTGGGCCATGCTCCCCCCTCGAACCCTAAAATATTTAAATGTGAACCTATAAATAAATAAATACGAAAATAACATCGTCGATTTTAGAAATGTGTAAAAATTTCAATTATGCTCTTGCATAAATGAATCTGTTTCTTGCGCAAAAGTCTTCAAGCTGCAATATTGGGTGGTTTTAGTTTTATAATCATTGATGCAAGGCTAGCAGACGTCCGATTCACCGATTTAGTCAGGACAGTGCGTTACTTTCAATCCCTGTCCCGACTTTTTCGAACTACAATCGTGATGCGAAAATGTCTCTTTATTATTGTTTTTTTTTGTTAACTCACAATTAGACATGTTCTTTATTGTATGAATAATTCTAAGTACGCAACATAGAATTATCATGACTTTTTAATG
Organism: Lepisma saccharinum; assembly: GCF_977018435.1. Classification (NCBI taxonomy): domain Eukaryota; kingdom Metazoa; phylum Arthropoda; class Insecta; order Zygentoma; family Lepismatidae; genus Lepisma; species Lepisma saccharinum. The sequence goes on from NC_139232.1 coordinate 74,595,159, forward strand.
GCGCTCTCACTATTTGAACTATTTTGTAATATCTGTCTGTCTGTCTGTCTCTCTCTCTGGTCTACGCCAATGACAGAAATACAAGCAATATTCTTATTTATTTTTAACCCAATTAAAGGAAAGTGTAAGCATTTAAAAGAAATAAGAAAGATCATCACTGTTGCTCTTCCTTAGAAATTGTTGTTCTTCGAGTAAGAAAAATTAGAAGGATTTACTCCAGCACCTTAACACAGTGTCCAACGAGTCTCTCTTGACTAATACTGTCAAATGTGACATGATTTTATGAATAAAATTTTCCGCCTGTTTACGTATAACGTTGCACAGATTTGGTAGTTCGCACACGGTGTAATTATTTCGTGTTACCTTATGCAACAGCAAATACATTTCATAAGACTGTTCTGGACACAAGACTTGCATCAGCAAACAAGCATTTTGTCTGTTACAGTATCACAGGAAAAGAACATCGTCCTGTAATGTTCAAGCCTCTAGATATTTTCCATTAGTAATGTCTAATCACAATAATAAGTTAGAAGAAATAACTCGCATTTTCACAACTACCAATATTCTCGTTTTTAATTACTTCGAAAATTATTTCTCGAAGATATCGGTTATACTACAAGAAAGCAAATCAAAATTAAAGTAAAAGTTCAACTACACGTATACCAAACGACATTTACAATATTAAAGGGACAGAATACTTAGAAAAAATTGTTGCTTCATTCGAAGGTAAAGGCGTGGTCTAGTGGTTCTTCTACCTGGTTTAAGGCACGAAAGCTTGTAGGGTAGTGGCTACCGTTTAGGATTGTCAATCTGATGGTCGTAGGTTCAAACCCTTCCGGTGGCAGAAAATTTTCGTAAGATTTAGACATATCCCATTGTGTTCATTGTCCACGCCGTGTGAAACGGAATGATTCAGTTTTGAATTAACGATGGGGGGAAGGGGAAATATTGAATTACAAAATCTCAATTTCAACGAACCGAGAAGTAGAGAAAAATTGAATAATTCTTATAAATATTAAAAATTACGTTCATTTGTTTAGTGGTGTAATCGCAGGTAAAATCAAAGATCTTACATGGAAGATTTTAATTTGCTCTGAACTCAGCCAAAAGGCATTTCGCACCGATCTAATATATTCTCCAATACATTTCAAAATGTTATTGAATGTTTCATGTCGATAATTTGACCAGTGCATCCATTCTTGACGCTCAGACGATATTTTCTGCAACTATCTCTTCTCTCCAGTTCCTTCTCCTTCTTCTCTCCCCTCTTTCTGTTCTGCTTTTATCTCATATCACCTTCCCTACTTTTCTCGCATCTTATCTCCATCCCACTCTTCTCCACTCCTCTTATCTCCTTTCCTGTCTTACATTTCCGACTCCACTGCACTCTCTTTTTTCGTTCTTCTCTTTTTCTCTCCTTTACTCTACTCTCCACTTCCCTCTTCTCGTCTCCTCCTCTCCTCTCGTTTTCCTCCTCTTTTCTCTTCTTTGTTCTTTTTTCCTCATCTCTCCTCGAATCTTTTTCCATTCTCCTCACTACATCTCTTCTCCTCGTCTATCCTATCTTTCTTCTCTCCTCTACTTTTCCTCTTCTCCTTTCGCTTTCTCTTTCTCCTCTCCTTTGTAACCTTTCGTTTCCTCTCACCTCTTTTCCTTACTGTAGACTCATCAGCGATGAAATACTAGAAAACCTATTTTTTTCTTTCAGAAAGAATTTTGTCATTTGCGATATAATAGTGATATTTTTAATAATGTTATACAATAATAATTGTTTATATTTCTTTCGCGTATTTTATAAATACCTATTGTGCACGTGGCAACCCTGAAATTGAGCCTAACTCTGCACGCAACCCACCAACGGCTTGTGTAAATTGGGTTGCCTAGTTTAAAATGTCGTTGTCCTAAAACTTTTGAGAGACACTGTACATACTCGTCACAGTAATGGTACTCCTAAAAAAATGATTTAAACATAATGTTCGGTCACACCATGCACATCTGATTACTGCACTGCACCACAAACATCACAAATCGGATTACTGTCACCCTTAAAAAACAGAATGCCACCGGATTCTCAAATGGAGGTAGCATTCGGGAAGATACCCACCCTTATACCGTGCGTATTGGAAGACGTGTCGAAACCTGGTGACCTTCCAGGAAACGATGTGATGTGCTTTCTTGAATTTTCAAAGCCAAAACCGTGATGCTGTAAACCGAGGAACGTCCAAATCAGCTTTAGCTTGCAGAGCCCATCTCCGAATATCAATATCATGAATTGGAACCTGTGCTTGCACGGCATCACTAAAGTTTTCTAAAACATATTTGGAAACCTGACACAGCTTTTCTTTCCGTGTTCCTCCTGCACGTACCTGCTCTTCCCATCTTCGTAGTTGCCGTGTTGAGGTAACCTTCTTATACTGATTTTGCACGGTGGTCAGAGACAAACGTCGCTTCTGTCCACTCCTCCAAAAGTCAACTGCTCTTCGTTTATATCCAATGGATACAGTATGTGGTGAACAATGGTCGGTATAGTCTTCTTCCGTGTCATCATCTGTATCTTCCAAAGCGTGTGCATACGTATCGTCTTGCTGGTCAAAGTCCAAGGAAGTAGCAAATTCAACGATGTACGCAAGATCTTCGGTACATCTTTCAATGAAGTCCTTCACAATGTCTGCGAGATATATGCCTCCTCTGCTGTTAAAGGAGATGGGCTACTGGCATTAAATGCCTGTATTAAAAGTGTGACCACATTCACTACATTCAACATGGTACCTCCATACAGAACGATTGTTCTTATTTTCTTCTGTGAGCCTTTATATACGGGGTCATACATACGGAATTTGGATTCATGATGTCTTATCGTACATACCATCCCACTACAGCACACCTCATAATTGTGTTTAACTGTAGCACCATTTCACGTTTCTTTACTCTTATCTCCTCTGCTTGTGAGGTATCTCCTGACAGACTGCCCATAGGTGATACGTCGTGGTGGGTGCGTTGCACATGATTTGTGTCAAGCATGTACCGTGTGTTATGTAACGCATTTTGTCACATTGTATGCTCTCGCGTGACAAATTTGCTTTTCTTCGTCTCGTCAGTGATAGCTTTGTTTCCCAGTGCCATGCACTTCATATCTCAAATGCTCCACTTGTGTATCTTCCAGTCTTTTTTTAGCAGAAACAAAAAAACACGTATTTCTTCCTTTGGGACCCTGTACACACCTGCAACGTTTCATGAAAATCAGGGGTCAGATCCACACTTCAATTTGTCCTCATCTTGACATTTGAGGGTTTTTTGCCCCTAAAACAGTTTTTTAGCCGAAACAAAAAACACGTATTTCTTCCTTTGGGCCCCTCTACACACCTGCAACGTTTCATGAAAATCAGGGATCAGATCCACACTTCAATTTGTCCTCAACTTGACATTAGATGGTTTTTTGCCCCTAAAACAGTTTTTTAGCCGAAACAAAAAAACACGTATTTCTTCCATTTGGCCCCTCTATACACCTGCCAAGTTTCATGGAAATCGGAAGGGGGACACAGGGGTCAGATCCCCACTTCAATTTGCCCTCATCTTGATATTTGAAGTTGTTTTTTTGCCCCTAATACAGTTTTTAGCCGAAACAAAAAAAACACGTATTTCTTCCTTTGGGCCCCTCTGTACACCTGCCAAGTTTCATGGAAATCGGAGGGGGACACCGGGGTCAGATCCCAACTTCACTTTGTCCTCATCTTGACATACGAGGGGAGGTTTTGCCCCCTAAAACAGTTTTTTAGCCAAATACAAAAAAACACGTATTTCTTCCTTTGGGCCCCTCTATACACCTGCCAAATTTCATGGAAATCGGAGGGGAACACAGGAGTCAGATCCCCACTTCAATTTGTTCTCATCTTGACATCTGAGGGGAGGTTTTGCCCCCTAAAACCGTTTTTTAGACGAAACAAAAAAACACGTATTTCTTCCTTTGGGACTCTCTATACACCTGCCAAGTTTCATGGAAATCGGGGGGGACACTTAGATAATCTCCCTTGTTAGTACTCCGGCAGTTTGTTTCTTTATTCAGCATATTTGAAGAAGATACAATTCAACCTACAAGTGTATCAGTCACTAGGGGTGTGCGGGATCCCGAAAAGTCGGGAGCGGGATCGGGAAAAAAGAATTCCCGTCCCGATCCCGACTTCGGAAAATGATTTCCCCGACTTGTCGGGAAATACCGAATGGCCATTTTAAAAAGTCGTTAATTTTCGACGTTTTCTGCATTCTAAGTTTCTGGAACTTATCGGAAATTGTTACTTTTTATTCCAGAAATGTATAAACAATCACTTAAAGTGAAAGTGACGTGTAGAATTCGAGATTTTCAGAGATTCCGGAAATTTCGAACAATTCCCGTCCCGTAAAATTTTTCCGACTTTGTCGGGAAATGGCGAATATTTCCCGAGCCGAATGTCGGGATTTTAAAAATTTCCCGTCCCGACCAAAAAAATCTGCCCCGCACACCCCTATCAGTCACTATCAATGTACGCTGTATAAAACACACCTTATTGTTATTGCTAACTTCCTTGACCCTCTACATATGGGTCTCACTTATTGCACAACACACACTTGAGCAACCTTGTGTTCTGATGTCACGGAGGAACGCTTTTTAATTTTAGGCTAGATGCCTACGTTGTCAGGTTTGGCTGGCTAGGTTTAGTTCTCTTAGCCTAAATAATAATTTTTCATTGTATTTATGCTAATGGAACCTAACCTAACAAACCTAACCTAACCTCGTAGGCTTTTCTCGTCTGACGTCAGAACACAAGGTAGCAAAACTGTTGTGCGGAGAGAGTAGAATAGGTGGCCCGGTTCGGCAACCGAAAATGGGGCTCCGTGGGGCTCACAGTGTTGCCAACTCCTCACCCGAAAAAATCACTAAGGTTTTTGTTTTTGGGTATAACCTAACCTCAAGCAAGAAGCTGGCAACGCTGCAAGGCAGACCTCAAGCAGTGTTGCCAACTCCTCACTCGAAAAAATCACCAAGGTTTTTGTTTTTGGGTATAACCTAACCTCAAGCAAGAAGCTGGCAACACTGCTTGAGGCTTGTTTTAATGGTTTGCTCTTGTAAGGCATGAGTCTTATTTTCTTGCAGTGTTGCCAACTCCTCACTCGAAAAAATCACCAAGGTTTTTGTTTTTGGGTATAACCTAACCTCAAGCAAGAAGCTGGCAACACTGCTTGAGGTCTGCCTTGCAGCGTGGCCAACATCTTACTCGAAAAAATCACCATGGTTTTTATTTTTGGGTCTAACCTAACCTAAAGCAAGGAGCTGGCAATACTGCTTGAGGCTTGCACCTAACCTAACCTAACCTAACCTAACCTAACCTAACCTAACCAACCTAACCTACCTAACCTACCTAACCTAACCTAACCTAACCTAACCTAACCTAACCAACCTAACCTACCTAACCTAACCTAACCTAACCTAACCTAACCTAACCAACCTAACCTACCTAACCTAACCTAACCTAACCTAACCTAACCAAACCAAACCTAACCTAACCTAACCTAACCCAACCCAACCCAACCCAACCTAACCTACCTAACCTAACCTAACCTAACCTAACCTAAAGCAAGGAGCTGGCAACACTGCTTGAGGCTTGCCTTAATTAATTGCATAAAGCAATTTGCCAACCTACTGGTATTTTTGCCATAGCTTTTTACAAAAAAAAAGAGAGGAGAGAGAGAGGGAAGAGTTAAACAACCGACAATGCTGCTAATATTTACCTACAGCTTTTTTTTTTACTTGGCAAGGGTTTAGCCAATTTATACACTGGCGCAACATACACACACTGGGCAATAGAGCCGGCAACAAATATATACTGCCGTAAAAGAGAGAGAGATGGATGGATGGATGGTAATATAGTATGTGTGTGCGTGTGTGTGTATAATATGTAGCATTATTAACTAGAGTGTGTTGGCAACCCATCTACAACTAAAAAAAAAGATAGAGATACCAACATTGCCGTAAGATAAAGAAAGAGAGACCTATCGCGATTTTTGTAAACCTCTCTTGGGGGAAACACGATGTGCTATACACACGTGCGCGCTGGCGCCTCTTATTATTTTTCGTATTGTGAGGCAAACAAACAAATAAATAATTGTTGTTTTTTAGGATGCCTGGCCCCTAACCCCGCCAGGGTGCGTGGTGCCCAACCCAAAAAGGTTCTAACGGCTGCGGCTGTAGATAACCGCACCTTTGTAGGGTTTCACGTGTTTTTTTTTTCCCCCCAAACTTCCATAAAACCCTACAGAGGACCTCCGTAATGCATGCAACGTGTACTAACGACTCTAGTGTTATTTGATGTTGTAATATTTTGGATATAGAGTTTTATTGTGTGATAGATAAAAATAATTATGTTTATTATAATATTTTTTTTGATGAAGATGGAGAATGTATGTGTGTGTGTTACAAATAAAGTTGCATGCTTATTTTTTTAGTGTGTTTGTATGTGTATGTGTTTTTGATGTTTCGACAGCATCTGAAACGATAAAAAAAGAATTTTATTGTTAATTTTCTCGTGTAAAAACAACAACAAATTGTTTTGTGCAAATTTTCTGATTTGTCTCTCGTGCTATAGTGCAAAAAAAGATATTGTAACTGATAAGTGATGAAATTGATATTGTAACTGATCTTGAACTAGTGAAATTTTTCGTATTGTGCCATTGAAACTGATTGTGCTAGTACAAAAATTTCTTATTGTGCAAGAAAAAATGTTAAAAACTTGTTAAAACTGCTCTGTGACCCTCTCGTTCTTCACGTCGTGGACGAAGGACTTCTCGGCGACCAGGATCACACTGCATGCGGTGTCCTCAGGCAACGGGCTGTTGAACTCGCAGACGACCTTGATGTTGGTTCGATCGTTGACCACCACCTGCTTTCTCTTAGATGTGTTGATGACGAACATGGGTCTGCGGGTTTTGAATTCGCTGGGCGTGTAGTACATGTCCATGCTTCCCTCGGTCACGCGTTTGAAAGAGGTGTAAGCTTCGTAAAGTTTGAGGTAATCGTCTTTTGTCATGTCGAGGTTGTAATTCTCGCGCGGGAAGACTTCGTTGCGTCCATTCTTCAGATAAACGTTCTTGATTTTGCAGTCGTCGAACTTGCTGGAATTTTTTTCCTGGTTGTTATCGCGCCTGGTCTGAAAGAGCACCACGACGAAATCTGGCATGTCGAACTGTATGTTGTTGAACTGTGTCGTTACGTCAAATTCCATGTGACTTCCCGACGCCATCTTCTGCACGCACTGGTAACCGTGAAAGTGAATCGGTACCTGCGGATTCTTCAAGATCTCCGCTTTGTACTTGAGAGCGTAGTTTGTTTCGTATTCCACGATCGGCATTCTCAATTCCATGCTCCGGATGACGCACTTGGCTGCTTCAGGTAATGTGTTGGCTATCGGCGTGCCGTCGGCGTTCAAGTTGGTGTATCGCATCAGCGCGTCGTTGTCGTTGGCCGCTCTTCGAAATGTGACGCGCAATCCTCCCTTCCACATGATCTCCTTGTAGTCCGAGAAGAATCCCGGCAGCAGACGCATGGGAAAGAGCACCGTGTGACTTCTAGTCGATATTTTGGCCCCCGCTTCGAATCCTCCCGCCTGGTAGTATGTCGCGTCTGTTTTGGATAATTTCAAAGTTCCCACTGCCGTCGACGTGATGCCTGGATAGTCTATTCTGTCGATGACGGTGTTGTGTTTCCTCACCTCCACCTGCGAGAACAGGTGAGGCACAAAGTTGTCCACGAGTATCAAATTTGCATTGGGCGGAAACGCGTCTCCGCTTTCCTTCTTCACCACGTCGAATTGAAGGTAGAGGTCCGCTCTGTGAGGATGAACGAACCCATCACCTACGTCCACGTCGTATTCGATCTCCCTGTTCGCTTCGTTGAGATTGGCGAACGTGCGACGGTTGGGAGGGAAAGATTGCAATTCGTAACTTTCGATTTGCTCCATTTTCACTATGCATGTTATTTATTATACGTTGATCTCCACGATGGCAGTGGTCGTTGCACCTGCGAAATCCACCACCTCTCCTTTCTCGTTTGTCACCACCAACTCTATGTCGTCTATGCGGTTGCGGCATACTGGAAAATAGATCGGCGAAGAGGGTGTGTAGATGATCGGTTCCATGAATTCGGAACTGGGTTTGAACGTAGCTATGATTCCCGTCTGCTTGTGACTTCCTAACAATCCGTCCGAGGATTTTGTGATCATTCCTTCCGCCACGTTACAGTGAACGTTCAGAGTCTCTATGGCCAGAAATTTAGGAATGTTTGCTGCCGTGTGCTTGATGCCAGCTTCGAGTTTTGTGTTGTTCTCGAAACCTAAAAGTTCACCCATGGTGCCCAGGTCCACGGTCTCCGTCGCCGACACGATTTCCACTCTGTGCGTGACCGAATTTTGAGAAAAATACGTGCCTTTGGGTAACTGAGCTTGCAAAGTGGAAAGATTGTATTGGCCTGGCGTGACGACGATGTGTTCGCTTCCGACACTAATTTTGTTGTTGTGCTGCGTGACGTTAGGTATGAGGTACATGCTGTAGAATGCACGCAGAGCTACGGATTTAGGATAGACGATGTCGTCGTGCAGCGTGAGTTTCAAGATTGAAGATTCGCTCGTGAGATGGAACACGCCCATCGTGTTTAAGATTCCACAATGCTTTCTGAAAATGTTCCACCGACGGGTTATTTATTTTAGACATGTATGCGAGAACGAAAAGACATAGGTGGCCGCAGTTAACATCGGTGAAACCCTGGATGCGTTTGTCATTGTAGTAGAGGTTGGCAACACTGAGATACTTCACCAACCTGGCAGGTGGTATGCCGCCGAACGAATCGAAAACAAATGCATTGTTATCGTCAATTTTAAGGTAGCATATCCAATGTGTACCAGAAATTTTGTAACTATCCAGGTTGACCACGCCATACTCCTTTTTCTTCACAGCAGAGGGTAGAGAATCGGACATGAAAACACCCCTGAAGTTTCTTATTCCCAACAGTTCGATCAGAGATTCAATATCGAAGTTGGACAGGGCTTCTTCTTTTTTTTATATTTCTTCAAAGCATCGAGGTTGCTTTTTTGTTTTTTGGTTATACCTTTCCCCTTCTTCTCCATAGCCAGATTATGACGTTTCTGTTCTTCCAATTCTGCCTTGTTCTTCTTCGAGTCGATGACGGTTTTCGCGATGGCGGCGCTACCGCCGGCCAAACTTCCAACGGCCCCCAAAGCTGCCAGGATGGCTGGGATACTGAATATAAAACCTCCGATCTTTTGCTGTTTCCGCGAACGCTGCAAGCGTCTCAATTGAGGTGTGCTGAGAAGTAATTTCATTCCGTGTCCTTTCGTCAAGCAAGAACGTTTCTTCTCGCGTTGTTTCTTGGTGAGTAAACCATCGAGGGCACCTAGATTTTTCAGATTGGAGTATGGTATCTGGTACACGACACCTTTGGGCTTCATGTTGATGCTCTATATGTTATCTTCACGGTATATTATTTATATATATGTTCTGAGATTTTTTTTGTTTTGTGTAATTTTTTTTTGGTATGTTATTTATATATAAATGTTCTGAGATTTTTTTTGTTCCGTATAATTTTTTTCAAGAATATACTCCGCGCAGAACCGTTACACAAATTCTATTACGTGCTTTGTTTTCTTACCAAGAAGTTCCTTTGTACCCTTGTACACGATTTGAGTTTTGTTCTCGATTAAAATAGCTAGCTTCTCGTCGGATAACATGTTAGCGTATCGATCTGGTAAAAATAGACTGTATTGTGCGTTGAGCAACAGACGCGCCTTGGGACCATACTGGGTAGAAACAATTGAACCGGAAGTTATCGTGTAAGGTTTGTCCACTTCCAATTCCTGAATTTTTACATATTCGACTGATGAATTTAGCATTTGTTTTAATGCTTGGGCGTCTAGTGATTGTTTACTCATTTTTTTATAAATGGCAAACACAACTGTTTTTTTTTTTTTTTTTTTTTTACGTAGTGTTATTTATATACCGAAGAAATTTTTTTCACGGTTCGAGAAATTTTTTTATTTCTACACACCCCATCCAAATTTTTGTTTCGTGTTCATGGCGATGGTGGTGCCCAGTGCTGCAACTCTTTCTCCCAGCGAAGCGTCTCTGCTAACGAATCTTTCGAAAGCTGCGTGCTCTAATTTTCTGTCTGCTTCGTGACGTGCATCCAGATCGGTGCGAGTGGTGTTGTAGGCGATGTCGTGATCTTTGCATGCAGCGTCCAACGGATTCACACCCTTGTCTCCTCTCTCCAATCTTTTCTTGAGTTTGGTACCCGGTCCGCAGAACTGGTAGCCGGGTAAATGCATCTCGAAAGGTAACTTGTTGATGATGTCGTTCACGAGTCCCTTTCCTTCGGTCATGTTCCAGAATCTCGGAGGCAGCGTGTTGATAATTTTAATGAGGTAACCTATGCCCTTGTCGTCGTTCACGATGAAGTTGGAAAGTTTTGTGCTGATCATGTCCACAATTCCTATCTTCTCGTTGTAGAAATTACGATTGCCTGCATTCTCCTCTCCTGCAATAACCAACAATCGGTCTATGAGCTTGCGCACGTCGTCCACCCACACAAACTCTTTGGGCAGGGTGTTGTAGAGTTTGACGCCGCTGCCTGTTTTCACCTGGTTCCAAATCGGTTTGATGAGATTCCTGTACTTCTCGCCGCTGCTCGATTTCACCCTATTCTGCGAGGCGTCGTTGTTCTGGTACAAGGCATCCGTCATGATCAAAATTTCCTTGTAACTCTGGTAATCTTCGTCGGTGTAATCTTTCGGCTGCTTTTTGGCAACGAGTTCCCACAGTCCCACCGTACCCGGGTACCTGTTCCAACTATCCTTCTCGCCTAAATTAACTTTAATGTCGTTGCCTTCGAAACTCACCTTCGATTTTCCAATCTTCCAAACCACACCGCCGCCTTCGTTGCTCTCCATGCTTGGATACAATCCGAACACTTCATCCTTGTCGAATTTCCCCGTGCTCAGGTAGTCTCGTGCCAAAGGTCCCAACTCGATCTTATCCAAAGACGACGGCGTGCTACCTATGGCTCGACGTCGTGGCGGTACGTCCTTCAGTTCGAACGGCGTCGAAGGAATGCTCGAAATCGGCGTGGGTACGGTGTAACTTTTAGCTGCAAGTGGTACAAGTTCGTTGATCAAATTTTTATTTTGTTCCGTGACGCCTTTAATTTCTTTACCTAGATCGCTGATGGCGTCGATTACAGGTTGATCTTGACGTTTCTTCTCTTCGTAGAATCCGCGATTCTCGGATTTCCAACCTTTGAAACGTTTCGCGAGGTAATCGCGAAGCTTGAGATTTTCGTCTTCGATTTTTCGTTTCGTCATAACGTTATTTATACACGTCGTTTCTCACAACGTTGCAACGTTTAGAAAGTCGTTGATTTTGTTTCTCTATTTTCCGTCGTTGGGTTTTCTCGTCATGTCGATCGTCGCGAATCCGAAATCGTCACTGTTCCAACAGTGGGAGCAGCAGCGTTCCGAAAATTGATTGTAGTTCATGTCTCCGCCTACGTAGTCATCATACGCGTGCTTGAGGTTGGTGTGATCTTGACGAAACAAACATATGAAATTAGCGTTGTCGCGTACTAACTGTTTTGGAATTTTGGAAAACGTTTGAGCTAGGAAGAAGCAATCTATTCCTTTGTGACGACCTTGCGTGAAAAAATTGCGAATTTCATTTTGATTTTCCAGGATGACATCGTCGAACACAACGACTGAATTTTCACGACAATCGTCGAGTGGCTTTATTTCCGAAGAGAACGTTGCAATGTCCAGACCATCGTACAGTTTCATCAGTTGCTGGTATTTGGATTGCTCCAAACTTTTCGAAAACATGTACAGGTGCCTGTTCTTCCAATCTAACCAATTCGGTGCGAGGAGAAAATTGTCCACGAGCAGTGTTGTTTTCCCACACCCCGAAGGACCTACGATCAGACAGCGGATGCTGTCGGGAAGCAACTCGCCGTTCTTTTTTTTTTTGTTTGACTTTCCGAATCCGGTAGACGCTTCACCACGTTCCACGTACTCACAAGATCACTTCGTTCGCGTCGATCCAACTCTTTTCCGGAAGTCCCAGCCATTTGACAAACAGTTTGTTGCCTTTCCTACGCAATACTTTCTCGATGAGGTATGTGTTGGGATGTTTTGTTTTAGAGAGTTCCTCTTCGTAAAATCTTCCTTTCAAAATCTCGTCGCTACTATCTTTTATTATATACGTGTGTCGGTTTTCGGGTAAAACTCGAACCACCGTAAAAAGTTCCGTGCTCCAATTTTTTGTGAACCCCTTCTCGAAGGTGCGTTTGAATTTGCTGATCCTCACCTGGTCTCCAATTTTGAATTTTGATTTCTTGGTAGTCGTGGGAGTGTACTTTGGACAGTAAACTGTAGAAATTAAACGCTGCTCGTCAGATTTCGTAACATCGGCTGGTTTCATGCCTATCGTTCTGTGTACCGTATCATTATAGGTGTCGACGAGTTCCGGCAATATGTCGACCCATTTGTAATTTCCTCGAAGCGTGAATCGTTTCCACATGTGTGTTTTCAAGGTTCGATTAAATCTTTCCACGATGCTGGCTTTGATGTGACTGAAGGTTGAATAATGTCGAATGTCGTGTTTCCGAATAAACTTTTGGAATACGGCATTATAAAATTCCTTCCCCTTGTCTGTTTGCAAAAACCGAGGTCGTCTGTTGCTTTCGCGAAAAATTGTCTTGAATGCTTCCGTGACGCATGTCCCCGTTTTGGCTTTCAAAGATAGAGCCCATGCGAATTTCGAAAACGTGTCTATGACGGTGAGGAGGTACTTGTTGCCCTTGTTCAATTTATGCACATTTTTTAGATTGCCGCTACTCATCTCCACGAGGTCACTTTGCCAAAGGTCATCGATGCTCTTGGTTACCACAGCTAAACGCTCGTAGTTGCGGCGTGCAGGTTTATGCAATTCTTCGACGATGGCTTGCCTAGACATTTTTTTAGAGATTACGTTTGAAGAGAAGCACAAGCGTGATGGGATTCAAAGAGGGTGGCACCTCACCAGTGTTTTGAATGATCAGCTTATCGCCGGCACTCACGTCAAAAACGGTGAGATCTTCGTCTTCGTGTATTTCATATATGTTGCGCGTTTCGTTCCAACGTGCCAGAGGAATGTTTCCTGCTTTCTGGACACCACGATTCGATATCAAGGTCATGGTAGGAATGCTAGCTTTTCTGCCGTGAGACCAGTACGAAAATTCATTTATCTGAATCGTGCCATCGAGGAGAAACTTGTAGTACGGATGATAAGGATGCAACATGTACAGTTTGTTACCTTCGACGAACGTGGAGATTCTCTGTTGATTGGGTATGCTGTTGATTTCGATGGCTTGCAGAGAATGCAGTTTAGCGAATTTAGTATCGACGCTAACGAGGTTGCTGTGAAGCTGTCCCAGTGTATTTTGTACGGGCAACAAATGTTCGACGATGGTATTTGTTACTGTAGAAAATGACGGTTTGATTTTCACTTCCACGTTCAACTGCTTGAAGTTTTCGTTGAGTTCTTGTAATTTGGCACCGAAAGAGGCCAGCGTCGATTCCTGCGTGGATTCCAGCACTCCAACTTGATCTCTGATGTTGACGACGATACTCTGAAGGTTCTCGACTTGATTCAATTTCGAACTTTTCTCGGTAAGATCGTTCACGATGCTTCGCATCTCGGTAAACTGTGTGTGAAGGTCGGCGACGCTCTGCGAAGTGGGCAGCGTCGACACCAGCGAAGCAAGTTCGTCTCGAATCTGTTCCACGTTCGCTGTTTCCGTTTCCAGTCGTTTCAGCATACGTGATATGTTCCTTTTCAAAGCGTGTAATTCTTTTGAGGTGGGGAGATTGGCCACCCTACTCTCGAGATCGCTCAATGAACTTTTGACGTCGCTCGAATCGGATAGTGCCGTCACCGCCGTTTTCAATTTTTCCAAATCTTCGCTCGAAGGCACGCTCGTCCGTAACGATTCCAAGTCACCCTGTATGTTGTCCAGTACGTGATGAAAATGAGCAAGATTCGTTTCGACGTTCAAATTTTCTAAATATTCGATCTTCTGCTGAACCGTGCTCAACGTGTCTTGTATGCTCGTCAACGCACTTGCTTCAGCGTGAATATTTTTAATTTCTTCGTTGATCAACTCCAGAGACGCCTGAAGCGTAGCGATGGTGGTTTGAATGTGTTCGAAATCTTGATAAGCCTCCAATTGAATTTTTATGTTCGCGACGCTTTTGCCGATGACCTGCAGTTCGTCTGACGATGGTAGGTTCGTCATGGTATCTTCCAAAGTCTGTAACTTGGATTTAATTTCTTCCAACGTGCCGGCGAATTCTTCTTGTAATTTGGAAACAACAACATGCAAGCGTTCTACATCAATATCCTTCACGACGGTTTGAAGTTCAGAGAAATTCTTTTCGATTGCCGAAGTTCGTTCTTCGATTTCGAGTTTCAATTTTTCCAAATCTTCATTTTTCGATTGAAATTGCTGCAATTTGGCCAAATCATTTTGAAGCTTATCCACGCTCAACTGTATATTTTGAACGTTGTCGTAAGAAGGTACGTCGACATAATTTTTTATGAGCGTTTTCAGTTCGGAATCGATTTTCAGAATGGGGTCGAGACATTGCGTTTGGAGCGTAGCGATCTCCGACTCTAAACTTTTGTTTAAGGTCTCCTGCAAAGCGATCAAATCGCTCCTCAACTTTTTAATTCGGACGTCCAACATGAGAATCTCTTCTGCATGGTCTACACGCTTAGTGTTGCCGAAAATATCGTTAGGCATTTTGGTTAACGGTTATTTATAATAGGATAGACGATTCGTAATTCTACGAAGAGAGGAATGAGTTTGTCGTAATCTCCTAGGAGTTCCACGTATAAACAATCTCCTTCAGAAACATCGTACGTAATGTTAGAAAGCATCTTGTCGTGCTTGATTCGAAAAATGTTCTTGCCGGTAGATATTTTGATTTCACCTACGTTTTCCGGATTCACGGTGATTTGAAGTTTTCCATCGATCGGAATTTTGTAAAAATGTAAATTGTTGTTGAAGACGTAAAACATCTTGCCCACATCGTCATCCAATTTCGTCCAAATGCTGTTAAGGTGAACAATCAGTAGACCATTGAGTTTAGTTAACATGGAAGGTAGAAATTCATGATCTGTCGTCGCGCGGTGTACAGTCTCCATGTTGGTTTGTTTTCGGAAACCAAAAAGATTCATAGGTATGCTGGTTATTTAAAATACGGTCAAAGTTTTTTTTGTAATGACAGTCAGTGTTTTTTTTTTTTTTGTAATGACTAACAAAATGATTTTTTTTGTTTTTTTGTTTTGTTTTATGAATCTTCTGTTGAAGATGGGCATATGTTGCAGGTTTTGCTTTCTGCTAAGCGATAGTGCCCCCACGGCAGTGTGTGGATTCCACATTGGAGAACGCACCTCTTGTCGTCGTTGGGATCCAGGGCAATCTTCCTCACTTTGTTGGTGGTCAACACATGGTCGACGCTCTGGATGCGCTGTTCTGCTCTTAGAACCGACGACCTGGTCTTGAGGCAATCGACAAAGTTCTCGAATGTAAGATGCTCCCGAACCACCTGTCTGCCGACACCCTTGGCCTTCTTGGTAACGCTGCCCTCGGCTTTGATGGTATAGGCCTTGGCGCGAAGACCTGCAAACTCGAGAATCACGTCTCCGTCCTTCTCGTCTTTGAGTTTGCCAGGCACTTTCTTGTTGCGGGCCAGGATATCGTATCGGTTCGGCTGGGGATAGCCCGAGGTGTCGAAGAGTTTAACCAAAGATGGAATTGTGGCTATATCCCCGTATGCGTCAGCTGAGCGAACGTGGTACACCAAGCTGTCCGTGTCCGTGTAGAGAAGCGAGATGTTGTGACCGTAGTGTGGACGTAATATGTCGTAGTACGTCTCGAACATGTGGAGCTTGCTCAGATCCAGAACCGTGGCTCCGACGTAGATGGGTTTGTCGAGCCTCACCACACCTTGCTTCATGTGAATCAGAGCCAGCTGCTCGTTGTAGATTGTTCGAGACTTGAACAATGGACTCGCGACAAGCTGACGACATCGCTCTTTCCTCGTCACCAATTTTATGTCCACGCGATTCCGTACATTCTCCATGGTCTTGCCAAACACCGCATTATTCATGAGCTTGAAGAAATCCTTATCAAGCTCGGACGTGGCTGCGGTGCGGTGTTTGGTGTTGAGCTCGATGTATGGATGCAACCATGGAGAATGCTCGAACTTGAGGATGCGGTGAACTGCGTGGACTGTGACCCTTTGCTGCATCAACCACCGGAGATTCTGGTAGTGAAGGACGTAATTCTTCTTGGGTTCGAAATCCATGACGAGCTTCGTCTGGTTGGAATCGGGTGGACACTTGAACTCGGGTGCAGGGGGAAGATCGCAGAACAAATCCTGTAGCTTCTCGGAGAACTCAAGGTCCACCTCGGCGAAGAACCCATGTTTCGAATCGTTGAAGCTTTCGATGTCGAATTTGGTAGGATCAGCCCACTCGAACCCTCTAAAGGGGAGTGGCTCCATCATGGAGTGCCCGTACAAGTTATTCACATCCGTGTGCATGATGTAGCTCGACGGTTGGGTGGAGTCGTAGCCAGTAGCCATGTGATGGTTGTTGGCGCGCGCGTGCCGTTGCGACACCTGGACCATTCCACCCCGCACGGCACGTTCTACAAACAGCATCATGTCCACGTCCGAAAGAAGCTCCAGCTCGATTTTCGTCACCAGAAACATGGCTGACCACGCCAGTCCGGGGAGACTATAGAAGTAGGCGGGATCCAGGTGGTAGATCTTCATTGCGGTCGCCCGGAACGTCTGGAACACGTCGGCGAGGAGTGTCACATCAAGTTTGAGGTAGGCGTCGTGGTAGTCTCCGAGAGTTCGACAACCTAGCTCGTGCCACATGGACTGGGCATGGTGATATTCTTCGTCGGTGATGTTCGAGCCTCGTAGCTGACTGTAGAACTTTGCCTGGGGAGGTAGCGACGTCTCCGCAAACTTGGTAGAGTCGGTGACGTATTCGTAGGGGTAGACCCCCTTACGCCTGAAGAGACCGGCGTCCAAGTTTGGAAAATTCGCAGAGGTAATGAGCATTTGCTCGTTGCTGAGTTTTTTCGCCAGGGCATCGAGGCTGGCCGGGAGGAACCTCAGGGAGTCGAGGAAGCGAAGCTCGACGGTAGAGTCTGCTCCCGGGATTCGAACCCATTTGCTCACACTGATGTAACGCTCCTCGTTTTGTGCCAGGACGTTGATTTGCATGTTGTCGTACCCAAGATGTTTGATCAGGTGGTGAAAGTCGTACCCCGAGCCGTTGTGAAAAAACACAGGGATGAAGCGCGGGTCCCGGGCCCTGCGGTTGCAATCGTTGCACCAAGGACCAACGTACCTACCATTAAAGTGATCGTGGTGACGGACTTTATGATTGTTGGCGGTGTACTCCTTGACGCAGACAGGGCAAGCGATGGCCTCGTCGTGTCTGAGTTGATCGTCGGGGGACAGTGGGAGCATAGGCTTGGGGGTCAACAATACCTTCCCTATCTCGATGACCTCGACAACCATCCTCTCGAGGAAGTGTTTGGCTGCGTCGGGACCGCGGTACACATAGGGCTCGGGGGCGATGTGCTGGTCCCGACGCACCACAACGTATGCGAAACTGGATGCCTCGTGGAGTTGGTAAGGGGTGGTGGAAGAAACTGCGGGATCGGGATCGCAAGTGGACAAGGGTTTGAGGAAGGCCTCGAAATCCGCGATGATGATAGCAGGGTGCTCCACCATGGCACCGTGCATGTGGAAACGCTCCACAGTGCCAGGTTCGGGCAAGTCTGCCACCCCCGGTTCGTTGGCATTGCAGTAGAGCTTGTGGTTAGCGAGCTTCTCGGCAGCGATGTTGTGACCTCTAACGCGTTGATAATCCTGCTGTTCTCGATTACGAAATATAGACAAGCAGCTGCGACACACCTCGATGTGGTGACTATCACTGCTCCGTTGGCTCGAAACAAGCCGAGAGAGGGAACGGATGAGGGTGTAGTGATGGCGAGTTTCATCCTTGATGAGCAGAAGGTGAATTTCCTGCGCACCGTTGTCGTCTACGTCGCTCACCCGGATGGGGTACACCACATTTTCGTCAGTGAGGCCATAAACGTTGATGGCCAACCGAGGGTTGTGTGTACGGGCCTCGAACTTGCAAATGTCCGAGACCTCCACCGGGTAGTCAATCCCAGCAATGGCATCTTCCAGCTCTGGCTCGTAGGGTAGGTAGTGGTTAACTCGGTGTGGTTGTTTTTTCCTGTGAACAGGGTGCAACGCTGCAAGCACACACCATATGAAGCACTTGGCGTCACTGTTCTCAATGTTCAGGACGGCCATCTTTGCCGCGATGGCAGATGGTAAGGGGACGTAGCTGGAGGCGGAGAGAGGCACAAACTTGGAAAGTTTGACGCGTAGTTCGTGAGGCTTCCCACACAGCGAACCCCCCGAGCCCTTAGCTTCATGTTCTTCTTGCTTTGCCAGCAGCTCTTCGACAAACTTGATGTAAATATCCTCGAGGTTGTCGACATCCGCCAGATGCAGCGTCTTCGCCTTGGTGTTGTGGCAGAAGCTGTAAATTTCCTGCGCACCGTTGTCGTCTACGTCGCTCACCCGGATGGGGTACACCACATTTTCGTCAGTGAGGCCATAAACGTTGATGGCCAACCGAGGGTTGTGTGTACGGGCCTCGAACTTGCAAATGTCCGAGACCTCCACCGGGTAGTCAATCCCAGCAATGGCATCTTCCAGCTCTGGCTCGTAGGGTAGGTAGTGGTTAACTCGGTGTGGTTGTTTTTTCCTGTGAACAGGGTGCAACGCTGCAAGCACACACCATATGAAGCACTTGGCGTCACTGTTCTGAATGTTCAGGACGGCCATCTTTGCCGCGATGGCAGATGGTAAGGGGACGTAGCTGGAGGCGGAGAGAGGCACAAACTTGGAAAGTTTGACGCGTAGTTCGTGAGGCTTCCCACACAGCGAACCCCCCGAGCCCTTAGCTTCATGTTCTTCTTGCTTTGCCAGCAGCTCTTCGACAAACTTGATGTAAATATCCTCGAGGTTGTCGACATCCGCCAGATGCAGCGTCTTCGCCTTGGTGTTGTGGCAGAAGCTGTAAATTTCACCAGACGGCTTCTTGTACCAGCAACATAGCGAAGCGTAGAATTTAGTGGAGGAGTGCGTAGCCAGTGCATTACTAAGAATAGAAACTATCTCTGCTCGCTTCTCCTCTAAAAAGCTACAAACATCGCAAGAGCTATCCGACAATTGAACGTAATCTCCTAATATTCCACCGAAAGCAGACCGGTCTGCTTTCGGAGGCTTGACGCGTTTAGCAGGTGGCGTATTGATGGAGGTTGCTTCTGCCTTCCTTTTGGTGGAGGTCGAAGGCTGGGCCCCAGATGTATTTTTGCTTAGACAAGTAAGCTTATGCTTTTTGGCATACGCAATTGTAATGTGTTTATTGCATCCGGAACACAGTTCGGTGGCAGCCAAATGCTTGCCTGGCACGCAGGTGCGACAATGTCTTGCAAAATGTTTGCTTGATATAGTTTTTTTGCACACAGGGCAACTTTTCATGGAGCGCATTTTTTCGGGGTATGTTTATTTATATATGGGTAGTGTTGTTTTTCTCAAATATGTGTTTTAATCAACCCTATAAAAAAATTAAAAAAATATATAAGAAAAATATGATTGTAGATAGAAAAAAAAACACAATAAATATTGTATGCATGTGTAATTCTATTTAGCTTATTTTTGCTAGACACAAATCTTCTTCAGATTTTATTGCCCACTAATATATTTTTCTACCAATCTAATAGAGGTGTGAAACTATGAAAATATTCTTGTTTATATATATTTTTTTGTTTTGGCTGATATAATAGCAAATATATATATATAGTTATTTTGAAATTCTAAAATTTTCAGGTATACTTATTTTTTACATGCAAACATACATCATAAAAAATTACACAATCGTATTTTTTTTTCCATATACATATTTTTTTTAATTTTCAGAAAACAAAATTATTTTCGATCTCCATTTTTTTAAAAAATTTATTTGTGTTTATAGTATTTGTCGGGCAATAGCAGATAAAACAAGAATAGGTTTTCTACGACCCATACTTTACGAGTTACAAAACAACTTAGAAATTACATCTTGAAATTTTAATTTAAAATAACTCAAAAACAGTAAGCACTAATCATTATGTTTCCAATAGGTTCTAGAGTACCTTCAATTTTTTATCAAATATCATTAAAATTTTCGAATTAGAGTAAAAACTAAGCCGGCAAATCAAGTTTCTCAAAAAATAAAAAAATTGTCTGTATTTCCAAAACTTGAGGAGGTGGAATCGATTTTATTTGCTAGTCGAATAGTTTTCGTCGAATCCTATCCAACAAACCTAAAATCATCATCCTAGCTCAATTAGGAGCCGAGAAAATCAATGTCTTGGAAAACATCTTAAGATTTTTGTCTTAAGAAAATTTTCTTGACAGACCGGAAGTAACATCTTGAGATACCGGAAGTCGACTTTCTTAAAGATTAAGATATTTGTCTTAAGACATTTTCCAAGACATTGATTTTCTCGGCTCCTATGGGGCCTAGAACCATGTAACTTTGGTCTATGTATATACCAGTACTTGCCCGACCCTGTAGCCGAGTGGTTAGCACATCACGCTACGACGCCAAGGGTCCCGGGTTCAAATCCCGGTCAGGTATGGTTGTTTGTGAATATCCATTTTCATCAATTTCATCACTCATCCCCATCTTCGCAAATTAGCCAAGAGGCACAAAACACGAAGTTAAAATAAACTAAATCAATCAATCAATCAATCATTAAGTTCCGTGTTGCAATCATAAAATTAAATTTTAATTAACTTTTTTTTCTATCCATCTCTTAAATCTATATAGCCTGTTTATATTTGGCATGTCGACCATTTTGTTTACGTAGCAAAAAAAATCTCAAGCCATTTTTTGTGAATGTTCGTTGTAGCCATAAGTATATTTGGATATAATTGCCGGATTTTATTTAACTTTAGGTTTAAAAATCAATAAGCATACATAAAAAAAAACTAAATATTTTAAATAAATAAGATTCGAATAACTATGTACTTCCACTAGCCTTTGCGATAGCGCAACGGTAGCATTGTAATCAAAAAATCTCGGGTTCGATACCCGCACAAGTAGTTCTTGAAACTATAGGCCCAGTCCCGATTAGCCTTATTGTGCATAAAATAGACTTAAAACATCAAATCAATCAGTACTTCCACTAGCCTCTGCGATGGCACAGCAATAACCTTGTAATTAAAAGTTCGATACCCGCACAAATAGTTCTTGAAACTGTAGGTCCAGTCCCAATTAACCTTACTGTGCATTAAGTATACTTAAAACATCAAATCAATCAGTACTTCCACCAGCTTCTGTGATAGCACAGCAATAGCTTTGTAATTAAAGGTTCGATACCCGCACAAGTGGTTCTTGAAACTGTAGGTCCAGTCCCAATTAGCCTTACTGTGCATAAAATAAACTTAAAACATCAAATCAATCAGTACTTCCACCAGCTTCTGTGATGGCACAGCAATAGCTTTGTAATTAAAGGTTCGATGCCCGCACAAGTGGTTCTTGAAACTGTAGGTCCAGTCCCAATTAACCTTACTGTCCATTAAGTATACTTAAAACATCAAATCAATCAGTACTTCCACCAGCTTCTGTGATAGCACAGCAATAGCTTTGTAATTAAAAGTTCGATACCCGGCGAAGGTACAAGTGGTTCTTGAAACTGTAGGTCCAGTCCCAATTAACCTTACTGTGCATAAAATAAACTTAAAACATCAAATCAATCAGTACTTCCACTAGATAACAAAAACACACAACTCTCCTTCATTTTTTCTTGCCTTCCTCTAGCAATTTAACACATTTATTTTTTGAAGTATGTCCCGCACACATATTTCCTACCTACCAACAACGGTACACGGAAGAAAAAAAAAATATTCCAGCTACCAAGATGCATGCTTCAAATATACTTATAAACCAAAGCCAACTCATGCAAGCTAAAAAACAAAGTTACTTACTTTTGGAAAAATACTGCAGAAATACTCTTCACTAACTTTCAAAATAAAACAGAACTTTTTACACTAGTGCTTTAAATTTTATACAGTTTTCTAATGAGGTCAAAAGTGAAATGTTAGCCAACGCAACGTGGACCAATAGAAATCCGAGACAATCTTCTCTAGAACATTTTTTCCCCAGAGCTAATGTTAACAACCTGTTGTAACCTAAGCATCATGTGTATTGTATCCGGCGGAGCCACGTTAACGCCCAAGCAGCCTGCTATTATGTACCTGTACGCTCCGAATATGCTGTCAATCTTCCACCCCAGCTCGCTATTGTGTGCCTGTACGCTCCAGATATCTAATAATCTTCGGGGGCATCTCGCTCGCTCTGAAAAAAAATATAAACAAAACAAATTGTATACGCCCAAGCAGCCCGCTATTATGTACTTGCACGCTCTGTCAATTGTTGAGAAATAGTGACGTCAGTAGAGCAGGAAGTTAACTCCCATCGTCCCAAGGCCTATGTATTGTTGAATTTGTGTCATTGCACCAACATTGATAACCCACACAGAGAGGAGAGGGAACAAAATTGTAGTTTTTCTAGATGTGTTTGCGTTACAAAACAGAAATAAAGAGAAGTACATACGTATATATACATGTGCAGCACTTCGTTCTCGCAAGAGAGGTTTACAAAGGTCCCGATATACATTGGCGCCCGAGACTTGGAAATAATGCATATTCGCTCACCACTGTTGCCAGCTCTAGGTCTCTCTCTTCATCTTACAGCAATATTGGTTTCTCTATTTTTTTAGTTGCAGATGGGTTGCCAACACACTCTAGTTAATAATGCTACATATTATACACACACGCACACACATACTATATTACCATCCATCCATCCATCTCTCTCTCTTTTACGGCAGTATATATTTGTTACCGGCACTCCTTGCTAAATTGGCTAAACTCTTGCCAAGTAAAAAAAAGCTGTAGGTAGGTGTTGGCAGCATTGTCGGTTGTTTAACTCTTCTCTCTCTCTCTTTTTTTTTTTTTTTTTTTGTAAAAAGCTATGGCAAAAGTACCAGTAGGTTGGCAAATTGCTTTATGCAATTAATTAAGGCAAGCCTCAAGCAGTGTTGCCAGCTCCTTGCTTTAGGTTAGGTTAGACCAAAATAAAAAACCTTGGTAACTTTTCGAGTAAAATGTTGGCAATACTGCAAGACAAACCTCAAGCAGTGTTGCCAGCTCCTTGCTTTAGGTTAGGTTAGACCCAAAAATAAAAACCTTGGTGATTTTATCGAGTAAGATGTTGCCAACGCTGCAAGACAAGCCTCAAGCAGTATTGCCAGCTCCTTGCTTTAGGTTAGGTTAGACCAAATAAAAACCTTGGTGATTTTTCGAGTAAGATGTTGGCAATACTGCAGAACAAGCCTCAAGCAGTATTGCCAGCTCCTTGCTTTAGGTTAGGTTAGACCCAAAAATAAAAACCTTGGTGATTTTATCGAGTAAGATGTTGGCCACGCTGCAAGGCAGACCTCAAGCAGTGTTGCCAACTTCTTGCTTTAGGTTAGGTTATACCCAAAAACAAAAACCTTGGTGATTTTTTCGAGTGAGGAGTTGGCAACACTGCAAGAAAATAAGACTCATGCCTTACAAGAGCAAACCATTAAAACAAGCCTCAAGCAGTGTTGCCAGCTTCTTGCTTGAGGTTAGGTTATACCCAAAAACAAAAACCTTGGTGATTTTTTCGAGTGAGGAGTTGGCAACACTGCAAGAAAATAAGACTCATGCCTTACAAGAGCAAACCATTAAAACAAGCCTCAAGCAGTGTTGCCAGCTTCTTGCTTGAGGTTAGGTTATACCCAAAAACAAAAACCTTGGTGATTTTTTCGAGTGAGGAGTTGGCAACACTGCTTGAGGTCTGCCTTGCAGCGTTGCCAGCTTCTTGCTTGAGGTTAGGTTATACCCAAAAACAAAAACCTTAGTGATTTTTTCGGGTGAGGAGTTGGCAACACTGTGAGCCCCACGGAGCCCCATTTTCGGTTGCCGAACCGGGCCACCTGGAGAGGAAGACCCCTCTACGTACACACGACTGTGCTGAGTCTGGAGTTGATCTTTTTTTCATACCGCTTGTATCGTATCTACAGATTTCTATGTCATTCGGAAATCTATGGGAATAGAATGATACCTGACTCAATAAATTTGTTCCCGATAGAACTGTGCAGTGTGCAACCACAGATTACATGTGCCACAGCTGGCCCATCAGCGTAACCGGATGTTCGAGGAGAATCAGACGAGTGGCCATGCACTGATATAGCAACACTCTCAGGCAGTGTTTCTTTCAGGCACCTTTCCGGGGATGCGTCCCCGGACAAAATTGTAAAAAAAAACAAAGTATAAAACTTTTCCGCTGCCGTTGTTTCCCTCGCATCGGACCGCATTACTTTGTGTGGCGAATATTTTTGCCTTTATATTTCCCTCCTTAAATAACAACGCCCACACTTGTCCAATCTTACAGAAGAAGCAGAATAAAACTGGCAACCGCACTAATCTTGTCTCCTCTCTCCCATCTCGAATGTGCAGTAGTGCTTTCCACACCAAAAGCGCCGACTCGTTGTCATCAGAGTCGACGCGTATTTTCTTTGTAATTGATACAAAACAGTATATTTGTAATCGATAAGAAAATTGATTGTTTAATTAAAGGTGGACTGACTGAAAAGTGTTAAGTTACGTTGTAAAAATGAACCTTCTTGTTGACCTCAAGTCCTACAAATTTTTTGTCAAGTCGATCCTTGATAATGGAATACATACAGAAGCTGGCAATCCATTGTTGATAATCTTAGAAGCTGACTTGGGATATTGCGAGTTCAAAAAACTCTGTGAAGTTCTCCTTCTACCCATTCCCGTAACGACAGCCGGCGTAGAAAGGTCTTTCAGTGCTATGAATAGGATCAGTGACGTGCACTGAGGAGTAGCTAGTCTAGCAGAGATAGATCAATCAATCTCAAATCTCTAATTATTTTCAAATCACAATATTTATTGTTTTGTTGAAGCCACAGTTCATATGCAACACTTTTTTTTTCACTCGCTTCTCGTCCCTCGGTGCGTTCAGCGGCCTAGCTCGCTCTTTCTCCGCCTCACAGTTCCAGGTAGAAACGGGTTTTCGAAGGGAAAGGGACGATTTCTGCCTCTAACTCCCTTGCCCCCTCGGCCCCGCTCCAATGGTTGAAAGCCCGTGCTTTCAGGTCCTCCAGTCTATCTCCTATAGGACAGATAGGGGATTGGATTCCCTTCGCTTCCTAAAGAACTAAGGGGACATTTTTCTGCAGTACTTCTGTTCTCTGTATTTACAGTACTTTTTACACGTTGTACAATATGTATGTATAATATGGGATGTACTTTTATTATTTATGCAATTGGAACGTCTTATGTGCAGACAAAAATGTTAGGCTATGCTTTTTTAAAAATATGGAATATATAATGATTAATTAACAAATATTAGCTCACGCTCTCTCTTGTTCCCGTTTTAGTAGTGTTTAATTTAAATATACTAATCTCTTGGCCTCCAATAAAAAATTGGATAAGCTAAACAATCATAAATACGGATGTACTTATTTGGGCAAGTGAACGCGCGTTCTAATTCTTGTTGTTGGTTTGGTTTATTTTACTTCGCTTTTCTGCCACATTTGGTTATCGCGAAAATAAGGATGAGTGATGATATGATGAAACTGATGAACGGACCTCACAAAAAACAATTCAGGCCGGAATTCGTGACGAGCGTGCATTCTTGTTCTTATGTGTTGTACTCTGTCTGCAGTGAATATTGAAAAAATTAGAAATGAAAAATGTATCCCAGAACTCAAAAAGCCAAATGAATATCATTGAAGAAAGTAGAAAAAAGGTTTGTTTAAAGGTGTGATTTGTTACCCATCCCTTTTTTTGGCTGTATAGATTTAATCGGAATAAGTATCTAAGAGCTTGGAAAGTCGTGAGGGACAATCATAAACAGAGAATTCTAGGCTCCTGATTTCACAGTGCCCTGCAGATGCACTGGGAAGAAATTATTTGTATTTTCTTCTCTCATCCATCGCTTTACCTAATTTGTGCCATGACGATGAACGTTGATTAAATTAAACTGGTGAAGATTGGTTGCAAAGAAACACTCATGCACAGGCCAGGGCTTGAGCCCGGATCCTTCAGTAACGAGATCGTGAGATGGGGAAATTAGGGAAATCAAGCAATGCAAAATTTTTGAAAAAAAAAACGTTAATCATATATAAAGATGGTAGTTCAAAAATTCAATTGAAAATTACTACTCAGTAAAAATGCAGTTTGCTTTACCGATACCCACGTATCCGAATGGTTAGCGCCTTCCTCACATGTTTGTTGTCGGCCGACCTCCGTGGGGGAGTGCAAGTCGTCCCGGTTCTGTACCCGATGGAGGTATATAGTGGTTCGGATCCCACATTAAACTATAGGTCTAGTCCCGATTAGTCTTTCTGTGTATAAAATGGACTTAAAACGTAAAATCAACCAACCGGGGGGATGGGGGGGGGGGGGTGGAGGGATTACCACAACGCGCTACAACACCAGGAGTTCCGGGTTCGAACCCCTACCTGGACATGGGTGTTCTTTGTGTTTGTCTCTTCATTAATTTTATCGTATCATCTTCGCGATTAACCAAATGTGTCAAAAAAGCGAATCAAATCAAATCATTCATTGATTGATTGTTTGATTTGGTTTATTTTACTTCGCTTTCCGCCATTTTTGGCTAATCGCGAAGACGATACGATAGAATTGATGAAGGGACACACAAAGATCACCCAGTGCCAAGCCGAGATTCAAATCCGGCATCTCTGGCTCAGTAGTCAAATCAAATCGTGGGTGGAAGTTATGTGTACAACGTTTTTGTACTCATTCCTAACTTTGCAATTTTTCCTGTATTTGACGTTCTTCTTTGAGGAATACTGGGCCCTAAAAGGGGGGGCGTTATGACCCGTTGGGCACGCCACTCGTTGCTACCCCAAGTGTCGACGTCACCGCACGTCACTGAATAGGATACTAACTAGGACAAGAAGTAGAATGCTACCAGGAACTTCAATGCATTGCATGATAATAAGCATTAAGGGACCTAAGATTACAACTGATGATTTTCTGGAGAAAACAGTAGATTTATATGCCACGAAGAAAGTTTAATAATTGTAATATTTTTCCTTGTTCACCATCTAGGAATTTGTTCTGGATGATAAAATGTAAAAGTAGGTGATGTTTTGTAGTTTACTATTTACTACTGTAATGCTAATTGCTCAAAATAATATTTGTAAACGTTATACAACAGACTAATAAAAAGAAACAGACAAATATGAAGAAAAATCTATGTCTTTCCACATTGAATTACTAAGTATACTTAAGTCTCCGCGTCCTACTTTATTTTTGTTACTGTACGTCATTTCCCATCTGTAACGCTCAGCGTCAAGTTCCTTGACGAACCACGAACGACCACTGGTAATTCTCAATGTTAAACGCACATATGTTGTATTTCGCAGATGAGATTCACAACGCCCTCCCGGTTCTCTGGAATGCCCCCCGGAGCAAATTTTCTGAAAGAAACACTTCTCTCAGGTAGCAGGGCAGTAGCTTCACACTGTTGCTTCACCTTTAACACCACACCGTCAAAGAGAGAGAGAGAGAGAGAGCTTACATTTTCTTGCCATGAATCGGGTGGTAAATATTTTGCCTCGATGCATCGTAGAGTAGACACATGGAAAGCAGTGGCGTCGCCAAAATTTTTTCTTAGGGTGGGTTCAAGAGAAGATAAAATATTTTTAGATGAGCTTCGGTGGTCATGGCCAGGGCCGGCGCTAGGAATTCTTCAAGGTGAAGCGACGTTTCATCAACGTTGTGCTGTACTGGAGCATTCTTGTTCATGGTTCAAATTCATACTTATAATGAAACTATTATAAAAAAAAATTGTATGCAATTTTTATTAGTGTTAAAAATTTGGCACACAAATTTCCTGTATTTTGTAAAAAAGAAATGCATATAAAAATAAAGCGAAATAAGCTTTTATCGGTTAAAGAAAAGCTTCTCTAGGCTTTTACAAGATAAACGAAGTTTGTAACCGTTATAATGGAAAAATTATATTCAACTGATAACAGGTCCCGGGTTTGAATCCTGGCCTGTGGATGGATGTTTGTGAGTGTCCATTAATCAATTTCATCATATCATCCAAATCTTCGCAAATCAATCAAACATTCCAAAAATATTTAATTTACCAAGACTCACAGTTATCGGAATAGTAAAAAGAATTCTAGAATAATAATTTTGATCAAATTTATTCAATAATTGTCCCCTGTTTTTGACGGGTTACACATTGTTTTTGCATGTGTTAAAAGTTTAATTTGACCATTTTGGCGCACGTAATCATTTCTCGCACATTAATGAAAGGAAACCAGCCTACTGAAGAATCTTTGCGTTATCTAAATAATATATATAATGTATTCATTTTATTTTAGTGGGCAGACGGGTTGGCTGAGAGTATTTTAAGGTGGGATAGAGCCCACCTTCGCCCACACAGAGGCGACGCCCATGATCGAAAGAGTCGTTCTTACTGAAGTAGGAAAAGAAGAAAGATAGAAGGCATTATCCACTTTTGCGAGTCCACCGTCACCTTCGATTACCGTGAAGCGCTGGAAAAATGAGCGACGTGGAAGGGAAGAGATTTAGCACGTGAAGAAATCGTAAATACTTCTTTAATTCAGAAAGTAGGTCTTGTTATAAATTATGTAAAGCAATTAAACCATTTTTTTATCAGGTATGTTTTCATACATAAAAGAGTACTCAGAAAAAGATGTCTGACACTGTACGAATGTGTGTATACATCTTTGGATACAACATTATATAAGATAAAGTTCTAGTCATAATTATATAATGCAGCTTTCAAAATCTTCAGCATACAACAATTATTCCGTTTAGAACGTAAGGTGACATCAGCATTTAAGCTAGAAATGTGTAGTCCTATTTTCGAATTTCGTAAGGTAATTATTTGAGCTTAATGTACCAGCTGTACTTTTTCCTATGTTTCTATAGCCTAACGTATATTCCTAATCCGTACATGATGCAGATTTCTGGTTGGGCCTAACAAATAATGACATTTACATCTAAAATGAGGGGAAAAAGAGAGACCAACTCAAATGCATAGCAAAGCTACTTATTTTAAGCATGACGAATTTCAGAAGTAAGTGATCCTTACGAAAATGCCCTTTTCCACCCACAGAATTTCGGAATGAATTATGCGAAAATATAATGAAGACGTAGTACCTGTTTTGAACAACTTATACTGGATGAAGTCCTGGGTAACATTATCGTATGAGGGAAACGGATTCCTTCAAATTTACAGGAGAAAGTACTTACGGAAATCATTTTCTTTAGTGTTGTGGAAGTTCCTGAATGTAGATTTGATCCATTTTAATGTAAATGCGTGTTGTTTTCTGCGAACATCTCTGTCCGTCACGCTGTTTCTGCTCCCGCCATTTGCTTTCTGCACGAGAGTGCAATGTTCCGTGTGTTAAGATGATGCAACCCTGTAGCCAGTGTTTCAGAGTCACCGTGTTTTCACTAGAACATGACGTGTCTAGTATTTTTAATTTTTTTTTAACTATGCTTGCCTAACCTAACTTAATCTAACCTAACCTTACGGAAAATGGGGTAAATATGTGATATCGCCCGGACGGATTTCTTGAAATTTACAGGAGAAAGTACTTACTGAAATGAGTTTCTTTAGCATTCTGGACGTTCTTGGAGGTATTTTCTTTCACGGAAAGTAAAAACATCGTAGTTTAATGCTGCCGAACAAGAATTAATAACTTTTTACGTAAGAAATTGGCATTGCCTGCCACATTATGCCGTTGTTTCCATTGTGAGCGTGCAGATGGCGAGAGCGTTATGCGATCTCTGCAGTGTTTCCAAACGGGCCTTCTTTTTACGAAAATTTCTATTTTTAACTATGTTCGCCGCACTTTATTTTTTTCGATGAATTTAGGGGTGAAATGAGTGATAATGGAACCTAACCTAACAGGCCTAACCTAACCTTGTGTGAATGGTTTGTGGGGCTATCCGTGGATGGTTTTTGGGGCTAACGTCAATGGTTTCTGGGGCTAATGTGCATGGTTTGTGGAGGTAAACATGAAAAAAAAAATCGAAATAGTAAGTGATTTTCCGTCATGAAGGTTTGAAACACTTCTTGCACACTCAAAACCGACAAAACACAAGCTGGCGCGTCATGACGCGCGATGATCCATTACGAGTGCACGCCATATTGTCTATTACAGAAGCTGAACAAGTAAGACAAATAATCAATCGTAAAATGAAAAGTTGACAGTATTTTATGGAAAAAGGCATAACTTCACCTTAAAGAATGTTCCGCAAGGCACAATAGGTAAGTACCAGTGGTAAAATTAAGGAAATAAATGAGTGAAAGGTGTCCAGGCATTATCGCATATTTACCGAAAATGGTTTTTGGGGCTAACGTGAATGGTTTGTGGGGCTAACGTCAATGGTTTGTGAGGCTAACATCAATGGTTTGCGACGTATTAGCATAATTTCAAATCCGGGCACGAAAGTAGATATTTTCCGGTGAACGAGGTTGCAACACTGCATAAATCGGCAAAACACACTTAGAATGCCCCCTAAACCAGTACTATATCACGGCCATAATGTGTTACAGATTCGAAACAACAAGTAACAGTAAGTACTTGTAAATAGAAGAAATAGACATTATCTTAGTTAGAAATGCATTATTTCACCTTAAGAAATGTTCCACATTCGAAAATAACACGTTAGCAATGTAAAGATGTCCGAAATATATGATTCGTAGGTGTTTCCCTCATACGATAATAGTACCAAGTCCTGTTTGCAGGTGGTAGAATTTCTATCAAAAACCTAATATTTATACCAAGCATGATGTGCTGGTATTACTGCAGTAATTACTTTTGGTGATCAGTAGTGCTATAGCAGGTAAAGCTGAAGACTTGAACACATTGCCAGTTCGGCATCTTTGACACAACCCCAGAGGAAGCCGACCGGACCTGTACCTGGCTTCAAGCCACACCTGTTTTTCTGTAAAGCGATGTCACTTTTGCCTGCAGTGTTTATACATCCATTCATTCACTGTGACGTTATACACCCAAGGTATCCATATTGTATAAAAAAAATAGCACAACACAATAACACAACCTTGCAAAGATAAAGAACTGCAACCTCGCGTTCAGAAATCTCTAAAGAAACCAAATTAGCAACATCTCATTAACTCCATGTGGAGCTGACCAGAGCTGTCATTTCTTGGGCCAACTCTTGGTGGGAAAGGTTTCAGGGGATGATGTATTGGACTCCAGGTGGATCTGACAAGTGGTTGTTGGGGGGAAAACTGATTTTTCGGAACTTTCTTTGATATAAAGTGGTCATCCAAAGAGAACCAGGACTTTACAGCCTAGTTAAAAAATATGGGTACTCAAATTCTCCATCATATACGCCTATTCTTAATATTTTGTGCAATGTGAAGTTCTAAAATTGAAACAAAACTCTCAACAAGGCAGAGGCTACCCTCTACACCAGTGTTCCGCAACCTTTTTTTTACTCACGGCACACCCCAGACGGGCCTAGACTCAACACGGCACACCAAAATGTCGGTCCCCCCCAAAATCATATGAATCTTAATATAATTACGAAATATTACGGCGTTATGTAATCAATTATTATTATTATCATTGTTGTTGTTAATATTATTATTATAAAACATTAATAAAATTATGCATTTATTAAAAATTTATTAACTTTAATTCACTGTAGAAAATACACATTTCTAACACGAATTTTAAAGTAAATAACTCTACTCATACCTTCAATGTGATACTTGAGCCTGCTTAGCTGCACACAGACGGCTGATTCGTGGCGGAATCGTTGACAAAGCAAGCTTCATTTCTTCATCGATGAATTTGAGTCTCTCTGTCTTTGATGTTTTAATTGCAGTCAACGTCGAGAAGCCCAGTTCACACAAATAAGTAATTGAAAATGGTAATAACACATTAACTGCCATCTCGGAGATAGCCGGGTATTCACTGCTTATTGACAACCAAAATGTATCCAAAGGCACTTAAAAAATTTTATTTTCAATGTTCTGTCTGCTTTCAAATCTGCCAGTTCCTCTTGTTAGCGTAATTTTTTTGGAAGATATTTCGAATCCATACTGAATGGATCCAGTCAAAATCTTCAATGCGCTCTCCAAAATATTTTTTGAAAGTCTGCTGCAAGAGTACTAAATGTTCTTTAATTAAGTCCATCAACAGCTTGTTATCGTCAGCAAGGGGCCATACAGTTTGGAAAATCTCACACGGTCCATTTTTAATTGTCTGTATCCACAAGTTCAACTTATGGTAAATGTTTACTATCCTTCGGACACCTATAACTTCTGAGTTTCGTCAATTTTTGACATTTGTACTTAACCTATCTGCTTCGTGGATCATTTTTTAACGTGTATTCACGTTTATTTGATCATTTTTTTTTAAAAAAAAAGTGTTTTTGTAACTGAAGAACGTACGTTTCTGCAAATGGTTTGTGGGGCTGTGTGTCAATGGTTGGTGGGGCTATGCGAGAATGGTGTGTGGGGTTACGCATATTTTTTTCGAAACCAATTTTTAGCTATTGGAACCTATTGTGACCCTACCTAACCTAACCTTACCGGAAGTGGTTCGTGGGGCTATGCGTCAATGGTTGAATTTCCACTATGAAACATTCCCACATCACACAAAACACCTTCCAGATGTTACACAATACTACAGGAACTTATTACGGTAAGTAGTTTCTTCTGTAGAAATGAAGAAATCTGTCCGAAGGATAGTAAACTAGTACCTTTAGTTCATTCAAGTGAACGAAAATATCTGAAAGATATGCCAACTTAGATACCCATTCATCATCTGCAAATAAATCCGCATACTCATGCCCCTCAATAGTCAAAAATGAAAGTACATCCTCTTTAAGTTCAAACATTCGCGTTAACACTTTACCTCGAGATAACCATCGTACTTCTGTATGTAGCAGAAGTGTAGTGTGCTCTGATCCCATTTCATGACACAAAACGTTAAAAAGCCGCATATTTAGGGGCCGCGATTTGATGAAGTTCACGACCTTTACTACTTCAAAAATTTCAGAGGAGATGGCAAAGACTTAGCAGCAATGGCTTCGCGCTGAATGAGACAATGGTCGGTTCGTAAGTTAGGATTTACTTCGCATACTTTACCCACAAATCCTTTCACTCAGCCTGTCATAGAAGTGGCTCCGTCTGTACAAACACTAACGCAGTCCTCCCATGTTAATTCATTACGGACCACATATTCATTAGTCGTACGAAATATTTCTTCACCGGTTGCTCGCTCGGGTAGTTCTTTGCAAAAAAAATAAATTACTTTCAATTACATCCCCATCAATATACCTTATGTAGGAAAGAAGTTGTGTGTGACCGCCAATATCGGTGGACTCGTCGATCTGAAGTGAGAACTTTTGACTGCTCTTTATTTTCTCCTTCATAATGTCTTCGATGTCACTGGACATGTCACTAACTCGGCGGCTGATTGTGTCAGCAGAGAGAGGAATTTTTGAAATTTTAGTAGCAGCTTCTGAACCCAGGACTATTTTTACCATTTCTTTACACGCGGTCATTAATAACGTTTCTGCTATTGTGTGTGGTTTTTTGCCTGTACGATAAGTTCGGCTACCTTCCTGTACTTTTTGCGAAACACGTACCGACGTAGTCATGCGCGTCACTTGTTTTTTATTTTGTTCCCAACAACCGACGAAAATGATTCACATCTTTACTTAACAGAGAGGAATGTTTTGTTGACAAATGTCGTTTTAATTTACTGGGAACCATAGCAGCATTACTGAGTTTTTCACCACACACAACACACTCAGGGATTGGGCATGTTTTGTCACCACACCAAAAAAACCCGTAAGATAAATAGTTATCACTATATTGCCGGTGAACTACTTTCTGTTTCTTTTTTTCGGGCTCGATGGTTTCACAACTTGCACAGACCACTCCGTACAAGGAACTTATCCACATCGAAAAAAGAAAATAGTAAGACTGGTGTAGCAATCCGATATTCGCAGTACTACAGAGCTGTGATAGAACAGAACTGAAATACTGTAATTGTTATCTGACAATGTGTGGGTTCTTCAGTGAAGGAAAAGAGCAATAAAGTTTAAGAAGGGCCGACAAACAGGCACAAAACAGCCAGCCGTACACAAAAGATGCAGTGTTACAAACAAAGAACTTGCTTGAATAGCTCTATTGTATGATTGGTTCGGGCCACTAAAAGGCTTGCTAAAAGTCTTACGTGGCTTTCTTTGTGGTGAACACAAAGCTTGCCGCCTGTAACCCACCAAACCGGCCCAATATTACAAGCGAGAATACATATAAGATGAGCAAACTATAACAATATTGAGTAAATAAATTACATTTAATTTCTATGAAAATATAACAGTTATCAGCAAGAATAAACAAGCACCTTCTTACTTAAAATCGACAATTAATTTCTTACAATATTACAATAGTAGGTAAAAGTTCGCGTCACACCTTTTACCTTGTGACGGCACACTAGTGTGCCACGGCACACCGGTTGCGGAACACTGCTCTACACCACCAGTATAAATCCACCCTGTGTAAATGCATAGGATTTAAAATTAGCCCTGTCTAGTTCCCTGCATTTTTTGACACTTTGTGTAGTGCAGGTGTATTCCAGTGTCGGGGTGGTGCAAGGAAATGATGTTCAACCAAGTAGACTGAAAGTAATGTTCAAGTTCAGAAGATTCAATAAATGCCTGCCTGCTGCTTTAGACGGTCATTTGATTAGTTAGCACTCGCCACATGACCATACACCGCTCCGGAACATAGTGCAAACGATGCAGACACTAAATACATTACTTGACTCCAAATCAACGAACTAGACGACTCAGTGTTGCACTGTGTAACCAACTAGACGCTTCGGTGCAAAGAGAGTCAAGAAGTGCAGTGAATTAGATGGGGCTATTAAATTGATTGCAAATAGGGATGGACCATCAATGTCCATGTATCTCAAACATGAACACAAATGCTTTGTAATTAGTTGATTTTCTCTGATCTTAATTTGAGCCTAGTGGCAATCAATTTTTTAGCACTCGCTGGGGTCCTGCATGGGACGACTTTCGTTGGCTCATAATCATTTTAGCCCCTCCCCTGACCATGGGCTGCTCATAGTCGAATGATTGGCAGGTGTTGTTGCCATGAGCAAGGCTGTCCCTTATTACAGAGCCTAATAAGCAGCACTGCCAACCTAAAATCAAATCAATACATGGAACGAAACTACTACTTGCAATTACAATTCTAAATAATAAGTCTGTACATTATTATATAAGACCGAAATACGATATTGACCTGTTCAACATCATGTACATTATGATCTAATGAACGGAAAATAAATGAATGAATGAATTAATATTTATTAGAGTATGAAATATCTACAGTCAAGACATGAAATGGAACCACTGAATGCAGGTGCTGAGCAATGCACAGTGCAACAAAACCTGTACATCATTGTTGACAATGGAAAAGGATAATTGTATTCTGTGAAATTATAAGGTACAGCAATAACATAAAATCAAACATCATTTTAATGTGACAATAATCGTAGATACACATGCATAAATAAAATATCCACCTAGGTAGTTTCATCCCACAATCATCTATTTTATTTCCATACCACTGTGCATTAGTGAGATAGACTAAACTACATTTTAACATGGAGGTGAGTATGTTTGCTTACGTTTCTCTTTCACTGTGTTTTTTGCTTCACAAACCATATTTAAGGGTACATTACCACAGATAATGACATTTGTATGTGGTACTACCTGGCTTCGAGCGTATGGTGCTCGTTTTGCCTGGTATGCCGTGGTGAGTGAAGAGCTCTCAGTGTATTTGTGTCATCCATGTGAACTATTGAACACTCAAGTGAAATCCTTTTGCTGTAGCAATCTAGTTCATATTTCTGGTGAATAATGTCCTCATGATACATGCATGTTATCTACATGAATGGAATTCTGTGCATGTTTATAAGCACATAGTACTGACTTGGTTTTACTTATTACTTACTTTGTTTTTCTGCTGAACGATTTTTTTCCCAAGCTCCTCCTATATGCTTACATGAGTAGGTATGGTAAGTTGGGTTTGATGCCTCTAACATTATGCTTCTACTTGCTTATGGTGTCACTATTTGCATGTTTTTTTTTGTTTTGTTTTTTGTTTGATTGGCATAGTATTTCTGTACCTTTTTTATCTTGCGATTGAGGTTTGGTGAAACCATCTCATACATTTGTAGGTGCAGAAAGTGTTAATTTGACGAATTATGCTGTGAATTGTAGACTGTACAATGAGTCTTCTCTGTAATGTCACAGTTGTCTGATGCAAATTTTTCATGTGGTAATAAAATCTAACAACAAGGTTGCTACTCACCAGGAATTATACGTGCATTCTGCATGAATTTTTCTCCGTAGACGTGAAAAATTGCAAGTTTTATTAATCCAAATCCCATTGAATTTATATTCCTTTATAAATGCCCTGTGGCAAATTTTTACGTTTTAGCTTTAATTTTTATCTAGAAAGGAAAAGAAAGCTGCATGGAAAATAAACCAGAATTCTCTCAACCTCTTTACTTTGTTAGTGTCCTTTGCAGAACATAATCTATCTGACAGACGGAAGATTATTGCAAGATAAGATATCACGAAGTTGATTAGGTAAATTTGAGTTTGAAATTCTTATATCATTAAATTTTTCGTAGATTAGTATATCCCATTACATTTGTGACTTGCATTTTTAGACGTATTTCTAGTCTGTGAAATAGCATATGTAAACTCCACACCTTAAAATGAATAAATTAAATAAATATACAGTTTTTTTAAAAAATTGAATTAAAATTTTTGAATACATTGCAATCACATGTGGGTGTGAGAGACAGTAATACGTAAGGTTGAAATAGAGAAAACATCTGCGTGTACCCTTGAATTTTTAGAAAGTTCACCTCGAAAACAGGAATTATACTTGAATGTAATCATGAAGAACCATAAACCACTCAAAGGATATAAATATTACTATTTATGGAGGAGAGTAAGTATAATGCTCAGAGCATCAAAGCTGCTAACCTTATCCTACACAGTAAGTAATCAGAAAACCTTCAATAAGTGCTTAGAAGAATGCATAGAATTGATTCATGTGGAAAATGCATGATTATATCGGAATGAAAAAGTCCATTGTGTGCAACCCATTCATTAATATGGAGAAACATTAGTTTCCCATATTTTATTTTAAAAATATGACATGACTTTTCTTGGATGTTTTGTTTAGCGCTTAATTGACAGATTTCAGTGTTTAATGTAATATAACATTTATTTCAAGATGTGGAAACCACAAATTACCAAGATATTTAGCCCTAACATGTGACCAGAGTTCATCCAATTGTTTATAATGTTGTGTGGACACACACAAAGTTGAAAATCATGTTGAAATTCTAACCGTGTTAAATAGAACACTTCCAACCTTACAACATAAAACTGCTAACTGCATTAATCTAATATTTCTGACCAAATGAATAAACCAATCACATTTAAAAGAAAACTGTTACCAAAAATTATTCATACATTCCTTGAAAATGTGCATTTCCCGCTAAGTAGTTGCAAGGGGGAGAAAAGGGTATTTGCAAATGGGACAGTATCTGTGTGGCCAAGGATCATCCAATTCATCATATCCCAGAGCACTTTCACCATTTTTAGAAAACAAAATATTGTTACGCTAAATAGAACCACATCCGCATGCTAAAAACAAGAGAGAACATCATATGAAACAATCTTTACAAACAATGTAATAATTTTCCAGTTCCTAGTTTCTGTATGGAGTGGTCACCAGCACCAGACTGCTAGTAAGATTTACAGCATGACATTACTTCAATGTATATTTTGTCTATCATTGCACTTTGACACATGCAGAATTTCTGGGAAAGCTAGTGTTATTGGACAGAAACCACATACAGTAGACTCACGATTAACCGAGGCTCCGGGTTAACCAAGGGAGTTGTTGGAAAACATCGTGCTTCATAACGCTATCCCCTGTTTGTTTATGGAGTCAAGTCACTGTTGGCGCTGCACGTGTTCATTACATTGTCGCTGTATCCGATTGTTACGGTGGTGTTTAAGTCTGTGTAGGCCTATTCTAAGGGGAAAAGTAATTTTGTCATTTATGTTCTACTAGTAATAAATAATTACTATACAGTTTTAAGTGTTGTTTCGGCATTTACGACCTATTAGCACATTATCTCCGTATTATCTCAGTCCCAATTAGCTCGGATAATCGCGAGTCTACAGTATATAATATAATCTGAAATTGCATTTTGTTGTGATCTGAAGAGTGCCAGTTGTGGGGGGGAGGGGGCAAGGCACTTTCTGCCCCCCAATTCACGTAGAGAAACACATTTTATATACATATAAAATATTGGTCATACCAACCTTGCCCCCCCCCCCCAAATTTATCTTAAGTTGGCACCTCTGGCTAGTGGTATTCTTCTTTTCCTTTTTTATTTCAACTTATTTTCCCCTCGCTGCTAAGTGATACATTATGTTTGTGCAGTCACAAGTGCCGGCCCCATGGTGGAGTGGTTAGCACATCGCGCTATGAGTTCAGGGGTCCCGGATTCAAATCCCGGCCTGGGTATGGTTGTTTGCGAGTGTCAATTCATCATATCACTCATCCCCATCATCGCAAATTAGCCAAAAGTGGCACAAAAAGCGATCAATCAGTCAATCAAACACCAAGTTACAACGTGTGGTTACAGCATGATTAAAGTGGGTTCTGATTGACTGCTTCCAACATTGAGGAGAGAAGCCAGAAGTGAAATAGAACACATTCTAGTTGCCAAATCCAGCTTCTCATAAAGTAGGAAGGCATGAATATCTAGTCTGGTACCTATTGCAGCCACCAAAAGGCGATCTATTAGGAAATGTAGTTGCATGGTATACAGGCTTAAATAGGATAATTGCTTCAACACTTTTTAAATTTTCAATACATTATTACATAAATGTGCGTACAGTTGCAGACATTTTTGTTCGATAGGGTCATTACAACCCACAAGTATATCTGACTTACAATGCACATTTATCTTGCTGCTTTGGTACCAGTAGTTAAATTTTTATCAATTCAGTTATCTGAGCTTAACAGAGCATAAATTTACTGCCACCATTCGGAAAGTATTTGTTCATATGGTATACATTTTAGAACTTTTATTTTATTCACAATATTCTTAAAATGACTTGTATATTTTGTTAATTGAAACTGTGGAAATTAATATATAATTGGTAAAATACTTAAGAGTGCCATTAAATTATAGCAGATTTATGTCTCATATAAATAAAAATGTTTCTCTTAAAGGATATTGAAAATGATGCAGGGTTCAACTGAAGAATCTGGTTCTAAACGTAACATTGTTGTCCAGTCATGGAAGAGGTTTCAGCAGGTAAAGTAGTAATTTCTCTTTAAATTGTTCATGTTGTGTAAATGCACATCCACTGATCTCAAATTGACTTGAGAAAGTGTACTTGGATGTAACAACTCGCACAATTAGGAGCCAATTCATTGTTATGTCATTCATTGTTCCATCTATGAAGTGAAGCAGGCTCACAACTGCATGGGAAATTTCAAACCATTACACTGGGTGGGTGCTCAACAATTCCTGTGATGTAATCAAAATGGTGATACTTTCGAAACTACATTGCACCTATTGCACTCCACCAGTGTTGCAGAAATGAAATTCTAATTCATCAGAAAATAAGACTATTTTTTTTCCGTAATCCCTTTATGTCCTTTGACCATTTGGCATGAGAAGACTTCATTTTCTCTGTCAGCAATGCATTTTTTTTTGGATCACATGCAGTTTGGTCCATACTACTGAGTGAATATTCTAAACACACATACATACATAAAACAAATGTGACAAAATAAGTAAAAAATAAAAGAAAAAGAATTTATCATGTAGTACACGAGAATTGTACATTCAACATCATCCTTTGAAACATACTTGACATCATAATGCATTTCTTGTAGCAAAGTGTTGTTTTTACAAAATGAAATAAAATATCAGACCGATGCAAGTAAAATTACAGTTTGTGATTACCACGTACCTCAAGGTTTCTACATTTACTTTACAGAAAGTTTCTTTCCTGAAAATGTCAAAACATCCATTATCTTCTCATAATTGCTAAACAGTTGGTGTTGATTGGCAGCATGTTTGCAAGATATTTTACAGTATTCATGCACTGTCTGCAAAAATCAGGATCATGGTTGTCCTAATATTTGGCCATGTATGTGCTATTCTTGTAATACAAGTAAACTGAATAATAACAATTAAACAGTGATTTGGAAATTGTTTGCTGGCTGATTTAAAAAAACATGCTCTCTTGTACTTTAGTTGTTGTAACATTGTTGTCAGTTATCCTTTGTGATTGACATTAGGTTTCATTGCATTCTTAGTTCTTGAGAAAACTGTCGTTTTGTATCGAAAGGTTGAGCAAATGTAAAGAAGTATTTAGCCACTAGAGAAATGGAAGTTCTTATTTGTAATATTATTTATAATTTTGGTATGTTTATTACAGTGGCGGCGATTAGGGGGGCAGTTGCCCCCACACTATGCTAAACCTTATCTCCAACGGGAAATTACTGTTTTTGCCCCCCTCCGCAGTTTTGGAACCTTGCCCCCAACCCCCCCGGTTTTTTAACCCAATCGCCGCCACTGGTTTATTATGTTAATTAAAGTACAGGGTCTTCAAGAATGAATGGTGGGGTTTGATGAGGTTATTGTGAAGATACATTACACAGTATATTTTATTATTTTCAGCGACTCAAACCGTTTCTGTACAAGTAATGCACCATTCACAGGATGAGTCACAAGCCGGCGATTGTATATACAGGCTGGCTACTCATCGGGAATTCCTTGAAGTCTGGGAATTAAGTGTGAATTGTTGGCTCCATGAATTATACATGAATTCTGCATAAATTTTTCTCCATAGACGTGAAAATTTGCAACTTTTATTAATTAAAATCCCATTGAATTTATACATGTTTAATAATGCCCTGAGACAAGTTTTTCACAATTTAGCTTTCATTTTTCTCGAGGAAGGAAAAAAAGCAGCTTGGAAAATTCTCTCAATTTGTTTGCTTTGTTAGTGTCCTTTACAGAATAATCTAACTGACAGGGGGAAAATTATTGCAGGATAAGAAATCTTGAAGCTGATTAGGTAATTTTGAGTTTGAAATTCTTGTACATGTAACATTTTTTAGTACATTAATAAATATCATAACATTTGTGACTTGTGTTTGTTGATGTATTTCGAGTGAAATGGCAAATACAAACTCTGCACTTTAAATTAAAAATTTTGACTATACAGGGTGTCATTTTAATGGCGCCCACGGACCACGGAAACATATAGAGGACATCAAAATAAACAACTTTTCTCAGTAACATTTTTCTCGTTGGCACATCGTTTCGGCGCTACAGTCGTTCAAAAAAGCTCGTTTTGCCGCCTGAATGCTGGCAACCACACACAATATTTGATTGCATTTGTGACGTCATATCCCGTCGTGAAGCGATGCGTTCCAGGGTTGCCAGGAACACACATATTCTGTGAAAAATGACATAGCTACAATCAACCACATTATGTACTGTAAAACAAAATGAGAAAACACGTTCTGTAACCTAACAGGAAGTAAACAAATGATACGAAATATGGTAGAAAGAAAATAGATTTCAAGTGGAAGTAGTCATATCGAATTTTGTGTTAGCTTACATATCACATATTTGCAAATCTAGTTACCAAGTTGGTGTCTACAATTTACTCTATCCACTTCGTCCTTCTGATACTAGTTGTCTGTGACACTGAACAGATGACAAAATAGAAATGAAACAACTCAAAATTCCAAATGTAAGCAACACATAATATAATGCATATTCAGGGCATTATGAGGCAAGTGACAAAAATGGTTGAGAATACAGGGATATAAATAGTAGTAAAACAAACTTTCCGACGACTGTGTTTATCTACGCACAGGATACACATGTAATAGTTTGCAACTCTGAACAGGGCAGTATATTCGCTACTGATTCATCATTAGATTGTTACTGTGGTTGTACGTGTTTTAGCCGTAATGTAACAACGTGAACCTCAGATACTTCCGTTATCAGCACAAAAGTACCACAAGGCATCTGGACACAA
The DNA here is from genome assembly GCF_977018435.1 of Lepisma saccharinum. Taxonomy (NCBI): domain Eukaryota; kingdom Metazoa; phylum Arthropoda; class Insecta; order Zygentoma; family Lepismatidae; genus Lepisma; species Lepisma saccharinum. The sequence goes on from NC_139232.1 coordinate 74,637,686, forward strand.
ACCTGTAGATATCAACCTTGCAACGAGATTTTGCAAATATAATTGACATGTAGCTGGGCGTAAACAGCCACATGTAAGTTGTAAGTACAATAAAATTTATTGTTGTTGATATTTGACATGTAGGCTGAGACAAAATCCGATAATGACACTTCATTTTGAATGCGTTTTTTACCATTTCGCATATCGTTGGTTCACTTCCCCCTTCCCCTGAGATGACTGCTGATCTTCTGGCTGGTAGGCTATGGTGTTCAATATACTAGGCGCGTTTCTCGCTTCGTTTTACAGCTATTAATGTGGTTGGTAGTTTGTCATTTTTCACAACATTTGTGTGTTCTTTGTAACACTGCCGTGTGCTGTTTCGCTGCAGGAAATGACATCACAGATACGATCAAATGTTGTGTTGGGTTGCCAGCATCAAAGCGGCAAAACGGTCTTTTTTGAACGGCTGTAGCATCGAATTGACGCACCAACGAGAAAAATGTTACTGAGAAAAATTGTTTGTTTTGATGTCCTCTACACGAATCTGTGGTCCGTGGGCGCCATTAAAATGACACCCTGTATATACCATTTAATTGAATTGAATTTGGATACATTGGAATCACACAGACCTTTTACATTGTTAATACATTTTGTGTGTGTCTGTGTGTGGGTGGTGAGAAGTGGTAATACATAATGTTGAAATAGAGGAAACTCTTATTTGTATCCTTGAATTTTTGGAAAGTTCGGCTTGAAAACCGGGAATTGTACTTGAATTTTATCTTAGTCTTTAAGTGGCCACCCTGATATACTATGTGAACAACTGCAGTTCGCATTGTTCACTACCAAGTACAAGGTGGCTACTCACCGGGAATTCCTGGAATTATGCATGATTTATCGTCTGGGAATTATGTGTGAATTCTATGTGAATTTTTCTCCGTAGACGTGAAAAGTTGCAAATTTTAGTGATCCATATGAATTCATACATTTACAAATGCCCCAAAGTAAGTTTTTCATAGTTTAGAAAAAAGAAGAAAAAAATAAAGCTGCATGTAAAATAAAACAGAATTCTGTCAATCTGTTTACTTTGTTAGTGTCCATTGCAGAACAATCTATCTGACAGGTGGAACGATCATTGCAAGATAAGATATCATGAAGTTTATTAGGTAAATTTGAGATTGAAATTCTTACACAATTAACAATTTTTCGTAGATTAGTATATACCGTAACATTTGGGACTTGTGTTTGTATTTCGAGTGAGTATGTGAAATGGCAAATTAAATTGAATATTTTAAATATATACTATTTAATTGAATTAAATTAGAATTTTTGAATACATTGGTATCACACAGACCCTTTATATACAGGGTTTGTCCAATAAGTATCGGAACTGAAGTCATAAAAGGAAATTTATTGAAGATATATGTACAGTGTGTTAATTTTCTTCAAAATATGACCCTCCTGCATCAATACACCGCTGCCAGCACTTTTTCCACTCTTCATACACCCCCTGGAAGTCGACAACCGCAAGGCTGTTTAGGCACCCCGTCGAAGCTGCTTCGACCGCCTCAATCATCCCAAACTATGTCCTTTCAGGCTTCTTTTGATCCGAGGAAACAAAAAGAAGTTGGGCGGAGCCATATCTGGACTGTAGGGTATTGTGCACAATGTTTGGCCAGTGCCTCCCTCACAATTAGCGACGTGTAACTGGGCACATTGTTGTGATGCAGCAGGCAGAAATCGGCGATCTCCCTTTGGATGCGGCGGACCCTAATCATCATCGGCCACAATTGAATGCACAGTGGATTTCAGTAAATTTAACTCCTGTGCTATCAAACAAACACTTAACCGGCGATCACTGTTCAGAAGTTCTTGCATTTTGGCCACATTTTTAGTATTACGGATCGATGTCTGACGTCCAGCACATTGTTCGTCTTCGACCTCTTCCCGGCCATTTTTTAATTTTTTTTATTCCACTCAAAAACGCACGTTCTGGACATGGCTTCATGCTTGTAAGCCTCACGGATCATATCAAAAGTCTCTGTAGCAGATTTGTTCAGTTTAACACAAAATTTGATAGCACAACGCTGCTTGATGGTTTGCTGCATCTTGATGCTTGACGCGAGCACTAAACATACTTTCACTTCAGGCACGACCTACACACTCCAAAGGCTCGGAGACAACTGAGCTGGGTCTCCTAGCTCACGTCATATCCCGCAACACCGATCCCACTCACAGAGACTGCCCTCCACCCCTTCCCATTGGCTGGACAAAATCAATCCCGATACTTAAAGTTCGCCTTGAAAATCTGGAATTATACTTGAATTTTATCATGGTACTAGAGTTGCCACCCGAAGTAGGAAGTTGCAATGTAAATGTGTGCAGTAGTCAACAATAGGCTGTTCTAGTCGACTGTGTATGCCTCCACAAGAAAGAGATTTATGTTAGTCTTGAAGCTTTCCTGGCGACGAATGATGAAAAGTTTCTCTTGAGCAATCCATCTGGTGGGGTTTCCAAGCTTTCGTGAGCTAATGGCACTCTCATCTTCACTTCTATCCTGAAGATGAGAGTAACATTAGGTCTCGAAAGCTTCAAAACCTTGTCAGATCTCACCTGGTCGATAGTTGATTGAGATTCAGGTTGCATACCTACAAGCATGAAACCAAGCCACAGGACAAACAAGAGAAGGGTTGAATTTGCTCTGAATACGCATCTACCATAAGAATGCTGTCTAGAATGTGTTTCAGGTCTTATATCAACTGCTATTACTTATAGAAACTGTTTGAGTCCCTGAACCCTGTAAACCAACTTTCACTGTGGAACATATCTTTCACAATAACCAATCATTCTTGGAAACCTTGTGTATTGAAATAACAAAACTTTAGAAAAGTGAAGTATATAAACATATTTTTTTTCTTTTGGTAGCCAGAAAAGTGAAATGTGGCATGTTGTTTTTTTACATTTATTTTCTTTCTCTCATTTGCAGATGTATCAGTCATATTTAGATTTGTGGACTCCTCATGCCATTTCAAGGTGGATAGTAACCGTAGTCCTTTTATTAATATTTGCACTTCGCATACTATTACAACAGGTATGTCTTACGCTGTTTTGATGTGATCAACTTTTATACCAAGTGTTTCAAAAGTATGCAACTCTTTCAGTGCTTATAACATGAAAAATGGGATATTCACAATGGGTTTGCAGCATTACAAAGCCTTGTCCATTGAGGTATTTTTAAATATTTTTTATTTACATCTTTGTTCCATGCAAGAAATTGTACAAGTTTGAGTATTTTTTATGAGAATGCTAATTGTAGGAGAGAGAAATGGATAAGGAATTATCAGAGATTCATAATTTGAAGTTACGTGATTTGTGCCATGCTAATCTGTGGTTTGCTGCCAAGTAATATGGTTCATATTTAAGAATAGCAATTATATAGGTGAAGAAAAAAAATGACATTTTGATTACATATAATCTTGCTTAGTAGCACTAGAGCCACAGGTTATATAAAGTACTATGTCACAAATTTACATCTGTAATTTATGCAAGCAAATGCATTTAAAATTGATGAAACAAAAAGGGAGGAGAAAAATCGTAAAAGTAAAGAAAAATGCAACAAAAACATTAAGAAATACTGATTAATGACCGAAGAGCCAAAATAGGCTGAAAAATGCAAAATAAAAGTAATATTTTCTGGAATTATTTTCAGAAGTTTCAGGAGAACACACGCTCCCTTCATCAGACATTTATTTTCATTTTGACTAAAGATACAGTTATAACAGTGGTTAGCAATTTTCTAAACAAAAAGAATCCATTATATGTGTTGTCAACATCCACAAAAAATAATAAAAAAATAATTCTACAATGCAAGCAATGCGTACATACAAGAAAAACTAATATTTTCTGGTTCTGGCTAAAGGGAAACAGACTGATATCAGGTTTAACTTTGTTTCGAAGGCTCAGAAAAGAAGATAATTTTTCATCAACTTCCGAGCCTCATCACATTCCTTGTTTGACCAAATACCTTCTGTTGCATTATGACAACACAATAATTTGGGTATTTTTCGATCCAAACTGATGAAACTTCCTATTGCTTTTTTCAAGAATATAATAAAGTAATTGCTTACAGTGAATGCTAATAATAATAATGAAGGATGTTATGCAAATAGTTTAAAACTAATTGCAGAATATTCACATCTAGAATAATAAGTATTCTAAAATAATATATTTTAAAAATACTAAACTTTTTTTACTTATGATTAGTGAGTATGTACTATTTCCAAACAACGTTTTAAGAAGCAACTGTTCCCTTCATCAGGTTCCTTCTTGACTAGCGAGATCACTTCATAGCCATGTCAAATTGAATTCGAAACAAGGATAAAGGATATTGGAATAACTATGGTAGAAAAGGAATTCTAGAAACTTGCCCAATCCGGTTAAAACTTCCATCCCCACTACCATCCTTTCGTAAAACCACATAAGTTAAAAGTCAATCTTAAAAGAACATTTCAACTTGAAAAGTTAAAAGATGCAAAGTTAATGCTGGCAATACTTAGTTCAATGCGCCTCATCAACAATACGTGTCGTCTGCCGCATTTTTCGTGCCTGCAACAATCGCCTCAGCTTTTAAATGCAAATTTTAGCATTATGCTTAAGTTTTGGACACTAGTGTACATTAATAATGAATCCGCGCATGCAAAGAGAACTAAAAGTAATGTTTTTCTAAACTTTTTCATAAGGGCAATAAGGTTATGTAACCATAAGGCTGATTTGAAAGAAGAGGAAAATTGGATCATAGGGGTGCGTAAAAAGAATGGATACAAGGAGTCCGAGTTGAGGAGGAACCTAAGTAGGGCACCCAAAATTTGCGAAAGAATAAGGAAAGAGATATGGAAGAGGGCGATTTGGAAGTGAAGGAAGAGGGAGTAAAGTTTATATATATAGGAATCCCATATTTCAAAGGGGTCTCCGAGAGGGTTGAAAAAGTGGCATAGGACTATGGAATTAAATGTGGGATGAGGGCTCGGAGAACAATTGAAAAACATATCACTGAGTACAAAAAGGGTGGAAAGGCTAGGGAAAAGGGGGGGGGAGAAAAAGGGGTATATAGTATCAGATGTGAGTGCAATAAGGAATATATTGGACAAACGGGTAGAAGTATGGATATAAGATGGGGTGAGCATGATAAAGATATCAGGGAGAGAGTTCTTAGAATGGGGCTGTCAGAACATATTATTGAGGAGGGACATAATATTAAGAAAAGGGAGGTTGCTCGGAAGGGAAAAAAACAAATTAGCAGGAATGTATACGAGGGTGCCTACATTTGCAAAGATAGGACTAATAAATTAAATAGGGATGATGGAAATGTTGATGAGATATGGATTAGGATGTTCAAAAGATGGGAAAAGCGTGAATACAAAACAATAGGCTTTCATGTTACCCTGGAAGTAATTCGAGAGGCTCAGGAAACCCGTGACGTAAGCGGGCAGGGGGAGTGGAGGGGAAATTTGTGGGCAGGGAGTGGTATCGGACAACTTCCTGCATTATGCAAGAAGGCAATTCGGATCCCTCATGGGTGAAAGTGAATGGACGTGCATCTTTCAACTTTTCAAGTTGAAATGTTCTTTTAAGATTGACTTTTTATCTTATGTGGTTTTACGAAAGGATGGAAGTTTTAACAGGATTGGGCAAGTTTTTAGAATTTCTTTTCTACCATAGTTATTCCTATATCCTTTTTCCTTGTTTTTAATTCAATTTGACGTGGCTATGAAGCGATCTCGCTAGTCAAGAAGGAACCTGATGAAGGGAACAGTTGATTCCTAAAACGTTGTTTGGAAATAGTACATACTCACTAATCGTAAGTAAAATAAGTTTAGTATTTTTTAAATATTTTTTAGAATACTTAATATTCTGTAATTGTGAGTAATTCGCACACCCACAAGATATGAATTCACATCTAGCATGCCTAGGTCAAGTTCGAAAGTTAGTGTTTTGAAATAAATCTCCAAAAAGAAGGGTAAAGCAAATAATTTGAGCAAATGGAAACATTTGTAAAATTAAACACTGATTTTATTATTGTGAATATTCTGAAACAAAATTATTAAACTTACTTGTAACTAATGGGACGTAAATTTTCCTGTTTTTGCCCAACTTCCCCCTGTTATAACTTTGTTATCCATGTTATATAAATCTCAAAATTTTTCTACAGGCACCTCTTCTAGAGTACTCTTTATGCTGTAAATATCAAAGTTTTATTAGGTGCCCCACCAGATATATTGGAGTCCAAATTTTGAAGAAAATGAAAAACAAGCATCCTGAAAAAGCTATAACTCAATGCGGAAATCAGTAACAGAGCTCATTATTTTCTGCTACACCTAAAACCATTTTGTCGTGTTAATAGACAATACGAAAAGTTTGTAAGTGATTTTATATCAGCTTGTGAATATTGTGAGAAATGTCTTACATAGATAAAAGAATCCGTGAGTGACTAGAAGACACAGATGATGTAGTTGATCCTCAGTTACCTTCTTAGTTTGAAGATATTTGATCTTCTAAGTTTGAAGATACTTGATAGATGCCAGGAAATCTCTTAAACAGTGATCCATGAGGAATCAGCCAGCTGGTGGTAAGGAGGAGAAATTTAAAGATTTTGGTAGTCTGCACGTACAGTATCTTAAATACCATTCACAGAATTGACGGAAAAGTCAAAATAAGTTAATAATCCACGAGGAGTCCGAGATATTGCAAAAGATGTAAAAAGTATACAGAGTTTTGTAAGTCCTGTCTCTGATCAAGTTATCGAAGAGATAACTCGCTACACTAATGCAAAGCTGAAGACTTTCAGAGAAAACTACAACAGAGAAGAGATGTTTTTGACACAAATCCAAATGAGATTCTAGCTGCCATACATAGGCCTTCTTTATTTAGCTGGAATGATGATGTCTGCTCACCAGTGTGCTGAATATTGTGGAACAGATATGGAACTGCACCACGGGTCTTCAAGGCAGTTTTGAGGACCTGTGTTTGTTGTTCACTCTGAGATCTCTTCACTTCGACAATGTATTACTCTATTTAAAACAAAAATGTCATAAATAAGAAAGGAAATAATAAACAGATCACTAGAAATACAAAAAATGTTAAAAATTAAAAGTAGTGAAATATGGCTGAAGAGCAAGAGAGTGCAATGTTCAACTGTGACCAATGACGTGACTCGAGTGAGCATGACCAATTTTGGGTTAATGTAATTTTTTTTAACATTGCAGAGTTGTATGTTTTTTCTAGCAGTGAACCCTATCTGAGGTACAATGAGTAATAGACTTTTTCTTTTGTAGGGATGGTACATAGTCACATATGCACTTGGGATCTACCACTTAAACCTCTTTATAGCATTTTTATCACCTAAAATTGACCCTGCACTTGCAGATTATGAAGGTGAGTTTTGTAATTTTTAAATTATTAATTTTGTATTTTTTTGTAGTGGACGTGCATTACAAATGTGTGATAGAAAAATATATGTCTCAATTTATTATAAATGCAGAGAAACTTAGTACTCACTTTTCTCAAAATCTGCTTTCCGTTGTTCTATTGATTTTGGTGGCCACTGCCACCATCCTTGTTGAAACTTGCTGCACTCTTGATTGGAAAAGTGAGTACTAAGTTTCTTTACATTTATTTACTACAGTTTCTCTCATTTCCCAAAATATGAATCAATTTTTGAGATGGCATATTTGCAGGCAGGAACTATCTTGAAAAACCATGTTACTAGGCCTGATTCTTGGTGTTCATGCTGTTGCTGCATAATCAAAGAGTCCCATGTTTGATTTCTGGTTCAGATCCTACTTTAAACTGTAGATCCAGTGCTGATTAGTAGATCTGACAATAAAGTGGACCTAAAAACAAAAGTAACTGTACATTTTAGCTAACAATATACCAGCTTTTTTAATAATGGGGAAGTCACTTTCCATTAGTTCTTATCTTAGGTGAAATATGAGCCTCAAATGTACAAAAAGCCTCTTTGATTTTTGTTATTTAGTATTGCATTTCTGCCAGTTTTGGCTAACCATGACAATGAGGAGGAATGTGAAGGATCCTATTCTCCAGTTAAGAAAATTCCCATAAAGCATCCCCCACCCACCTCATTTTCTCCATGATGATCCATACAAGCATTCCCCAACATTCCCCAAAGTAAGCAACCCCCCTCCTCCAAGCTAGGAAGTTCCACTTTGAGCACTGGAGGCAGAGTATGATTTCATATCTTGCCCTTCAGTCATAAAAACTCATGTTTTACCTTATTATTATTATTTTTTTACAAATTGGATAAACATACATAACGTTCTGCAAGAACATGGAATCGAACTGGGTTGATGTAGCTCACTGATCATTCATCCTTGATGGTAAAGCAACTCGCTGCTCATGGTGAGCTTGGTGGTAAGGTGCAAGAGGTTCTAATTACACACATATGAATGGCAAAACACAATACTCCAGTTTAAACCCCTACAGACTGGATTAGCATGGCGTATGGAATACCTGTCTCTCACCTGTGTGGAGGTGCTCCCTCGAGGTGTTGAACCACGAACTTGGTTATACATAGTGTCCGTTTGTAGTGCAAGTCTGGAAGCCCAGACTTCACTCCCTTTTCCTAGACTTTTGTTTGTACTTGTAAAAGTGTCCCCCCACTCCTTAATTTAGTTCCGGCCCTCTGACGTACTTCCTTGTAAAATCCTTTCCAATCTCTCCTTACACCTCACCCTGGGTGCCAAGCGAGCAGATTATATTAATAACGCCGGAATTGCAAAAGGGGGTTTCACATAACATTTATATTTTAAGTCCGTGGTTCGTTACACATGTACAGAAAGTGAAATATCTGCTTTAATATAGACAGTACTGAAGTTTTTGGAGTTAATTCGTTAAATCAGAACATTTGTAGTAGGATTATATGGGTTTATTATACGTTGCTATTATATACATATCACTTCCATGTGTGCATTTTACAAAACTAATCCAAATTCCTTAATTCAAGCAAAGGCGTACCTATGACCTAACCATTGATACTTTCATCAACACAGAGTTAGCCTAACTATCTCTGTGGCCTACCCTCGACTTAATTGATATTCCGACCAGTCTTGCGTTTCCTTACGCAGCATCCTTCTTCATCCCGCTAGGCATTATGATGCGACTCGGCAATATCTTACATATGCAAATCTTTGCTAATTGGGAAACTTGGGGATTTCAAACAGGGGTTGGCTTTACCAAATGCTACATATATTTTCCATCTTGAGTTTAGCCACCATAAGTGGACTAAACTTTCGAAGTAGGTTTCTTAGCCAAATGATACATTAATTTCAGTCGTCAGTCTAGCCACCCTAAGTGGACTAAACTCTTGAAGATGCTTCTTTGGCCAAGTATTACATTTACTACTCAATCATCAGTCTAGCCACCCTAAGTGGACAAGACTTTCGAAGGTTCTTGGTCATTGTGAAGGTAGTAAAAAACTGGTTTATTCTAAAGCCCAACTGGCCTTTTTTATAGTCTGGGTTGGAGTCCGTGGAAGTGGACCCTGTAGCACTGGAATTTTCCACTGCAATCTAATATACAGCAAAAATCACAATTCATTAAGCACATACACTTACAAAACATTAATTAACCCTAAACCTTGTAGCTGGTCAACAATTAATTAACATATTACCAAAACCAGTAATGGTCAATCCGACCATTACATACTTCTGCACACACTGACTGATAGCTTAGAACTGACCACTGACCTCTGTTCCTCCAGACATTTATTCCACTCGAATTTACTCAATAAAATGCAGACTTCGTTACCAGGGTCTCTTCCTTGATTGCCATTGTTTACACCTTTTTGCAATGATGGCGATCAAGGAGGCTCAGCAATGACTGACAAGACATTCCTTAGATGTTTCTAATTGTTTCCTGACTGGAAAGATGACAGCTGAATGTCTGGGATTCGGAGTTTTTTGTACTTGATATTTCAGAGATTCTACGGTTTGTTACGATACCTTGATGTTTGTTCTCAAGTTCCGACTTGAGTTCACTATTTAAACTGGGAGAACACCTGTGGCAACATTTTACGTGACTGGTCAAAATGACCTCGCTTGAATATTTAGGTCTATTGGGTTTGTTTCAACATATTTTTTAATTAGTTTTTGTATTTTTTCCCTTTTTTCTGTTATATATATATATTATTTTTTAATACAATATATAAAGCTGATATGAGTTTTCAAAAGTTTAATACACTTTTTAAAAAATGTTTTGCTCTTTGTGTTTGTAAGAATATAATAGGCAAACTTTTACGAAAAGTTTAATAGGTAATTGTTTTTGTTTTCATTCATTTTTATTATTTTAAGAATACAATATAATTATGAAACAAACAAAATTTTAAATAAGTTTATGCAAAGGTTTTTGAGAGAACAAAATGATAACACTAAAAGGTATTTACAATGGAAGTATATTTTCTGCATTTACTACCCCCAGTTTTTTTAAATTTATTTCACCTCTTTACTCCACATCCTCTTCATTGCCATCATGGCCAGCGTGGATAAGGGGGGGGTGAGCCAAATCAACAAGCATGCGCAAATAGGCAAGCAAAGAAAGAAATCTGCTGTCAATTCCCCACCCCATGCTTTCTCCCAGAAATACAAATTAGATTTGACTTGCTTCCTTTCAATAAACATGTATCACTCTGTTGATGAACAGTCTTTTTGTACTTTTTCGTGATGCACAGACACCATTTACTCTGCTGTCATCCATGTTTTCATGCTACAATTTCACCATTTGAATTATTTGAAGTTTTCCTGATATCTCAGGAGGGAAAGTGACCCTCTGGCCACCTCTGCGGATGCACTTACTACATAATATTTGTTCTTCTAATTTGTTGACTACAGTTAGTTGTTTTTGTTAAGGATGTCATATCCCTGTAGTAGTAGAAAGGTATGAATTACCTTAGTGCCGATGCACCCGATAAATTATTATCAATCCACAAATGTCTTTGTACTTTTGAGTATTTGCTAAGTTATAAAGTGATATTTGTCTTATCTTGTGAGGTATTTATTTCCATATTTATTTGCAGATGATGGACCAGAATTACCAACTAAGGCTAATGAAGAATTTAGACCTTTCATCAGGAGATTACCAGAATTTAAGTTCTGGTATTCTGTTACAAAAAGTACCGTTGTAGCCATGATTTGTACATTTTTTGATTGCTTCAACATCCCAGTTTTTTGGCCAATTTTAGTGATGTATTTCATTACATTGTTTTGTGTCACAATGAAAAGACAAATTAAGGTAAGCATAGTGTTTAGTCTTTGTATAAAAGCATGATTTTAAGCAGAAGTGCAAATTCTTTTTGCAATAATGGGTAATGACATTTTACAGGGCCGGACAGAATATATAGTAGGATTTGAGCAGTATGATGTAAGGAAAGGGTGAATTTATTGAAAAATAATCCTGGTTTGATAATGAAATTCAAATTCCCTTTTTAAAGACATTCCCAGCAACAAGGCCATAGGAGTAGTGCATTGCGAACCTCTTCAACATGTATCTGCTTTGATCTTGGATGACCAGTTTTTTTTGTCAGTCACTGCTTGATGGGACTTCCCCATGACATTATAACCTGAAGTGTGAACTGTATTTTTAAAATATGTTTCTACAGTAAATGCACTACCAATAATAATGCCATGGTTATTAATAGCACCCATACCTCAATCTGACCTGCATCAGTTTCCCACTCAAGTGCATTCATTGCTCCCATAACATGTGAATTAGATACTATAAAAAATTTGTCCAGCCCTGTAGTTGTTGGTTTATGTGTTATAGCTAGTGTGATTAAATGGTAAATTGCTAAGATTTTACCTTTAGTGGTCAAGTGGTAGCTACGAGCACATGAAGTTACCAAAGATCGAGTGGTAGTTATGTTTACCACCTCCACATGGCAGCAATTAACATCATTTCTTCAAAACTGCACATGATATTTCAGTTTTGCCTTTCTTGTTCATTTGTATACTTGTGAAGGAATGACATACTCGAATCACTAAACAATATATCCATTGTTACAATTAAGAAATGGAGTTTAAAAATGTTGATTTCCCCTCCCCTCAGGACATTATGGAATATAATTTATAAATGGGCTTATTTATATACTGTTTGAAATTTCCTGAAAATTACGGTTTTCTTCAATATTCCATTCCCCTTCCCCAAATTGGGGGATGGGCATTACATGTCCTCAAAGTGTTATCTTTTGTCATGCTTCCCTACAAATTTGGTCAATCCAATGTCCATAGGATTGATCCAAGAAACAATTTTCTGGAAATTTTTCCCATAACCTGGCAACACTGCTGCTCTTAATACATGGTTATTATTTCATCCCAAGAAGTATCAGCCTATTTTCAATGCAACTTTGCATGGTTGTAGGAATCTACCATTGCTACATATTACAAATTTTCATTCACATTGGTCTGGTCTATTGCGGTGGTGTCTGTGGCATGTCGATTATCAATTTTTCTTTGTAAAATTTTGATTTTCTTCTTCTACTTGCTTTAAGTTTCATTGGGGGCTACAGTGAATAAATTTCACCACCGCTAAAAGTCCTGTCATCCCCCCCACCAAAAAAACAACTGTTTTCATCTTTCGGCGACAATTACTTCTCTAGCTGATTTCTTGGTACATTTTACGGCAAGTTTGAAAAGTGCCCCCCCCCCACCTGGGCCTTTCCTTACTTCTAATCAAGAAATTCTAAGGTTCAGTTCTCAGTGCGTTTAAACAAACTTTTAAAATAAGATGGTGATGTTCTTTGACTGCACTGGTAAATATGAATAATGTATTTCACCACATAATCGTTGCCACTGCACAATAGTCACACCCTGTTGTTTGAGTCCAAAAATTAGTTTATAACCTTTAAAACTTAATTGTCCCTTCAGATGACGAAACCAATGATAGCGGCACAAAATCTTCAAACACAGAAGATTAAATTTTGTAACTCTGTACTTGGAATCACTGTAGTAAATTTTCTCAAGTATAATATTTGGCCTATAATGCACAAATCAATAACAACTAATGTGTTAACTTTTGGTTTTTGACCCCAAAAAATGTTTGCTAAAGTATCACAAGAAATTGTGTGCGTTAATTTGGACTGTTCAATTTTAACGTATGTTCACGAGTATTCCGTCCATCCTAATCTTGTACCAAAGACAGTACATAGTAATAAATAATCTTTTAAGTACCAGTAATACCAGCACCGTTTTCTTTTCTTCCAAATAAATTGGCATAAAATCTGCGACGATTATGCGGTGAATTATGGTAAGTAGAAATTCCATAGACTGGAATTCATGGAAAATTCAGCAATAGTGATACGTGAAGGTCAGAGACTGAACTAGATTTGAGCTACAGTCAACTCACAATACGACGACTTTTCACAGTTCCCAGAAAAGGGGTCACTATTTCAAAGGGGTCGTTATTGGAATTTGCACCAATTTTGAGTTTAAACGAAGCTCAAACAGACACAAAGATTCCTAGAAGACGGTAACACCATTTATCCTGTGTAGTTATACAACCTGTTATGCACAGGATGCATGTTGTGAGAAGAAAAATAGAACATGAAAACTTTTGCACAGATCTACGGAAAGGAAAACAATTTCTCGTTTATTGCAAGCAAAACTCGAAGAATCTTGACACCAGTCACACTGGCGCCAGCAAAAATCGGGAGATAATCTGGCAGAATGAATGTTGGATTTTATACTGGTCTACTAGAGCATTGTCTGTTACAGGATTAACTTGTAAGATCTCTCAGGAGACACAACACAACCTTTCTAGGTCCCAGAAAAAAAAAAAGCAGGGCTGTAAATTTAGTTTTGGTTCGGCTGTGTAAAATACATCGTAAAAAAGGTCACGAAAGTCACGTTTTCTTTGCTTCAGCCAACTTCATATTCAACCCCCTTCCCGATTCCAGGAAGCAGTCCAAACTCTTCCTCGACTTGTATTGTAATCTAGCCTGAAAGAGGAAACACACACTTTAAACTGTATATTTAGTCCCGATTAGCCCATCAGCATAAAATGAACTCAAAACAAGCTTTATGAAACCTGTTCGGTTTCAGATATCAAAATGGGAGATCGTTATTTACTCTCACGTTAATCGACGATTTAATGTTGGATTTAGGAGTATTCTCGATGTCAAACACCCGCTCCTCCAAATGTTTTCCCCTTGAATAACGTTTTTGTTTTTTAATCGGTCTCAGCTTCCATTTCTACAGAGCACTTTTTTTTTCTTTTTTCACATGAATGGTTCTGAAGAAGAGCGGCGATTATATTGTGTGCATTTCCTTCCAACATTGCTCCGAGTGTTCAATAAGTTCTTGTGTCAGATGTAAAATAAAATTTACAGTTTTGCTTATCAGAAGGTGCAGAACATGAAGTTGTTTTAACTCTTGTTTTTCTCTCTGGAGATTGAATTTTGTTATCTTCAAATCAAAATAGCTTTGCAAGATTCAAAACAGTGACTTTTCCTTTGCGCTGGATGAGTCATTGCTGTTATGACGCTTGACAAAACATTGGCGCCAGCTGCAGCATAAAAACAAGAAGACTGGCTGGAAGTTCGAGCAACAGGTGGTCGAAGAGAAAATCCTCCGCATTTTAAAGATTACGCAACTGTCCATGAGGGAACTTTTATCAGCAGTGTGAAGAAGAAAGAAACAATCCTTGATTAACGTTTTACCATGCAACAGACAATAATATGGGCAATATTTCCTATGCAGACAACAGCATACATACATATATATATATATATATATTAGGGATGGGACCGATTAATCGGTACTCTATCGGTATCTGCCGATATAGGCATATCGGTGTATCGGTAAAATTACCGATTATTTTACCGATCCGATATATCAATAAATATCTGATAATTAGTGCAAAATTCTGCCATTTTGTTGTAATTTTTATGGATAATCTCCATACCTACTTTCTAAAAAAGTAAATGTCTAAATATACAATTTCTTTTGTACTGCAGTCACTTCGAAACACACATTTATTAAGGAGGTCAATGAACCTTTCAGATTCTTCAAGGACCATTTCTAATTTTATATCGGATCGCTACGGTCAGTGTTGCCAGAAACAGTTTGATAGATGACGAGAAGTACTTTCACCAGTGTTTACTGTAAGGTGGGTGGGTAATTTTGGGGAGGAGAGGAAAGGGTTACTGGTTGGCTAGGTTGAGTCCGGGGGGTATAGTAGCGTGCATGCCTGTTATGTAGGCCCTTTCCCAGCGCCTGCGGAAAGATGTGTCAGAGCGGGGGGCTAAAAGATGGATGATGGCAACATGGAAGCAGTTATTGAAGGTGGTGTTATGGCTGTTGGTGTGGATGGCAACAGTGAAATTGGAGTTTTGGGTGGAGGAACGGTGATTATTAATCCTTAGGTTCAAGGGGGTGGAGGTTTCGCCTATGTATATATATTGCCCTGCACACCAGGGGTCTGCCTTGTTACACTTCACTTCTGCAACCTTGTGTTCTGACTTCAGACAAGGAATGCCTACGAGGTTAGGTTAGGTTCCACTAGCATAAATACAATGAAAAATTATTAGAACTAAACCTAGCTAGTCTAACCTAACAACGTAGGCATTTATCCTAAAATTAAAAAGCTTTTTTCCGTGACGTCAAAACACAGGGTTGCTCAAGTGTTGTGCGATAAGTGAGACCCGCACACCAGTGGCTGAGAATGAGCTGGGAAAAGGGGTTCACTTTTTTTCTTTGTCATTGTTCGGTTTCAAGAATGTGTCCAGAACTGGTTGCTCCATTTTAGAAAAAGGAAAGGAGGAGGGGTTCACTTCCACCCTCTCCTGTTATCAGCCCGTGTGCACACACGAGCATGAATATCGTGGCTGAAACAATGGACATCACCCCCCACACCTCACATTTGCCGACAGGAAAAGAGGGAGAAGTCACTCAGCCAACGGAACACTTTTTTTGGCAAATATTAGGACATCAGCACAGTTATGAAAACGTATGAAGTGGAAACGGGAGTTATGATGCACGTAAGATCTAAGTAAACTTTTGCGGAAACCTGGATGACAACGCATTAAGTGGGTTAATGATCTTTAGTTGGTCGATGTGGTTTTGCTTATCTCTAACAGTTTCGCTTTTTTATGGAGTGTTACAGGGAACGTGGAATATGTTTTGAATGAAGGCGGTTGCCGGAAGTTTTCGGCTACAAGGCCAAGAGTAGCTCACTCACGGGAACCTGCTGAACACCCCGTGCGAGTTGTCTGCAGCTCTTAGCTCAAAGAAACAAGTCAAGGTCGATTTAAAATAACATCCAAGCACATTCGATCTTCTCTTCTCGTGTATCCAAGAGCGAGCGAAATCACAATGGCAAAACAATCCTGGCACGATGGGTAGAGGCCACCGTCGGGTGTGGGGTATCATTGGCACGTTTTTGGGGAGGGCAGGGCAGAGGTCAAGTGCAATTGGATATCACTCAAGGGTGGTGTGGTGGTGACTATTTTTAGATCAGACTCACTTGCGAGTGGTAGAGCTCTCGTGAAGGGAATGAGTGTGAATAAAATGAGTGCAACAAATGTACTTTTCCGCAGATTTCCTTCAGTTTTTCAACTTTTTTCCAATTTTTTTCATGGTTACGGTGAAATTGGTTGTTATATCCGGGGTCGTAGAATTGAGAGCCGACTTATTTCATGCATGAAATTTTAGATCCAGTTTGCTTTGGGTTGCCACTTCTCTTTTCATGTTATCTGATTAAGTGCCTAGGAGATGAACCAGCAGCCATGTCAAAGTGAATTAAGTACGAGGGTCACTATTTATATTTTGAGCCTAACAATGAAAAACAGGAATTTGGCATTGAAAACTGCTTTATTGTTTTTCGAAGTATTCTCCTTTATGGTCAATACACTTTTGCATTCGTTCGAACCATTTGTCAAAGCAGTTTTTCCAATCTTCTTGAGACACCTCCATAATATGGTTTTTGAACGCATCAACGTCGTCTTCCGCCGACGAAAATCGTTGTCCATGCAATTTATTCTTGACATTCGGGAACAAGAAGAAGTCATTGGGTGCCAAATCAGGACTGTACAGCGGATGACCCATCAATTCAATTTTTTGACTGTTCATAAAGTCGGTTGTTAGACGAGATGTGTGACAGCTGGCATTGCCTTGATGAAGAATGATCCGACGGCGTTTGTTTGTTTTCCGTATTTGACCGAAGACCTCTGGCAAACAAATTGTTGTGTACCATTCAGAGTTGACCGTTGTACGTTCCTCTAAAGGCACAGTTGCCACATGACCAGTTTTCCCGAAAAAAGAGGCGACCATTTGTTTCGATGTGCTTCGAGCACGAACAACTTTTGTTGGATTGGGTTCATCTTGAAACACCCATACAGTCGACTGCTGTTTACGTTCCGGCTGATATGTATATATCCATGATTCGTCACCTGTTACAATCTTATATACGTCTTTTGAAGGACCACGATTGTATTTATTGAGCATTTGTTTGCACCAATTGACGCAAGCATCTTTTTGAGTTTTTGTCAAATTGTATGGGATCCAACGAGAACATAGCTTTCTCACAGCTAAATGATTATGTAATATTTTATATATGCTGGTGGAACCAATGCCTATGGTTGCCTCAATCTCACAGTATGTCACATGACGATCTTGCAGTATTAGGTTTTGCACAGCATCAATGTTTTCTTGAACAACAACTGATTTTGGACGAGCTTTGCGAATCTCGTCGGTGAGCGAATGGCGGCCACGATTAAATTTGATATACCAGCGTTTCACAGTGGCAAAGGATGGGGCTTCATTGCCAAATGTGGAAGTAAGTTGATCGATGCACTCTTGTCTTGATAATCCACGTCGAAAATCGTAAAAAATCATCGCACGAAAATGTTCACGAGTTGATTCCATTTTATTGTTGTCGCGCAATCTCCAAGGCAACATAAACAACACAAATGAAGCTATTGACAAAACATTTGAAGTACGTTATGGTCAATAATGCCAGACGATTCCGTGCAAACGTCAAATTGCGCCTAACTTCAATCAGTGTTGCCAAGGCTCAAAATATAAATAGTGACCCTCGTAGTTGTCTATCAGAAAAAGCAAAGAAAAAATATTCCTCTGCATGTCATGCCATAAAGGCATTATGGTCTTGGGTATAGTGGATGTGCCTAATCTCCCCATTATTTCAAGGTACCTATCAGTGAGACGCTGGTTGAGCCCCAGAACTGCTTATCACCAGAAAACTGCTGCCTGAAATCAACCATGCTGAGAATCAAACTTTGTCTGTTTTGTGTTGTTTTTGTACCATTTGTGTTACTCACGAATGTGAGGATGAATGATGAAATTTATGATAACATGATGATTCAACAATGCCTTAACCAAGGTTTGCACCTGGGACTTCTGGCTTCATAGTATGTTAAATTTACCATCATGGGTCAGTCGTTTATCGATATTCACTTTTTTTTGTTACCAGCATATAAATTACATGTAAGGCATTCTACTCTGGGTTGAATGCTTATAACAAAACTGGTAATGCACCACCCTTCACAGGAACAGATGTGATATATTACAATGTCATTTCACCGAGTTGTACCTTGCCAGTGACGGCACCACGGAAAAGTGACTGGGAGGGCAGAGGGGGGCGACAAAATATTGTTGGAGGGCAGTCACATTAAAATACCTGAAAACACTATATATACAGGTATTGGACATTGAAATTGAAACACCTGGTAGAAAGCCATAATTTTTATTTAATAAGGTGTTGGGGCACCTTTGGCGGCCAGTACAGCAGCAACACGACGTGGGAAGGATCGATGGAGGTCCTGCACCGTGTGCAGAGGGATTTGGAGCCATTCCTCCTGAACCACAGTGACAAGTTCAGCACGTGTACATGGTGGAAGGAAACGTTTCCGCACTCGATCCTCTCACAAACCCCATACAAGCTCAATAATGTTGAGATCCGGCGATTGAGCGGGCCATGGCAGATGTTCAACCTCACTGTCATGCTCATCGAACCACTCTGTGGTAAGTTTAGCAGTGTGAATAGGGCAGTTATCATCCTGAAACACAGCACCACTGTCCGGGAAGAGTGTTTGAACCGTAGGGTGTAAATTGTACCCCAGAATGGTCCTATAATCCTTGGCAGTGACACGACCCTCGATAACAATTAGTGGGTCCAAAGTCAGCCACGATATTGCACCCCACACCATCACGGATCCGTCTCCATGTTTGACTGTGGGTACCAAGCAGTCTGGGTTGTATGCATCAGAGGGACTTCTCCAGACGAACACTCTCCTTGTTGGGAACACTGTGTAGCTGGAGGACTCATCCGAGAATATGACACGTTTTAGGTCATCCAACTGGTGACAGCTTGTAGCTGGACGACTCATCCGAGAATATGACACGTTTTAGGTCATCCAACGTCCAGTTTTTATAAGTGGCACCACGGAACCTGCTTTGCAGCATTTGTGCTACTGATGAAAGGCTTTGGGATAGCAACCCTGCCATGAATGTTGGCCTTATGCAGGTATCGACGGACCGATTTCTTGCACACAGGTTATGTGAGGTGTGTATTCACTTCTGCGGTGGTTTTCCGTTTTCGTGCAACAATCCTAGTCAATGCCCTGACGTCCCTTTCCGACAACTTCCGTTGTCCCCTGCAGTTGCTCTTCCTGGATGTGGTTCGTCCTTTCTGTTCATATGCACACATCACCCTGGATACTGTAGCTCGTGAGACATCACAAAGTGTTGCAGTTTTCGACACAGATGCACCTGCTAGACGTGCCTCTACGATCTGCCCTCTTTTGAAGTCTGATATGTCCCCCATTATACCGCTCTCCACACACGATTTGACGTTCACTGACGAACCTCTTCTACTGGAGTGACTACAAAGGACCGCAAACGTGACTCATTGCCCATAAGTACGATTTCAACTACCAGATGGCTCTGGTGAGTCCCACGAACATCACAGGCTATTTGTGCAGGTGTTTCAGTTTCAATGCCCAATACCTGTAAATATAATACTTATAATAATAATAATAATAATAATTGTTATTATTATTCTGTTTGTCTTTATTTAGAATGGACATTTACTGCCTAAATGTTCTTAAATACGAGTTTATCTCCATAATTCTTCTTTTTTATTCGTGAGAACTGCCGCAAGTTGCGTTGTTTCTAGTGGCCTATTTCAGTATTGGAAGACATTTGTAATTCATCTTTGTTCTTGAGATGAAACTACTGATATAAATATTCAAGTTATAAGATAATAATATAAATGACAGAAAAAATGTTTTGAAGAGTTTAATTTTCTTGCAAGATAAACAGAGTTTAATTTTCTTGCAAGATAAACATGATGTTGGAAGAAAATAATCTTAAGTATTACAAACAACTAAAGTCACTTAGTGAAATGCAATTCTCCTGTAGGAGAATTCTGCTGTATGTGCTTTGGAGAACACATTGCCCACCTTCGGTACGTCCAGGACTTGACATTTCTTCTCAATAGCAAGGACAGCCAAATGAGGCAGCTGGCATCCAGCATCCTGTTTCGAGCAAAGCTTTTCAAAGGTATTTTCACACGCTGCATTGAAACTGGAATTGTCACAGAGAATACAACTAGAGTGTTAACATTATGTAATGTCAATTTATACTTTCCTAGGAAATACATTAAGTGGAGTACTTTCGTTCCATCTTCGTAACGCTGAAGAGTTTTTGGCAAAATCTGCATTTCACCTTACAGGAAAATGTTATCACAGGAATAAAAATCTGAAAAAGGTTACAGTTATCTCATAATTCAAGAAATATTCTGACCCTTGTGCAGCTCTCACTCTACCACTCCAACGAATGTTTGTGCTACACAATTACAGACAGCTATGCGAGTTCTTGGAAAGAAGTTCTTCGATTTTGATATGTACAAGAAAGAGCAAACCTGCATCTAATGATTGAAGATTTGCAAATCCTAACAAGCATTCTTCAGTGCAAATACTTTCACCTCTTTCACTTCCTGGCTTATTTTGCTGAGAATATGTGTGGATATTACGTATATTAATTTGTTTTGAATTGAATTTTGAGTGTAATTTGCATTTTAAGGTTCAAGTTCAGTACATTTGCGAATAATGTCGCCTCATTTTGAAATTAACTTCAAGAGTATCGAAGAAATTCTCTTTTGCGGTTTGCCTCAGACTCATCATCTCGAAAATCAAGTCCCTGGATAGTAAGAAACTGTGATGCATACGTAACAACTGACATGTAGTGTCGATTTTCTTGGATCACCTTCGGTCCCAGGTTTGATATCTGGTGGAGGCACTTTAAACTGTAGGCCCAGTCCTGATTAGCCTTACTGTGCATAAAGTGGACTTAAAACACCAAATCAACCAACCAACCTAATCTTGAATCACCTTTGAATGTATTTTATCAATTAGTGTTGTCACTAACGACCCACAATTAGAATAATTTGCCCGTACTACAGATGATGTTTTGTAGTCCTCAGAATGTTCGTGATCCACATTCAATGCTTTTTCCTGTTCTTAAAACTGGTTAAAACTTAGGTTAATTGCGACAATTACAGGACATAATGACAAATTGCCTATACCCAGGTCAGAGCTCGAATCTTGAACGAAAGTCACACACACACACATATATATATACTAAAACAAATTATTAACATTTGTTAGTCAAGTTGGTATTATAAGCAGTAAAAGTTATATTATCATGCAGAATACAACACTTAGAAAAGGTGAAAATCGTCAGAACTCTTAGAAATGAATTCTCTTATTATTCGATATTTCATTAACATCAGGTGGGGGGTGGACAGGGGGATCCCCCCCCCCTCTCTGGCATCATCACTGTACCTAGCAAACTGGCACATTGATTGCCAATGTGATATTTTTGCTTAATGTGGAGAGAGCAAAGGCATGTCAACTGTCTAGCAGTAAGAGTTTCAGAACACAGTCACAAGTAAATAGTTTGAGCAGACCACAAAATCTCATAGCTTCTTGGAGAAAGTTGGGTACCTGGAACTAAAATTTCAGTGATTAGAATGGCTACCATCTCTACAACTCAGAAGGCTATTCTGCAAATTGCTGTAAATTTGCACAGTTACCAGGTGCCAATCACTGAATGTTCATCTCTCACCTCTTTCAACTAAAATGTTGCAAGTCTAAAAACTTTTTACGTAAAATTTGCAAACAATTCCAGGAAGCATTCTTATTGTTACTAACTAATTGGATAGTACTAAAGGGTATGGTAATAATAATGCAAAGTTTTAACTTCGATTCATATTTCAGATAAATACATAGTGAATTTTGGAAAGCAAGGAAAATATTTTTACTCTTTGTTACTAAAAGCACCATTTTTTGTTTCAGATAAACTAAACTTATTCAAATTGTTAATGATCAATGTATACTGAAGAAAATTAATTTTTATCATAAATGTATGTAATTAATCAGTTTTTTAAAAGACATTTTGAAGTGTGAGTGAATTATGAACTGATAATTGATTTTTCTTTTGTAGCATATGGTCAAATATAAATATTTGCCATTTACCCACGGAAAACCAAAGTACCAAGGACATGAAGATACTGGAAAGGTGATTAGCACTAAGTGACATTACATTGAGAAACATAAGCTTTGTATGTAGTCTTGCAGGGTTACAACCATAATGCAACTGACAAGCATCAGAATGGATCTCTCTCATCATTCTTGCATTGTTCTAAAATAAAAGTTATATAACTGACCTGTCCATTAAAAGTTTTTATACCTTAAATTAAGTTACGTTGGAGATTGTTGAGTTCTCACAGAACTTTATATACAGGAAGAAAAATCTTATCCAAGACACGCTTGTCACTTTTGCATGTGTCAGTAATATAGTGAGCATTTGGACAGTGAAAGAGAGGTCAGCTTTTAGGTTGTGTGTGAGGCTAACTGTAATGCATGAAATGGTTTTAATCTCTAAAAGAAGTTGCCCTAGTTCATCCTTAATGTTTACAAAAAATGGTGAAAACAATATTAAGTAAACAAGTGGAAATTTTTTATATTGAACAGATGTGTGTATAATATTATTGTGGAAAAAAGAATGGCAGTTATTTTAGTTCTAGAAAGTTATTTTGCGAGTGAGCTTCAACCAAAAAAAAAGAGGGAAATTGGAAAAGCCTTGTCATGAATAAAGTATATTTACAAAGAAGGCACTGTATTAGATGCTTAGATTAGATAATTCTTTATTTTCAAGAAGCTAATTTATTTTCTGTGGAAATTGTGTTGCAGGAAGAGCAGGTTGTGGTTGTAAGTACCATCTAAACAACAAAAATTGGTTGTGGTATTTGTTGCAATCACAAAGAAAGAAGTCTTTTGGAGATATGCAGTTCATTCATATTACGTAAATCATTTTTCAAGCTGTAAATTGTTTACTTTTGTGAACTTACTTGTAACTTATTTGTATAGTAAAACAAATGTGAACATGGTAATTTGAATGCATATGAATAAATATTACATTTATTATGTCAGCATTTTCATTCTTCTTCAGTTTCCAAGTTGAATACAGAAATCAGTCAAGAGAGTAGATGATGTTTTTTGAATGGTTACTCTTATGTATCTGAATGGGTTTTCTGATAGTGGCTAACAGCCCCAGAGAAAATTTTTTGGTGAAGGTGTTATAATTTTCAAAAATGTGCATGCTTTATTTTCTGTAAGGAAGTTTGCAGACTGAAGTGAAAAGCTACAGGTCTCCAATGGAAGACATTCAAGCTGGAGTCATGCAAAACTGTGATTTGTTTCTGAGTTTTATAATAGATTAGCATGGATAATGCTTTTTCAGAAAGCATGTAGTGTGGTATTTTAGTGCATGAGTTCCCTGAAACAGAGCAGCTGCATATGTGAACCAAAACATGTGATGCTGATGAGTGAAATGTACAACACACTCAAAAATGTTCCACACCTCATGCCTTTTAACGTAACATTTTTAACATACAGATGAGCAGGCACCTGCTTGAAATATTGTGCAGAACATCAAGTTTTTTATACAAAAATATACCTATTTCTTTTATCAACCATAAAGTATTTTACATTGTGTGTAAATAGTACTGCCTTATGTCAGATGAGTGCAATATCTGTCTTTCGTGATACATAGCTCTTCTTCATTTCACCCATCATATAGTTGTTTGTTACTCAACTAAGTGGCCTTCCTGATGAAGAAGTGGTAACGGTGTCACCTTGTAATCAAGGGCTCCTGGTTCTAATCCTTAGTGGAGGCACATTTCACAGTGGTTCGGATTCCAGTTAAAACTGTAGGTCCATTCCCGATTAATGTATCTGAGGATAAAGTGAATTTAAAATAAACTTTGACTTCAATAAATCAACTCTTCTCAATTAAGGTCCTATGATCTTAATATTTTTAGTTCATGTTTTGTTGAGTTTTCACTTTTAATCTCGGGTGTAAGGCAGTGGTTCCCAAACTTTTTCATTTCACGGCACCCTTAGTGTTTCAAGATTTTCCCACGGCACCCAAGTCAGAATGTAGGCCTATCTAACACTTGCAACGCTCAGTTAGTGTGGTTAGGTTGCTTGCCTAAAGTTAAAAAGTAAAACACATTTCAAATTCGGAAAAATTTTACATGTTAAAAGTACTACAACCGTGTGTAGACTAACAAGTGCAGTTTTTGTGAAAATATTGGAACATTTCGTGGCACCCCTGTAGGCCAGTCACAGCACCCCAGGGGCCATGGTGCACACTTTGGAAACCACTGGTGTAAGGGATGACCTTACTTGAAGGCACCTAAAAGACTTCTCCACGCATTACACCCACGATAGAATGCCTACAAGGGGTATTGTGGAAAGCAGAGTTTAAATAAAAACCACCAACATGGGCCTATCTGCATTTTGTCATGTCTTCAAAAAATCTATACGTACTCGGAGAAAACAAAATACTGTTGAGATATTTAAGTACTGAAAGAATTTTCATCTTGCTTTATATAAAATAATAATTAACTTAACAACACTACTATGTCTGCAGAATATGTTAGCTTCTATGAGTCATAGCAAATCAAAGTGCCAAATCTGAATTTTCTTTTCAAAGAAATAATTAGCATAAAGTCAGCTGGACCTTTAACCTTCATAAGCAACTTGTTCTTTAAAAAATATTCCCTTACTGAAAAATTTTGAAAAAATAATCGGCTGTCAAATCTTTGTAGAGCATCCAGAACATTACTATTAGAGTAGTACCTCGATTTTTAATTTTTTATGGGATCAAGGTGAAAAAACTATAAAAGTGGGAAAATGTAAAATCTGGGAAATTTTTATAACATTTTGTCCATGAAAGAATGTATGATGTTAAAATATATAAAATTGGTATTTCACTGTATTCTGTATTATTTGCAGTAGGGTTACGGATTACTTTATATATTTCGTTTCTACTTTATTGTCTATGTAAAAACACGAAAAACAAGCTTTTGCTTTTGTGTGAACAGCACAAGTTGTTTGTGGGATTTCTGTAATACCCTAGAGGCACTAGCAGGGGCGGTGCCGGGGTGGTTTGAAGGGGTGCTTCCGCACCCCTTAGTTTTCAACATATATTCAACCGAAAACACTAACTCTTACAATCATAGAATTTATTGCAAAGGTTCAAAAAGTGTTCTTAAAGACGAGGAAATTTTTTGCAGATTAGGCACACACAGGAGATGTACTACGTAGAAATTTTCAGCGAAAAATGCAGACTCGAACCCAGGTCTCTGGCATACCGTGCACATAGTACATCTCCTGTGTTTGCGTAATCTACAATAATTAACATCTCTACGCCTGGAGGAACCAGGCAATGTCGAAGTCTAATGTGTTTCAAAGGCAACAGATCCCGTTGCGGTAACACTGGCCGAGATGATTCCATGCAGGTAAAACAGCGATAGCGAAAAATCAGGCGAGGCCTGGCTGGCTCGGTAGCTCAGTAGTTAGAGCAATGGCACGGTATGCCAGAGACCCGGGTTCAAGTCCTGGTGTAGCGTGCATTTTTCGCTGACCCAGGTTCAAGTCCTGGTCTACCCTGCATTTTTCGCTGAAAATTTCTACGAAGGAGAATTTTATTTTGTATTTCACTACATCGTTCAATAAGACTAACGGGTGTCTGAATGTTTACATTCCATGACCAATTTCTTGATGTGTAAGATGTAATACAGATGTCATCATGAGTGTCCAGAAGCACAGAAAAAAAAGGGGGGGCATGGCCTTCCCTGAAAAATGGATGTCAATCAAAATTTCACAGTAATTTATGTTAATTATTATAAGAGCGTTGCAGGAACATGATAATTTCGAATCGAAGGAGCGTTTTTTTTCCGACAGCAACACTATTAGGGGTAAAAATATACAACCTTTGACAGAAACGTTCCAGGACTGATTTTTTATTCTTTACCTATGATATTGAAAAACAAGAAATGGGTGCTATTCAGTTACCTGATATGTGTTCTGAATAAACATGGCCTTGGAAGTATTTCCATGTAAACTCACTAGGTGGCAGGGCTGTGCTTCGCAACCCACTGTTTGGCTCATTGGCACATTTAGTTGGGAGTTACTTGAGTGACGTGGATTCTGAGTAGAGAGTTAACATTAAGTTCTCTGTTAAGCTAGGAAAACCTCTAGTGAAACATGGAATATGATACAGCAAGGATATGTAACAAGGCATTATCAAGAAGCTGCGTCTTTGATTGGCACAAAAGGTTTTGGGAGGGCAGAGATTCAGTGCAAGATGATCCAAAGACAATGTTGATCACATTTTTAATGCTCAAGGTTTGATGCACCATGAATATCTGCCTGAAGGATAAACGATAAATCAAAACTTTTATATTGACGAGCTGAAACGTTTTTGTCAAGCAATTTGGTGGTGCTGTCCTGATTTGTCGGCATCTTGGCAGTGGTTCTTATTGCACGACAATGCAAGGCCCCATATTGCTTTATCAGTCCAGGAAAATCTGACCAAGCATCGTATCCCTGCTCTACCACATACCCCATATTCACCAGTGTGATTTTTTTTTGTTTCCCCCATATGAAAAAGCCGCTGAAAGGGCAGTGTCATGAAGATATTGTAGCAACCCAAACAGTTTTGCGACAGATGTGCTGAGAAGCATCCCGGATGAAGCTTTCTCTGCTTGCTTCCATGACCTACAGAAACGGTGGCAAATGTGCATAGGTAGCCCAGGGGACTATTTTGACAAGCCCTAGGACCATTAGTCCGCAAGTTGAATAAATAATTTTTTTACGAGCTCAGTCCTGGAACTTTTCTGACAAAGGTTGTACATCGTTTACCCCCATGGAAAAATAAATTGCTTGCCTCTTCCTGTAAAAAAAAACATATCTGGTCGTCCATGTATGTCATTGGCCTTTCTTGAACAAATTCCCAAACATGTGGTGGTGGTTTTAAAATCAAGCAAAAATGAAGCGAGTGTCTAGTATTCTTCATTTTCATTGGCATATTATCGTAGATTCCAACTAAAAGTTGATTGGTATTTTATTTAGTAGCCACAACATGCATACATGTTTTCTTTATTTTCAACATCACACCCCTTCAGCACCCCTAGATCATTAATCATGGTGACGCCGCTGGGCACTAGCACCCGAAACCAACTATTTCTTCTGTATGTGAAGATTTTCGTACTCTCTGTAAGAAATTAAAAAACAGATATATATATTTTTCAAAATGTTGTCTAGCTAATTTGTACGAGAAATATAATATTTGTATTTTGCACCCTCTTTTAATTTGGGTTGTTATTCATGCTGAATAACACTGAATTGTGAATTTAGCTACTGCTGTCTGCAATTTTTACTCGCAAGCATGTATAAATGCTAGTTGCACCATATCACACAATATTTCATGCACGTTGCAGAAGTGTGGTCAATGCTAGAAGACTGGAGAAAAGCTTCTGTTTTTGTTTAAACAGATTTCCAAGCAGAATTTGGTGGAAGACAATCTGGGTGGGGAATGAATGAATAAACACCATACAGTGAGAGAACTGCAACTTTATGAAACATGAACTTTTTATTTTTTTAGTTTTATTCACTTTATTTGCAAATTATAGGTAATTATTTCCTATGTAATTGGGACTACTCCATTTCAATCTCTAGCAAATTTATTATTATTAACAACCCCACATACTTTATTCATTAGCTGTGTTGCCTTTATGTGGCTGCAGAATAAATTGCTCATACATTGGAAGTGAATATATTAAATGTAGTTGTTTTGAATCTAATGTATGACATTACGTTTATATCTAAATTAGTCTCAATCAGACAGATTAGTTTAAACAATCTCATAATTTAAACAGTGTTATATTTGACTTATTTTTGGAAGTAGCCAAGCTAGGTGAATACCCAACATGGTATCTCCGAAAGTATTTTAAAATAAACGTTACAGAAACTTATTTAAAGTCCCTATCAGTAACAATATGAGCTTCCCATGCTGACGCTGTGACAGTCATAAAATCGTTCTGTAAATATTTGATAGCAGCTATTGAATAAATAGTCTCAATCCCAAAAGTAGCTGAAGCGAAAGCAAAAGGACTCCTTTTGCAGATGAGAACATTTCAATTTATACGTGGGTTAAGTCATGGCAACAATTTTTTTCTCCCGAACAGAGGACAACATGAGAAATCTAAGATTTGAAAGTGTATTAAATGTATTTTCGAAAAAAAAAAAAAATAGTTGCCATAACTTATGACTTAACCCTTGTCTCGTATGTTTAGAGATATTGACCCATATTTTCTGCCCAATTGCCATAGTTAGTAGGTCTTCACAGTCATCACAAATTGACCTGCTGTTGGCAATGGACAGGGTGAGACATCTTAAAGCCACTCTACAAAATCTACGTGAAGATAATGCACAGTATGAAACCATATTCACAAACACTATTGAAATATGCAATGATTGGATATAAAAATCCTCCAGTCAAGAGAAAAAAGTGTATCATCAACTTGATAATATGGGGAAAATTTAAGTCCAGTTCAAATCAAAAGAGGAAGAATTCAAAGTACAAACATTTTGTCCCCTGTTTGACTTCTCGTGAGCTGTTTCAGACAGGAAACTCTACCTGGTGAAGGCCGGGTTATTTACATGAAAACGTAATAAAGAAGAACTCATGCCTATTTGCGCTCACTTCAGTATCTCTGAGATTGAACTACATGCGGAAGTCTGATACAATAAAACAGTGAGATGAAATGAAGTATTTATTTTCATGAAACTTTTATCAAGGCTCCCCCCAATCAGAGGGTCTGTGCATGCCTATGATGTATAGTGATCTCAGCATCATTACTTTCACTCTTCGCCAAATGTTACCAGATAATTTCGGAAAGAGGAAACTGAATTCCAGGCTCTTACACTGTAATACCAGATATCACACTGCTCTTCGCCCAATAACAGAATCTCTTGTGTTACTTTGTCTCCTGCTCCTGATGACAATGCTGGAACCCACAGAGGAGTTAGTCCAAGTTTACCTAAAATATTATTTAAGAGGAAAAAAGAAAGGAAAAACATTTCATATGCACCAGTCAGAAAATTTTACAGTTAACTCAGCATGGGTTATATCTCCCCACTCTTGCTTAAGAAATTACTGGGTATGCCAGTACTGAAAGTCTGCATCCATGTGTTTTATGCGTATGATTGAAGTCAACATCGACTTTAACCTGGTATACGTGTAGGAATGGTGTGGTCCTATGGACCACCAAATTGAATTTACGATTTCCATGAGTTATCCAAACATTAGAAAACTTTTCACAAATTATCATGTATTTTGGACCTTTTATGAAATTATGACAAAATTTTACCAACTAGTTTCGTTATTGCCATTTTTATTACTCAATTTATCTAACGCTACAAAAATCTGTCACATAATCGTAAATGCTCTATAAATACATTGTCATATGACTGACTGTAAAATACAAAAAATGCCTTAGTTGTTCAATTACCACAGAACATACATGCAGTTACCCAAAGAAAAAAAACTTATCCACAATATCAAAATGAGTGAAAAACTCAATAATGATAGTGGAAATGGGTGCTTCAGTATCACTTTTAACAGACTCCAGATCTGATAATTCACTTCCAATTTCTTTAAATATGGCAAGTGTATATCCACTAAAAGACGGATTGTCAACTCAGATTCTTGCACCAGGTTCCGTACTGAAAGACTTACACAAAGGGCACCGCATGGTCCATGTTTGCCAAGAGTGTCTATTGCTCTGAAACTAAAATGCAGCAAGTGAAGTGGCACTGGCAGATCACGTGATATTCAAAAATATGAAGCTTCCAAAAAGGAGAGGGAAGTGCTGTTGTGCGATGGAAAACACATATAGTAACAAGATTAACTGAATTTATTAAGGAACTCACAAAACAACGTAACACTTTACATTATAACGAAACTACGTTCACCATTCCACGTCCTGTTTGCACAGACTCTTGTCTAGCAACAGTAGCTTGCTTCTTCTTCCTCTAGGAGGCAGCACTACATTCCTCCCAGAGTTACAAAAACAAATAATTAACAAGGGTATACCCGTATCTGTCAGGGGGTACCTTAATCCTTGTTGATCTTCTAGGCACATGAGGAGTGGATGTTGGTCGTGGAGCAGCGTCATCGTCTTGGGGTTCATGGTCATCAACGTCTGGTTGAGGTGGGGTAATTTTGAAATCTGAATTTCGATTCTCCGCCGCGCCTTCTGGTCCGGGTGGACTATCATCATCCCAGGTTTCTGGATGGTTTTGTTGTACAGAATCTGTCGTATTCTCGTCTAAAGGATAGTCTTTTGTCACACTACAAACCTGTAACTAATAAGTTTGTTGAACGATATAAGTTTCGACGTTGTGTGCAAGAGGAAGGTGAAACCTTTTCTGATTATTTCATAAGGCTGAAGCAACAAGCCATAAAATGTAACTACGGCAATTATCTGGACGAAGCTTTAGTTGAACAAATAGTATTGGGCATACGATCTGAAGTTACTAGAAGAAAGTTACTTTCAGTACAGTCATTAACCTTTCAACAATGTCAGGAACTGACATTACAAAATGAAATGTTAGAGAAAGAAACCCGATTGTTAATACGATCAGAAAGTGTAAAGCAAGAGTCAGCAGTTTCACGCACCTCAACCCAGTTTCCAAGAAGAACAGTGCAAGGGGACAAACATACAAGACAACATACTTATAGTTCACCTAATCCAACGATTCACGGAATGAAATATACTGATTACAGCTGTCCTAACTGTACGTACAAACATGATTCTAAAGACAACTGTCCAGCCAAGGATTCTGTTTGTTCATTCTGTAGGAAACGTGGTCACTGGCAAAAGCGGTGTAGGAAGAGAGAGAAGCTTAAACAGAAGCCCAATAGTAATAATAACGTAGGACAAACTATTGAAATCGAAAATTTGAAGATGTCAACTTCTCATACTTCACCTGGCGAGCAAACAACATGGTTACCTAGTGTCATCTCATACAGTTGTGACTCACACATCATCGGGTCACCTACGTCCAATTATTCTTTATCAAAGAATCCAATGTTAAAAGATTTACTTATTAACGGCAAGTTTATTCAATGTGAGCTCGATACAGGATCTGCCGTAACTCTGTTCCAAGCGGATTCATTCAGGAACTGGTTTCCAATGACTGATATTAACCATTCCTATATAAAAATATATGGCGTAGGGAAACATGCTCTTTCAGTGCAAGGACAGGCTGAACTGGAACTTACACACTCAGGATCGACTTACTCACTTCCTGTTATTTTGTGCAAGGAACATCTAAATTATCCACTCATAGGTCGTACCTGGTTAGATATCGTTACTCCGGACTGGAGAACGCTACTGTTACGCTCAGAGTCGGCAAGTTCTATGGTAGGGATATCTACAGAGATTGAGCAACTTCAACACTCGCAGTCGAATTCAGATCCAGTCATTTCTTCTAACACTGGTGTAGACGTAATGAAGCCGATGTCGAACACCATACACGTGCCGTTAAGTGAAGATGCTGCACATACATCGGATAGCGGATTATCTTTTAACAAGAAAGGATTAGTTGAAGAGGAAACTTGTCAATCATCAAGTCCGAAAGTCAAGAAAAGTTCAGGTAATAGGTGGCCGGAAGCTAGATACGTAGGACAAAGACTCCACGTACACCATTTCTTCTTGGCTGGGAGGAAGTTCCTGTTGCTTGTGGATGCTTACAGTCACTGGATAGATGTGTGGCCAGTATCGTCGATAGATACACCAGATACCATACGCTGGATTCTTCAGTCATGCTCGACTCTCGGAATTCCACAAACAATAGTTTCGGATAATGGTCCGGCATTTATTAGCCTAAAGTTCCGTTCCTTTTGCCAACAGTTCGGGATTGAACACATCACAATACCGCCGTACCACAGTCCTAGCAACGGGCTTGCTGAGAGGTACGTACGCACGGTGAAGACTGGCATGTTGAAGGTGTTGCATGAACATCCACATCTGACTTCTTTACAGTTCGATGCAAAGTTAGCGGA
Source organism: Lepisma saccharinum (assembly GCF_977018435.1). Taxonomy (NCBI): domain Eukaryota; kingdom Metazoa; phylum Arthropoda; class Insecta; order Zygentoma; family Lepismatidae; genus Lepisma; species Lepisma saccharinum. Next base: position 74,670,166 of record NC_139232.1, read on the forward strand.
GTACCTGCTGTTTTTGAGGAATTCCCGGTTGGGAGAGGAACGTAGTCTTCCTGCAGCCTCAGTCCTCACCTTCAGTCCAAGAACATGGTGGAACTGTATACGTGGTGATCATAATAGAGATGCCGAGAGGACAGAAGCTCCTCCTTTCTTGAAACCTAGGATCAACCACAACAAACCATACAGGACATTTTCACCTACTGAAACCGTATGGATTCAATCACCGAAGCACTTGTCACCTAACTTCAAGGAGGCAGATATTGTAGAAAGGTTGGGTGGAACTCACCTATACAAAGTGCGCTTTGCCGATGGAACTCAAAGAGTGGTACATTCACGTTGGATTCGTCACAGGACACACAGACAACAAAACCATCCAGAAACCTGGGATGATGATAGTCCACCCGGACCAGAAGGCGCGGCGGAGAATCGAAATTCGGAATCCGAAACTACCCCACTTCAACCAGACGTTGATGTCCCATCAACCCCAAGACGCTGACGCTGCTCCACGACCAATATACGCTCCTCATGTGTCTAGAAGATCGGCCAGGATTAAGGTACCCCCTGACAGATACGGGTACCCTTGTTAATTATTTTTTTTTGTAACTCTGGGAGGAATGTAGTGCTGCCTCCTAGAGGAAGAAGAAACAAGCTACTGTTGCTAGACAAGAGTCTGTGCAAACAGAAGCTGGAATGGTGAACGTAGTTTCGATATAATGTAAAGTGTTACGTTGTTTGTGAGTTTGTGTAATAAATGCAGTTAATCTTGTTAACATATGTGTTTCCATCGCACAACAAGTGCATGTTATTGCTTCCAAGAACGAGAGCTTTGTTCTAGGCTGCAGGTCCCAGTGACCATGCCACAACCATTACGGGTTAACAATAATAATGTTGTTTGTGGGGATTTGTTAGAAAGTTATTTAAAACCAAAAACTCTCATCAAATAAGTCAGAGTAAGGATCAGTTTTATTGTAATGGAGCATTCAAATATTGGCCATATTGGTTGGTTTTGATATCAGCTGCGATGTTAGCTCGCATCCATTGGTTATATTTTCAAACACACACAGACAAATCATGATCATGGAGTTACATATTAATCATATCTTCCGCTGGTAGATCACAATTTCTCTGCAACATAATTCTAGTCTTCCAAACAAATATTTATGCTGTAAGCTTAGTGTGCTTCAAGATTCCATGAAAAGGCTAAGCAACATTGCTGAGTTTTTTCAGAGGGATAGTTCAGGGAATTGACATGGACACTGAAAATTATCCTCCAGGGCCAATTAAAAATACGTTACCTATTGCGTCTGTTGTTGAGAAGTTCCACTGTGCTTGTCACTCATTATGATGAATAAAGTACATTTGAAAAAAAAAAAAAGTTTGAAAATGACATATAAACACTGTCACCCTGCATATTTTGAATGACCAACAAGAGACATAGTTTTTATTATTTATTTACATGAAAATAAGTACAAACGAAGTACAAAATTATATTAGTATTCTTGCTATATCTAAGAGTTTACAGCTTTTCAATGTGTTTGATGTTGTTGTAGCTTGTGGTTTACAAAGGCATTGTAACTATCAAAGAGAAGGTCTTTTACTTTACTCTTTGCAATAGTAAAAATATTTTTAACAGCATTTGCATCTCTTTGTCTAATAGATCTACTAATAGAATCTTGCACCCCCATATCTAAGTTAACTAAACATTGATCAATATATTCATTTTTCACAGATTCTGCTTTAAGTAATGTGTCTTCACAGTTTAATACTGACTGGCACTCATTAAAAAAATCCAAGTGAATAATATCTTGTTCCATACATGTCACCTCTAGAAAATCCTTAAACTGCCTCTGCCCCTCGTTACTGGATAACAACTCATCAATGCTTGTTGTCCATCTTTTCAGTTCGCTTCCCTGGGAACCACATAAATTGACTCCAGCCATTGCATGGTCTTAAAAAAGAAACACATTACATGAGTTATGGTATTAGATTTACGGAAGGTGGGAAATGTGAAAATCCAATGCTCAAGATATGCTTCCATAGCTGGTCTAATTTGTCAATACAAGAATGGTTACTATTATATTTTGGTAACAGTTTCATACATCGGAAACACATTTCTTCAATTTTACGCAAGAAACTACTTACAGAAATGAGTTTCTCCAAGGTTTACAATGTTCGTTGAGGTATTTTCTGTCATCGTGGAATATATTTGACCGGGGAAATGATGTATTTTTCAAGAGAAATATCTCACCGACGCAAAATTGCCATTGCTTTCATTTGCTTACCCTACGACAACCGGATGCTGCATACGTTTGATGACGTAAGCCCCTGTCAGTGTTTGAAACCCCCCTTTTTTTTACTATGCTTACCTAACGTAACCAAACCAAACCTAACCTAATCGGAAATGGTTCGTGGGGCTATCGGTCAGCTACCGTGCATAATGGTTTGTGAGGCTATCCGTGAATGGTTTGTGGGGCTATCAATGTATGGTTCGTGGGGCTATCCGTCAGCTACCCGTGCATAATGTACAATTTGCACAAGTGACGAACACAATAGTACGTATTTTTTGGTCAAGGATGTTGGAAACACTGCATGCCCACTACGGTAGTCAAGATTTCCTACCATATTCTGTCAAAGAAATAACTATCTATGTGAAAAATTGTGTTGTTTTTTTTCGTGTAAAAAGCATAATGGCATCTTGAACTATGTTCCACAATACACAATTGGTAAGTACGAACCATGCGAAACACAAAATATCCGATTTTAATGTGTCTCCGATCTATGAAACTGGTACCTATATTATTTTTAAAATATATAAAAAGAATGTTTGTCCTTAATTGTACTGAAGAAAATGTGTCTCTTCATTGGTACGTTATCATGTATCCCCACAATGTGACAACAAAAAAATACAATTAAAAAAAAAAGAAGAAACTGACAAATTGCAGACCTCACATGAAAAACTTATTTTCACTGCCATTAATGACCAATTTCTTCCACCCCTGCAAAGGCAATTTCAAAACCTTGCACCAGAAAAACCACCAAGACAAATAACTTCCAAAACACCTGTTCTAAATTAATCAATGATATGGCATGTTGCTTACCTTATGTTCTAAGAAAGTTAGCAATTTAACCAAGTTTACTTTCTTTGTAACATAACTTGACATTTAAACAAATCTGTAAAACATTTGCATCTACATGTTCTAAATAATATTACAATAATTGATATTGCTCCTTCCATAAAAAGGTACTGCCCTAAATGTGTTATTTTTGTTATATTTGTACTACAGATAATATACCACAATAACTGACCCCTAAACTGAAATTCTTTTGTTTTCCTGCATAAATATACAGAGCATGTTTGAGAGTTGATACTGTGAGTTTCTAGACACAATGTATAGTGTGTTTCATAAGTCCCTGAGGAATTTTTGAAATCGGTAGCTCAGGGGCTTCCTATACAACAAACCTTTGCTAGTGTGTGGCTAATATGTTGTGATCTATGATGTAACACATTGTATTGCATGCAATCAAAGTCTATGAAGTCTTTCTCGTAAGGCATTGATCAGGACAGTTCCCCATAGAGCTCCTCACGTTTCTTTCCTTTTTTAAAGCATTGGCATACTCTGAAAATTTGACCTAGTATACCATAACAATGGTTATTTATTGTATATATTCATTACATATTAATTAGATATAACAGAAATTAAATACCAATGCAGGCATCCAAGTAAAACAAAAACTGAAGTATAAGGATGAGGAAGACATTTAGAGTATGGGAAATGAGTGTAGGAGTAAATTTGAATTTTGAAGAAATACAAATAAATATACTTTTAATGACTATACTCTGCACACAAGTATCATTCGTCTTTTCTCTGGATGTCAGTGTGATCAAGACATAAGTGTGAAATTTCGGGTAAATCGAGGATGCACGAATCTGCCATGGTAGCAGACTCGAAACTTACTCCAAACACACATACTCACACTGTAACCATGGACGTCCGCAGGATTTTTTCCAAGGAGGGGCAAGGAAGGTATTTTTTTCCAGGGGGGGCCAAAAAGTCACATTTTCCCCCAAAAGAGTGTTGTTCCCTAAAAAAACATTGCTTAAATTTGAATTTATGGTGTTCATGCAATAATTAACACATATTATTGTGGCTAAAATGAAATTTTATGTGTGAAATACATAATTTTTGGTTGACTTTCATTTTCCAGGGGAGGGCCACAGTCCCCCCTTGCCCCCCCCCCCCCCTTCTGGATGCCCATGACTAACAGTTTCATAGATCGGAGACACATTAAAATCGGATATTTTGTGTTTCGCGTGGTTCGTACTTACCAATTGTGTATTGCGGAACATAGTTCAAGGTGGCATTATGCTTTTTACACAAAAACAAACACAATTTTTCACATTCTGAGTGCTTTTTTTATTCCTTTCTTCGCTTCCGGAACACACAATATGGGCACATCTTCACTCACGTTGTGGGTATGCAGTGTTTCAACCTTCTGCACTGAAAAATACCTACTATCGTGTTCGTCACTTGTGCAAATTAAACATTATGCACGGGTAGCTGACGGATAGCCCCACGAACCATTATGCACGGTAGCTGACCGATAGCCCCATGAACCATTTCCAATAAGGTTAGGTTAGATTTGGTTACGTTAGGCAAGCATAGTAAAAAAAAAAAAAAAAAAAGGGGGTTGAACTGACAGGGGTTTACGTCATCAAACGTACACAGCATCCAGATTGTCGTAGGGCAAGCAAATGAAAGCAATGGCAATCTTGCGTCAGTGAGATATTTCTCTTGAAAAATACATCATTTCCCGGTCAAATATATTCCACGTTGAAAGAAAATACCTCGACGAACGTTGTAAACCTTGGAGAAACTCATTTCCGGGTAACACTTTACTATACCGGAGACGGATTTCTTCAAATTTACAGGAGAAAGTACTTACGCAAATAATTTTCTGTAGCGTTGTTGATGTTCGGGAATGTAGTTTTTAGTTTTTTAATGCGAATGCATGTGGTTTTCTACGAAAATCTATTTCCGACACGCTATTGCTGCTGCCGCCATTTGCTTTCTGCACGAGAGCACAATACGTGCTATTGCTGCTGCTATAAGATGACGTGTCGAGGATGCATCGTGAAGTTGTTGCCGGGTGTGGAAGATGATGTAGGAATTTGTAATTTCGATGTTTGTCCATATATGCTAAATTCAATGAAAGTAGTGCTAATGGAACCTAACCTAACAGGCCTAACCTAACCTAGTAGGCATACCTCATCCCCGTGATGGTTCGTGGGGCTATCGTGAATTTTTGGGCTAACGTGAATGGTTTTTGGGGCTACCTGTGGATGGTTTTGGGAAATAAAGAACAACAGTAATGTTAATGTAAGAAACATACATTATTTTCGTTAGAAATTCATTATTTCACCTAGAGAAATGTTCTGCAATGCAGAATAGTACATTAGCAATGTAAAAAATTGCAAAATAAATCATTGATAGGTGTCTCCGGTATAGTAAAGTAGTACCCATTTCCGTAAGTAGTTTCTTGTGTAAAATTGAAGAAATGTGTCTCCGATGTATGAAACTGTTACCGGAAAGGGTAATGAGTGTAGGAGTAAATTTGAATTTTGAAGAAATACAAATAAATATACTTTTAACGACTATACTCTGCACACCAGTATCATTCGTCTTTGCTCTGGATGGCAGTGTGATCAAGACATAAGTGTGAAATTTCGGGTAAATCGAGGGTGGACCAATGTGCCACGGTAGCAGACTCGAAACTTGCTCCAAACACACACACATACTCACACTACACATATATCAAAGGAAATAAATTTAGGCACTTTACTGGCTCAACATATTTAACACCACAGGCTGCAATTATTATTCGGATCTCGAAGCAAAAACCTTCATTTTATGAGAATTACTACAAGCAAGTGCACATCATAAATTGAAGTCAAGGTCGAAATGCGACTATTCGTTTACATAACGATTACGAAATTACTCGTGTTAATACACTACATAAAAACAGACTGAAAAATTGCTGAATAGAAAAATTCTAGAATCGACTGTAAAACGCTTGAAACTATTCTAGTTAGTGATAAACATTTACTTTTTTTTTTAACGTTAATACATCAGGCAACAATACGTTTCACATTGAAATCTTATGTATATTTTAAATTATGTCTTGACTTTCTGGTGAATATATACTAACCTGTGTATGAAGTTTTCTGTTATGCCTAACAGCAAAACAAGAAAACATTATGAAGATAGATCAGAGTGATAGATCGTCGTTGAGATTCTTGTTTTGGTTACCACTCTAGCAGACGACATATTAAAGATATCAAATAACTTCGCGTTAACACCAGACATATAAAATTATTATATTTTACACAGTTAATCTGTTTTCAATGTTCTTCCTTTGGAAGGCCGAAAACCTAGTATATTTGGTAACTTAATTATTGCAAATTGTTGGGAGCATGATGACGATCCTCTTGATTCACAGTTATATTTACCAATGAAACCAGAGCCAAAAAATTCCCATTACAATCACCATGAAAGACGAAAAATTCCCACACCATGAAAGACTAAAAATTCCCTTCACCCAGTATTTCCCTCTGCAATGGGTGGATTAAAGGGGAACCTGGGGCGACCTACCCCCCGAGGTATCTAAGAAAACTTCATTAATTTCCCTTTATTAAAGGGCGAGGTTCCGCCTGTGGCCGAATGGTGGAATAAGCGATATTTTGATACAAATAATATTGCTTTCTATGTTTTATTGGCTGCAGCTACGGCAATTACTGGGAATGTCCAACAAAATAACGAGAGAACGTGTTCTTCAGAGGATAAGCGTAACACAGTAATTATTGTGATTTCGCAAATGCACTGGCGTACGCAGAGGGTTGGGCTGAAAGCGCTACAGCCCCCCAGAAACGTTTAGAAAATTCAAAATTCATATGAAGGCAGTAATGAGTCGGAAATACACTTAAAATGATCCAACGATAACCATTTTTGTGTTCGAATACATTTTAAAACTAAGGTTTAAAATGGTAATTGGAGCTCATATCTCATGAAAATAAAACACCAACAACCGAAATTGATTTACGGCGATGCATTCTATGATCCTAGCAAATATTTAATCTCACTGATCAGTAAAGGTTAGATTCATGGCACTAAACCCTCCTTCACATTCAGCTGTACCAATGCCAATGCCAATGCTTTATTAACAGGTTTTTTGTAAGTATCGGGACCATTGTGCCCTTGACTTACTATCATGTTCTTACAAAGTAGTGTATATACAACATTTCTCTTGCTATAAACCGGATCGACTGTTGCCAGGGATTTGGACAATAGTTCATCTGTATTATTTCACTAATTTGACATTGTTGAGTTCCTTGTTATAATTTTGCATTGACAGAGGAAGGAATTAATCACTATTATTTTTCAAACCATACAATAGTTCGGTGCACTGATGAAAAGTTCTAATCACAAGCTACATTTTGCACATCACTTTAAGACACAAAACATAAATAACCACATAGAATAATAATAATGATAACGATATATAAGTAACAGAGAAACAACAAAATCACAATATGTGCTTTTATAGCTGCACTGTCAAGGAACACTAATTCGCTCCATTGAAAACAGTACTTTGAAGTACTCATAAACAGGGAGAATATGTAGCACATAACATAATAATACAATAGCTTTTTTGAATTTAGATTTGTTCAAAATTTCGGGGCATGGAGTGGGACATTCGGACCTGTGGTCGAGTTCCAATGCCCCGAACCGCTGGATTTGGATGCTGTTGGATCTGGCTCCAGAAGTTGTAACACATGGCATATATAGCAGATTGAACATAATCTAGTTCAAGGTCCTCATGGATTTGTGAGATACGAGTATCTCGGCTATGACCAGTAATAAGTCGAGCAACATTATTCTGTATAATCTGCAATTTCTTTATGACTGAAGGTCGGAGATGACCCCAAGCTGGTGCTGCATACAGGAGTGTGGGACGTACCATCATCTTATACACATGCAAACGAGTCGTCAGTCTCAAGGTAGGATTTCGGAAAACTAAAACTGGGTACAATTGTCCAACTCGAGTTTGTGCTTTTGCTGTCACAGTTGAGATGTGTTTATGGAAATTTAATCTTCGGTCCAAAATCACTCCTAGATATGTGGTAAAAGGTTTGTCCGGTATAGAAGATCCCTGGAGTCGTAGAATCTTTGGTAGTATGTCGACGTGTAAATAAAATCGCAGCACTTTTCAGTGAATTATACTTCATGCACCAGCGAGTAGACCAATCTTCCAACTCTAATAGTTGTTGTCTCATCCTGCTATAGCATAGTTCTTGTAAAGGGCTATTTGTAAAGATGGCAACATCATCTGTATAGGTAGCTAACATGCATCTATGAGTAGCAGGGATATCACTGGTATATAAAGCAAACAGAAGTGAAGATAAAACAGCTCCCTGAGGGACACCAGCATGTATGATCTTAACGGTAGATCGAGCACTTAAAAATTGCACCTGAAATTGTCTCTTTTGTAAATACTGATCCAATAATTGCACCAAATAAATAGGAACTCGCAATTCCGATAGTTTCACAATTAATCCAGAATGCCAAATTCGATCAAAGGTTTTTTCGGAGTCGAGAAATACTGAGATTAAAGTTTCCTGTAACATACTCCACTACTCGGACCAGTTGCGTAGTTGTACTTTGCTGTTGATGAAATCCGAATTGACGATACGGTAGCAAACCTTTTTCATCCACCACAGCTTGTAATCGTCTGAGTAGTATATGTTCAAAGATTTTGCTAACATGGCTCAGAAGACTTATAGGTCTATAATTCTGTGGTAGAAGAATGTTCTTTCCTGGTTTTGGCAAGAGGATTATTTTTGCTAGTTTCCAACTTGATGGATAATAGCCGGTAAGGAATATAGCATTGAAGACTTTTGCTAGAAAAACTAACAATTTTCTGGAGCCGTTCTTCAGTTGTAATGTAGTAATAGTATCAAAGCCAGGTGCCTTACCAGGTCGAAGAAGATTTGTAAAACCTTTGACCTCCTGAGGGGTTGTGAGAAGTGGATAAGCTGTGAGTGGTTCATGACGTAATTGTTCCAGTCGATATTGAATCTTCTGGATATAATTTCCATTATGCGGTTGATCTGGTGTGTGGAATTGGTCCTCCAGATGTGTGGAGAACACTTCAGCCTTCTCCTCTGGTGTGTACACCATGCCATTTGGACCCTGGAGAGGGTAGGCAGCAGATTGTGGATTCTTTCGCAGATAATTTCTTAATAATTGCCAGAATCTACTATCCTGCATTGATATCCCGGAGAATTCGGTGTCCCAATCTGCCTGTCGCTGCCGAATGAGATATCGGCGAAATCGATAGTGAAATTGATTATAAAACTGTTTGTAGCGATGGTTATAAGTTTGTTGCCATTTCCGTCGGAAATATTTTTTACAGTTCAGGAGCATCATACCCTCACGGGATAGACAGCCATAGTTATTGTATAACTGAGGGGTTCTGATAGTCGAGTGAAGATAAGAAGTTTGTATGCCTGCTGTAAGGTTTTGTAAAGCCGAATCAATTTCGGCTGGTGTTTTTAAAGCTAAATGCAAGTCAATAATATGCAATAATTGTCGAGTGTAAGCATCCCAGTCTGTTGTAACGTGATATTTTGGAGGAGGAGGCTTCAATAAATTATGATGAACAATTTCAAAGAGTATTGGTTGATGGTCCGAGTCTAGATCATGAATAATATAGGGACCAGTCATAATATTTACACTTTGATATATCAAGATATCCAACACATCCTCGTGGATAATGAGTGGGTTCTCTTGGGGCAAGAATGGGCAAGTTCAATTGTTGGACACTTTGGAGAAGAGAGGCACCTCCACGGTTCACTACACGCGAATTCCATGCAGGGTTTTTACAATTTAGATCACCAGCTAAAATCACTTTGCGGCCCAAGCGAAAAACAGTCTCTAGTTCTTGTATAGGAATAAGCTGTTCTGGAACGTTATATCCTGCTATCAAAATTAGTGGGTCGGTGGTAGTTAATAGTTAAATTATTGTGATTTCTAAAGCTTCTAGAGCTGGATTTGGAAGTTGACGTGCAAATAGCGAAGATTTCACAACTACAGCCGTACTTCCTTTCCGTCCCGGGAACCGATCGTTTCTATAGATAGTATAATTTGCAATTTTCCATTTATTACGGGGTTTCAAGTGCATTTCATTCACCAGGGATATATCAACATTATATTCATGTAAAAATTGTTTGAAAGTCAGGAATTGAGTACGAACTCCATCAGCATTCCACTGAAAACACGTCAATGTTCTACTTATCGGAGTACCTTTACGGGCCATTTCCGAAAAGGTTATCCAAAACATCCATGGCAACACTGAACTTATCTACGATTGTCTTGGCATGACTAATTCGCTGTAGACCAGATTCAATTTTGTGAAGAAAACCCCTGAAATCGAAAATTTCTTTTATGCTAGTCCAAATGTCCTTAAATTCCTGGCCTCTTGTATTAGTTTTTGTATTTGCAGCAGTAACATAACTCCTAGTGTTTGGTAGTGGAGGGAAAGTTGTCTGGTCTTGTAAGGAAGGAGGTGATTGCTTAGGAGTGTCGGAAGAAGACTGTACACCATTTTTGCAGAGTTCATGCACTCGTTGTACACGTTGGAAAATTGGACAACCGCGAAAGTTAGCATGGTGGTCACCTACACAGTTTACACATTTAGCAGGTGATGTACGGTCTTTTTTTAGGGCATTTCCGTGTATCATGTAATTGAGCACATTTGACACAACTGGCTATGGCATTACAGTTCTGTTGGGCATGTCGAAGTCTCTGACATTTAAAAACACTGTATAAATTGTCGTGGGTGGTACTCCTCTATCACCACACGGTGTTGTTCAAAATATGGTTCTTTATAGATTTCTTTAGCAAATTCAGTATTTTTAATGGTCAGCAGAAAAAGAGCTAATGGCATGAGTTTATGGGTATTTAGATCCTTCTGTTTCAACTGAGGTACCTTGAGCACATCATAACCTAAGGTGCGTTGCAAAATGATAAGAACGAATCAAAAAGTAAGTGTGACACGTTTACTAAGTTACAGGTACAGGCACACAGAACATTACAATGCTCACCTAATGTACAGAAAGAGAAAACGTGTTGACCAGAAGTCATGTGCAGGCAAGGAGAAGGTACAAAGCAACGAACCTTAAAAGTGACCATGTTTACTGTTGCATCCCAGACCTGCCTTAATAGTCAATACACGAACCATGGCAGTACACCATTTTGAAGACCCCGATCACACATGCTGTCCACCAGCATTTTCAATAGATTAGCATCAAGGGCATCCCATGCAGCAACGATAGCATTCCTCAGGTCATGAACGTTGTTGTACTGGGTTCCATTGGCGTACACTGAACGGCACAGAGGACCCCATAGCTTATCCATGGGGTTAATATCAGGGGAAATCGCAGGCCAATCAATGACATGCACATTCCTGTCCAGAAACCAGAAGATAGTGGACTCAGCAGTGTGTATAGTGGCGTTGTCTTGCTGAAAACGCAACTGATCGCCACCAATGCCATTGGCAAAAGATTGCTGCGTTTCACAGCCCGTGATAGCGTTGATTGATGCACATGGCTATGAGGATCACGAGCCAACTGTCTGAGGGATGTTTCACCAGTAGCCAGCTTCCTCAGGACGTCACGTTCCTGTCGGGGTGTCAATTTCCGCGGCCTTCCCGGTGCTTTCTTCATTCCATACCTGTCTCCAAGTATTAGGAAATTGTTCACCACACAGGCGCTGCGACAAATTCGGCGTGCAATCTCATTCGAAGACACTCCTTCTTCATTATATGCCAATATCTGCCCCTTTTCACGTTCCGACAATCCTGCTCGACGGCCCATTCTACACCTTCATCAATGCTGTCGTACTCCTCAACAGGGCATTAATACCTCGCGATCTGCACGCTAGTTGCAACAGCGCCCTCTGTAGCCACTGGCAACGACATCTACTGGGGTAACCTCACTCCGTTCTTATCATTTTGCAACGCTCTTTTGACTTCGACCTTGCCTGCTGTTACATATACACGTCTCCTTGAACAGTACCGCGTTTCTCATAACATGCTATCCTCTCTCTGTCAGTTTGCATCACTTTCGTTTCCTGTTTCCTTTTCGTTCCCACGATATGTTCAAATCCCATACCGTTCTTATCATTTTGCAACGCACCTTAGTTCTTGATAGAATCTGCCGATATCCATGATATTTGTATCCTTTGGAAGTTTTTGCAGTACAACTCGAAGTACCGGAAACCCTGTTTGAGTACCGGTTGCATATTTCAAGATTATGACTTTTCAGATTATCAATAGCAATATTATACTCTTCCATAGTGGCAAAGTGAATTTTTGATCCAGTAGAAGTATGGTATATTGTAGGATTAATTTTAAGTGCTTTGAAGTGTTGGGAGAGGGCATAGAAATTGTTAAGGTTAAACACATATATAGGTGGTGGTTTTATTCGACGGGTGTCTTGAATAGAATTTCATGTGGTTGTATCATCCCTTTTTTCACCAGGAGCATCCTCAGTTTCGTGTTCCTGAAGAGCACTAAATTGATTATTCAGTGGGGTGGATAATGGCTGATATATCGGTAATCTCCTTGCAGTCTTCTTGCTGAGCTGAAAGCCCTCAGCATCCACTCGGGAATCCTCACCTGATGAATCGCCACTATCACGGGGCCTCTTGTTGGAAACACTAGTTGTAGATTCGGTTTTCCGTAGTTTAGGGGCCGTAATGGCATCCGGGAGCGAATTCGTGGAATTATGAAGTGATTCTCTGGAGCGGAAGTTTGGAACAGTCGATCCTTGTAATGTGTGTGGTCCCTGTATTTCTGTCAGATCCGTATCAGATGAGGAACGCTGAAAACCACGTCGTCTGTATCGAGCAGTCATGATTGGTGGGGATTTAGGTGTTTCGAAGTCCTGTTTTTTCCATTGTCGGAGCTTGAGGAAACGGGAAGCAAATTACGAAGACGCCTAATAAGTTGGTGAAAAACACCCCCCAATTGCGTTTTCGAGCATATTATCGGTGAATACAACACGATTGTATTTTCCTGTTGTGTCCGGAAGGAATGAAGCAAATGTGCAGTACGTTGTCTTTTATATAGCACGATTACCCCGCACTCGCGAACCGGTGCCGAATTACACAATTACACGAATAAACTAGTTCCCAATTTCCCAAAGTACAGACCGATGTGAGAACCACAAAATCTCAGCTGTAGATGTTGGTACAATTTCGTTTGAATTCACATAAACCTTGAGTGAGGTCTAAATGTATTTTGAATTGTCTTTGTAGATGTGGAAATCTTTAACTAGTGATGCACACATGCTTTCACTTACATTAAATTTCACATGGCATGTCACCATAAAACACACGTTCACAATCACCTAAATGTCTTGTACATGAATTTAATAGGACTACATGCTAAACGAAACGTCTTCAAACCGGCTATCCATATTGTCCACCAAAGATTTTAAAAAATGCTTTCGAACGTATGGTCCTGAACTACCGCCCTCCTACACGGTGAATCAATCGTTTTCAAAGATTCAAGAGTAGCCATGTCAATTTCTTGCTTTTCTCTAAGAACTGAAGGAATTCGGTTTTGCATATACAATGATAGTTTGTAAAGAGTCTCAAAATATAGCAAATTCCATCATAAATAATTACTTTCTGAAATATTTAAATTTGACCAATCCTTCAAACCTGAACCTGACACGAGTCGATCAAGGACCATCTCGACTTTCTTTCTTCAAGAAACAACAAAACACTACAGGTCTCAACAAGCGCTCGAACAGGATTAAACGACGACGCGACCCAATATACGTCAAAAACACAGCCCAGTTTTAGTATTCGATGCCAAAGTACTTGTGAAACATCAGAGGTCTGAAAAAATACCAAACGTATGGCATCTAAAAGAGACACGGTCAGGGACGCCAACTTTTCAAATATATTGGGTGGGCTCAAACACTTCAATTGTAAGTTCACAAAAAAAATCACAAAATATTGTGTGGGCACGGGCTCCATATAAATTGGTGCCGCTTAGTGTTGCCCACGAGACGAGACTTTGGCCTGTCTCGTCTCGTGGAAATGCTGTCTCGTCTCCAGTGACGTGCGGTGACGACACTTGGGGTAGCAATGAGTGGCATGCCCAACGGGTCATAATCCCCCCCTTTTAGGGCCTAGTATTCCTAAAAGAAGAACGTCAAATACAGGAAAAATTGCAAAGTTAGGAATGGCTACAAAAAATTGTACACATAACTTCCACCCACTTTCGAAAATCAAAAACTATTTGATTTGACTACTGAGCCAGAGATGCCGGGTTTGAATCTCGGCTTGGTAATGGATGATCTTTGTATGTCCCTTCATCAATTTTATCGTATCGTCTTCGCGATTAGCCAAATTTGGCGTAAAGCGAAGTCAAATAAACCAAATCAAACAGTCAATCAATGAATGATTTGATTTGATTCGCTTTTTTGACACATTTGGTTAATCGCGAAGATGATACGACAAAATTAATGAAGGGACAAACACAAAGAACACCCATGTCCAGGTAGGGGTTCGAACCCGGAACTCCTGGTGTCGTAGCGCGTTGTGGTAACCACTCCCCCACGGTTGGTTGATTTGACGTTTTAAGTCCATTTTATACACAGAAAGGCTAATCGGGACTAGACCTATAGTTTAATGTGGGATCCGAACCACTGTATACCTCCATCAGGTACAGATCCGGGACCACTTGCACTCCCCCACGGAGGTCGGCCGACCACAAACATGTGAGGAAGGCGCTAACCTTTCGGATACGTGGGTATCGGTAAAGCAAACTTCATTTTTCCTGAGTAGTAATTTTCAATTGAATTTTTGAAATACCATCTTTATATATGATTAACATTTTTTCAAAAATGTTGCATTGCTTGATTTCCCTAATTTCCCCATCTCACGGTCTCGTTACTGAAGGATCCGGGCTTGAGCCCTGGTCTTTGCATGAGTTTTTCTTTGCAACCAATCTTCGTTCGTTGTCATGGCAGAAATTAGCTAAAGCGATGGAAGAGAGAAGAAAATACAAATAATTTCCACCAGTGAATCTGCAGGGCACTGTGAAATCAGGAGCCTAGAATTCTCTGTTAATGATTGTCCCTCACGACTTTCCAAGCTCTTAGCTACTTATTCCGATTAAATCTATACAGCTAGAAAAAGCGATGGGTAACAAAAACACTTTTAAACAAACCTTTTTTCTACTTTCTTCAATGATATTCATTTGGCTTTTTGAGTTCTGGGATACATTTTTAATTTCTAATTTTTTCATTGTTCACTGCAGGCAGAGTACAACACATAAGAACAAGAATGCACGCTCGTCACGAATTCCGGCCTGAATTGTTCTTTGTGAGATCCCTTCATCAATTTCATCATATCTTCACTTATCCTCATTTTCGCGATAACCAAATGTGGCAGAAAAGCGAAGTAAAAAAAACCAAACCAACAACAAGAATTAGAACGTGCGTTCACTTGCCCAAATAAATACATCCGTATTTATGATTGTTTAGCTTATCCATTTTTTTATTGGAGTCCAAGAGATTGGTATAGTTAAATAAAACACTACTAAAACGAGAGCAAGAGAGAGCGTGAGCAAATATTTGTTATTTAATCATTATATATTCCATATTTTAAAAAAGCATAAAAATTTGGTCTGCACTTAAGATGTTCCAATTGCATAAATAATAAAAGTACATCCCATATTATACATACATATTGTAACGTGTAAAAGGTAGTGTAAATACAGAGAACAGAAGTACTGCAGAAAAATTTCCCCTTAGTTCTTTAGAGGATTTACAAAGGAAGCGAATTGAATCCAATCCCCTATCTGTCCTATAGGAGATAGACTGGAGTACCTGAAAGCACGGGCTTTCAACCATTGGAGCGGGGAAGAGGGGTCAAGGGAGGTAGAGGCAGAAATCTTCCCTTTCCCTTCGGAAACCCGTTTCTACCTGGAACTGTGAGGTGGAGAAAGAGCGAGCTAGGCCGCTGAACGCACCGAGGGACGAGAAGCGCGTGAAAAAAAGTGTTGCATATGAACTGTGGCTTCAACAAAACAATAAATATTGTGATTTGAAAATAATTAGAGATTTGAGATTGATTGATCTATCTCTGCTAGACTAGCTACTCCTCAGTGCACGTCACTGCTCGTCTCTGTCTCGTCTCTGTCTCGTCTCGAAAATATTCGTTTGTCTCGGGACACACAGTCAATCTCGTCTCGCCTCGAATTTTTAAAAGCCTGTCCCGTTTCGTTCCGTGGGCAACACTAGTGCCACTGTACACAGTCACCATAAATTGCATAACGAAATTCTTGTGTGTAGCCATCAACTGGAATACCATAAGTACGATATACAGGGTGAGTCAAAAGTCTCAGGACACCCTAATAAGTAGAAAACGGAAGGAAAAATGAAAAATCTGAGGTAGTAAGCAAGGAATGGGGCTGGGGGCGAACCTTTTGAGGTAGGTCAGGAATGTGGCCGCCATCTTGGATCACCACTAGATTTTTATCTCTGGGGTCATCTGAAACAAGTTGTGTATGCGGTGAAAATTCGTGATCGGCCTCATCTTGAGCAACGCATCGTGGACGCCTGTCACACAATTAGGCTACTGCAGATACTCTCTTACAAGTGCATCACGACTGGATTAACCCATACAGCACAACATGGTTTCAGATACGTTAGCAACACATAAGTAGTGAAACATTGTAACATTGCGGCAATGTTGCAGAACATTACAAAAATGTTTCGGGTAAGTTTCAATAATGTGGAAATGTCCGCGAACATAACACAACATTGATAATGTTACAGAAACATGTAAATGTAACATTACCGACATTTCAGAGACATTTCCATCAGGTTGCATAATATTTCAGTTACATTACTGCAATGGTATTTTACATGTGGTTACATTGCATGTATTCATGGATTGCATATTTGAGGGGGGTTATTGGGGTTAAGCCCCTTCAAAAATTATTACAATATTTGCTTGTAAATAATTTCCTGAAAATAGAATTCACAGGATTCTACTTAGAAAACTAGGTTTAGGCAAGATATCTAAATGTATTTATTTTACCTCTCATGAATTGACCACATGTCTTAATTGTTGTAATTAATATAAGGGGAGAAAAACTGCACGAAAGTACTGGATATGAATTCATTAATATCATATAACAGGTAAGCTAAAAAAAAACAGTGAAAATAAAATATTGACCACTAAATTCTAAAATAACATCAAATTTGTATAAAATAGTGTTTTACATGCTCCAATAAAGCTCTCCCTGGTTTGTAACACTATATCATGAAGAAGATGGGATTTGAGTGATGTTATCAGCATCATGCTCCAGTCGCTATCCAGAGAGGCTGGCAGGATGTAAAACATTTTGCAGAATCATGGTCATCTGAAAATTCGATTCTGGCTGCATTTCTCAGGGGTAACATATATGTTCAACTTTCATGGTTTTTCAACCTACACAGTGGTCAAACTATCAGTATTACACAGCAATATTCCAAATTAGATTTCAAATGTTACAAATTGAGTATGTGGTTTTAAAGTATATAACTTCCATATACTAAAAATTACCATGTGTAAATTCTGGTATAATCTGGTGGAACATATTGTTCTGTTTTGTAATATGCCTGTTAATTACAAAAGAATCAAGACGTGACTTCAGCCTTTCATCTCAAATAAAATAATTAAATAGCACACTTGCATGTTTGTAGTTTATCAAAACCTTGTAGGTACCTACTTGAAATTCTTGACAAGTCTGCATTCTAATAGTATTATGCATTATTCTGTAAACTTGAAATACCTCTGGAGATCATGCAAAGGGTCCTAAAGTAACCTGAATTGGAAGACAATGTCTCTTATACTTACATAACTGGAGAATGTACACACATTGACTATGAAAGAGATTCAGTTAATGAACCAGTAAAAAAAAAATTAAAAAAATCTGGGAGAAATGACCAGTTCACAAGAGACAAATGCAAAATGGATAGAAACTAAATTTCAGGAATTTTTGTGAAGTAACATTACAAAAATGAGAAAACGCCAGACAATTTTTATGATGTTTGGCCGGTTTGAGCCTACACTGTAAGAAATATAAATGAGAGCCTTGTAATCAAGGGGTGTCAAGTTCGATACACAGTGGAGGTACATATCTGTGTATAGTGTATTTAAAGCAACAATAACAATCAAACAAATATAAATAAACATACTTTGACACAGCTATGATGCCAGTGAGTGCTCAGGCACAATTCATGTCCAAGGGCTTTCCCGATGGCACAGTGGTAGCGTCATTGCCTTGTAATCAAGGATCCCAAGTTTGATATCTGGTGGAGGCACATAGTGGTTCACATCCCACTTTAAACTGTAGGTCAAATCCCGATTAGACTTACTGTGCATAAAGTGAACTTAAAACACTAAATCAACCAACCAACCAAGCAATTCATGTCAGCATTGAAGTCCAAAAATTACACATACATTTTTTCATAAAATATATCCTTTATTTTATTTATTTTTTTGTTTAAATACACTTTTTCTGTAGTTCGGAAGAATTCCATTGCAGGTTCTGCAATATATCCTCATGTTGGAGTGGAATAACATTCAGTTCCTTCCTGTAAAGGAAATAGGGTCATGTGTAACATCAATTTGGAATTAACATTCTAGTCAGAACTTTCATTTAAAGAAAAATATTTTGCATCAGTAAAATAACAACAACCCAGATTTTTTTAACTTCTAGTTCCCATATACCAAATATTCTTAACTTCAATTTTATTTCTAAAATATATTGTGTGTGATAAGATAATATCTGCAAAAGAATACCTATGCCACACTAGGGCCTCTAAACAAAGACGACTTTCATCAACAAAAAAGACCAACTTCATCACAGAAAGAATACTCCAGCTGCCTCCATGGTGGAGTGGAGTAGTTATCACAACATCCTATGATGCCAAGGGTCCCGGACCAAAGCCTGGCATAGGTATTTGTGAGTGTCCATTCATCAATTTCAGCATCCCCATCTTTGCGATTAGTCAAAAGTGGCAGACATACAAAGTAAAATAAGCCAATTCAATCAATCAACAATCAGGAATATTGCACAAATTTGCAAGACATTTAATTTGAAAATAAAAATGTTGCAACAATGTGAAAAGTGATCGATAAGTTATCGGGAAATTGTGATTTGACCAATGTTTGAAGATGAAATTTTGGCATTCTGGGCTATCCAACAACCTACTGCATAACATGCCAAGTTTTCTTGTGAGATTATGGAGTTGCAAAAAAGCTAGCTTTTTGAATGAATGGTTTCTTATTTTGATAAAAAGCAGGCTTTTTTTAAAAGAAAAACAACAGAAATTTTGGCTTTTTACCAAATGCAGCTAACCTATTTCACTTGAAGTTATTGTTATGAGTTTACAGGTTTGTTGTCACATATTTTACAACTAGCTACAAAAATTTACATGATGCAGCAGCCAAGAGACATATATTGGCCAATCTCAGTGGGCACATATTGCATAGTGGTTCAGCTACAATTTTAATCCTAGCTTACCGAGGGGGAGGGGGGCTTGCAATCCAACCACCTCTTATTTTTTAGATTTTTCAACTGTTTGAAAATAAATTACATGGTTCCCTGGAATGTTCCCAATATTTCTGTATTACTTCTGCTCATAAAAACATAAATGTAATGCAATTAGGAGGCAACATGCACTTGGTGGACATATCATGTGCAATCTTTGAATGCGTCTCATTCCAGATACTCATGCCAGTGACAGTGTACAATTAGTTGGTAATGATGGTAATTATTGTAATAATTATATTTAATAAACAACTGCACTTCTACAAACAAAAAATCATTAATAAAAATGTCATGGGTTTTGAGAGTTTTAGGGAATGATAAAATATATGACACACTCATGTAATAATTTATTATATTTTATTCATGATATTAATTTCTGTAATTATTATAATTAATAAATAACTAGCCATATAAAGGGTGTTTCATAAAGTGCGCAGTTTTTGAAAATGCAATAACTCAGCCAAAATTGCATGAAAGTTGAAGTTTTGTTTTTTATTATTTTACACATTCACTACGATTTAATAATTCAAAAGTCAAAAGTGTCCGGCATATGCCTGTGTGCGATTTAAGAGTGAAAAATTATGTCTGGCATATGACCACCTCCGTTTCGTAAGCAGGCAGTAACTCGATCTGTGAAGTTCACCATGACTCTTGTGCAGACGACTCTGTCGATTGAACCAATTACCCGTTAGATTTCCCTCTTCAATTCGGGGATTGTTTGAGGTTTGTTCATGTACACTTGTGACTTCACATAACCCCATAAAAAGAAATCACAAGGGGTGAGGTCACAAGACCTCGGAGGCCACTCCTGGTCACCACGAAGTGAGATCATGCGCCCTGGAAACTTTTCTTGCAGTAAGGTTATTGTTTCGTAGGATGAGTGACAGGTAGCCCCATCCTGCTGAAACCACATACTCATGGTATCCAGTTCATCCAGAGCAGGCCACACAAAATTTCTGATCATGTTCCGATAACTTGGACCGTTTACCGTAACTGCATTTTCGTTCCCATCTTCAAAAAAAAAGGGGCCAATCACACCTCCTGACCAAAATTTCAAACAAGCCCCGAATTGAAGAGGGAAATCCAACAGGTAATTGGTTCATTCAACAGAGACGTCTGCTCAAGAGTCATGGTGAACTTCACAGATAGAGTTACTGCTTGCTTACAAAACATAGGTGGACATATGCCAGACATCATTTTTCACTTTTAAATCGCATACGGGCATATGCCGGACACTTTTCACTTTAAAATTATTAAATCGTAGTGAATGTTTAAAATAATAAAAACAAAATGCCAACTTTCATGCAATTTTAGCAGAGTTATTGCATTTTCAAAAACTGCGCACTTTATGAAACACCCATTATAATCAGCAAAGGAAGCAGTGATTCAATAATAAAATGGTTTCAATGTGACAACTCCCCTACCATTCGTTGCTTTGGTCTGAATGTTCTTCTCTATACTTAACAAGATTATTAGCTATTTCATCTGAGATTAAGATTTAGTTTAGCCTGCAAATCAGAGAGAACAATTTGCAAGTACTGTTGTTGGAAAAAGGCCAGCTTTTTATATAAGATACCTTTCATAATAATAAATGGACCTCTGGAGTGGAATAAAGTAAATGCTCTTGCCTTGTAATAACCTCAATGGAGGCAGAGTGCTTCAGATCTAATTTCAAACTGTAGGTCCAGTCCCGATCTCTTAAATATTTTTTTGGCCATTTGCAGTCAGTCTTATTTGCTTCTGCTTCAGTTTTAATGCCAGTGCATTTCAACAAACGGTCCGTTGCACCCAGGGGTTGACAACTAATTTAAATCTAATTTCATATTTGACAGCAAGCCTATACAGAATTGAACTATTTATTACTCTTTATGATTATGCCATAGTTTATATATTAATATTGAATATTCATTGAAAGTGCATGTTAATTTACACAAACTTTAAAGATCAGAAATGTATTTATGAATGAAATTCTTGGGATCAGGGCATCGACTTATAAGAAATAAATTTAGTGGGCTGTGATCTCAAAGGTCAGAACCACTGCAACAAGTAGCAAAATTACATCACTAGTTGATCCGTGTCCAGGTTTAGCCGCCATTTAAACAAATTATACATTATGTACTGGAAAGCCAGAATACAAATGTATTTTACTGAACACAAACATTAATGTAAAGAGATTTCATACTAGATTCTCAAAAGATAGAGCAGTATATTATTTTTTGCTTCATGTAAATGATCCTATAACAAATTCAATCATTGAAAATCATATCATACTATTAGTTATATTAAAAACACATACAAAACTACTCTAGTTATGTGAATAGTTTTATACTACATAGATATATTTAATAAGCCTACCGAAATATGAAGATGACAGTCTGAAAGAGCAGCCCATTCAAAAAAAAAAACAGCTTTTTTAAAAACACTGTTTATATCTAGCTACGAATTTCATATTGTAAATTGTATTTTATATTTAGAAATGAGTGCCTATTTTACAGTACGGAGATATACGAAAACCATGCAACAGGAAAAGTACTGCCAACTCCTGCATTTTCATTGATTTGAGACACTTTTGTGAAAAAGCTCAACCAAAAGAAGCTACGGAGAAAAAAACAACTTGTTTTTTCCCCAAAAAGCCAGTTTTTCCAACCACTTCCAAACATGGAATGACAGTTAATTTTTACATTTATATCAAAACTTTTACAGCAATTCCTTCAATCAAACATCTCAAACTCTCTCTGCCACATCTAAGGGCGTAGGGGGTGCTTGCGAAAATGTTTTTTTAATGGATTTTTATGCTTGCCATATGGAGGGAAAAAGTTTCAGCAAGTTTTCTTGCTATATATGCCTTTAGCAAGCTGTCTGGTGGGAGGAACAATGGCTGATGGGAGCAATGGCAGATATCTATATCTTGCTGATACCAATGTTCTCACTGTAAATCAAGCAGAATGTGACGGTAGATTACACTTTAAAACTAGCACAACCACAAGCCCGGCAAATATCTAATTTGTGGTTAGGTTTCTGTAACTGCAGTGTAAATATGTTAATCTGAATCAGTGTATTGCTTTTCATGACTTTTGTGAGTAAAAAAATGCAAATTATCCCAGTTTCCATTACATCATTATAACTTACTTGTTTTTGTTTTTTTTGTTGTTTCTGAGTTCGACCTGCACACGCCACTTCTGCCATATTAAACACCTCTTGCTATAGCATTTGGCCAGTGTTGGTTAACAGTTCCTAAAAGAAGAAATTTTATGAATTAAAGCAGTAGTAATTTATTTCTATTTAAATTCGATTTCTGATGTGGATGAGTAGTCAAATAAATTACTTATGAATTAACATGTGAAATGCTCGGAAGTGCATAGAAGACAAATTGCAGAAACAATAGCGCAACCTTGGACATTGGGTATATTCTACCCCAGCCCGAACATAACCATTCCATGCAACAGTCAGTAATGAACTGACATGATTATTTTGATGGGCAACTGATAGTGGAATTAATGTAGAGTATAAAAAGGGTAGTGGTGGAACCTACCCCACATCCAAGGTTGGAGTTAATGTTTCATTTCTCCCATAACATTGCAATTGAACATTCATCCCCCCACCAACCGTGGGACCATTATTACCATTACAGCAAATTACTTTTCCCCCCACAATTTTATAATGGAAAATTATTCATCCTTGTAGCATTTTATAATAGTAGGATTCAATTGTCTGGAATGGAACAGCAGCATTTATCAATCGTAGCACCCTTTTCATGGACTTTCAATTCACCCAGCACTAAAATTGTTGCTTGAGAATAAGAACAATATTAGGTGTATTTTTTTCATTATTTTATTATAAGAGGCATGTTCCTGGCTATGATGTTTATATAACTACATATTAACCATTCAGTACCACGAAGGTCCACCTAACTAGCAGACTCACATTTTCATTTGGTTGACAACCCCCAACCCCTCTCATACAAAAAATATTCTCCTCTCCTCGATTGCTGACCTTCCTTCGAACAATTTGGTTTGATTTTAACCACATGTCTATGTATGCAGGGCATCTCAAGCCTCACCAGAAATAAGTCATACCTCCATCCTCAAAAGACTGGAGATCAAGGGGAAAAAAATGAGAAGAGAACATACTTTTTTAAAACAGTTATGGCTTGGCTCTCAAAATGTATATCACAAAATTTAAAAACAGGTACTGCCAGACACAATGAAAGGAAAACATGTATTCTCTGCTTACAAGTGATAAGCCTAACTGAGTAACTTAACGACTGGTGCAAGTAAAGAATAAATAAAATTAGAAATTAAGTTTTGACACAGAAAAAAATACCCAAGTGGTGATTAATGGTGAAAATATTGGAAAAGCAGACTAAATGTCTAGTGATATGGTCATTCCAAATTTTTAGAGTGGTGCTTACTTAACCCATGCACATAACTGCTTAACCTGATAAGCAGCATGGAAACTAATAATACAACACAATCTCTTATGAATTAGGGCCTCCCCGATGGCGCAGTGGTAGCGTTGTCACCTTGTAATCAAGGGGTCCCGGGTTCGATACCCGGTGGAGGCACAAGTGGTTCGGAACCCACTTTAAACTGTAGGTCCAGTTCCGATTAGCCTTACTGTGCATAAAGTGGACTTAAAACAACAAATCAAATCAAATCTTTCTCTTATGAATTAGTGTGTGTCTCGTAACAAACATTCCTCATATTACAATGAATAATGAGACCAGATTAAATAATAATAATAATAATAATAAAAGCATTAGCTTCATCACCTGGCACAGTTGGTCACTGTAATAGGAACGACTGAAGATGACCGGACCCTTCTCCGATTTTCTTCATATTTGGCATACTCACTAATTGAGGCCTCTTAATCACGAATCTGAAGTTAAAAGTTGTTGGAAATGTCTAGAAATTGCAAAATAAGCGAAAACAAGGCGTTAGTTTTTGGAATGAAAACAGTCTATATTCGCAAAATTTTTTGTTTCACAAGCAAATATATATATATTCCTGATACTACTACGACATGAAATTTTAACTATGTTTGCCTAACATAACCACATTAACCAATTGTCAATGGTTTGTGGGGCTAGCATCATCAATGGTTCACAATTATTTTGCAATTTCTAGATCCTGATACTACCATGACACGAAATTTTAACTAGGTTTGCCTAACCTAACTGCAACTAACCTAACCACACGTCAATGGTTCGCAATTATTTTGCAATTTCTAGACGTTTCTGACAAATTTTAACTCCAGATTCGTCATTAGCAGACCTCAATTAGTAAGTATGCCAAATATGAAGAAAATCGGAGAGGGGTCAGGTCATCTTCAGTCATACCCTGTAATAATATACAACCAGTCACAGCACTGTCATGGCATGCTGTATCTTTCAGAGGGCTATGGTAGCCAGTACCATGTCTGTTTTGTCTATAATTGTATACTTAAATGTAAACAGAATTTTGATTAAGTGTGTCATGTACATTTTGCGTTATCAACGGCTAATTTATTATTGCCACCAAAAGAGCTGAAGGAACAAGAATCGAGATTCAAAAATAATTTACAATTTTACTTCGTACATGTTGTAGATCCCATCCATATTTAAAACAAAGGCTGATTGCATAAGTTTGCAAGAATGTGAAAATTATATTTTTGCAAGCAATGTAATCAAAAATAGAGTTGGGAAAAACAGCTTGGAGACATGTGCGAACATGTAACAAAAAATATTTTTGGGCCATTTATACAGTATGTATAAACCTGACCTGCCTAACCTACTGACGTATGCATCCAATAGCAGAAATAACCTAAACTTGGCTTACCTATACTATTCACATATTTATTTCTGCTATAGATAGGATGCACACATGAGTAGGTTAGGCAGCTCAGGTTTATGCATACATAAGGGCAAAAAAGGTTTTTGTTACATGTCAGCACATATCTCGAAGCAGGCATAGCTGTTGCTATCTACTCATCTAGCCAGTGTGTAAAATTAAAAAAAACTGCATGACAATGGTGCTGCCCTCAATTTACACATTGTAACAATATCGCAGAATGAATTAGTTGAAATGTGAATATTTTTAGATAGAGGCTGGGAACGTAACAACTTATATGGTACAAGGTATTCTACACCTCTTCACTATACACAGGAAAGATAGAAAATTTTATTTTTCAAAGAATAGGGTAAGTTTTGTGCAAAATTTAGGGGGGGGGGGGGTTGTACTGTAATGCACCTGATGAGAATAGCATATGGAATTGCGGTACTACTTTACTATACCGGAGACACCTATCAATGATTTATTTCGCAATCTTTTACATTGCTTACATTTACGTACTCTTCTGCATTGCGGAACATTTCTTTAGGTGAAATAATGAATTTATAACGAAAATAATGTATATTTCTTACATTAACGAGTACTTACTGTTGTTCCTTATTTCCGGCAAACCATCCACGGGTAGCCCGAAAAGCCACTGATGTTAGCCCAAAAATTCACGATAGCCCCACGAACCATCACGGGGACGAGGTATGCCTACTAGGTTAGGTTAGGCCTGTTAGGTTAGGATCCATTAGCACTCTTTTTGTTCAATTTAGCATATATGGACAACATTGTGGCGGCAGCAGCAATAGTACATCGGAAATAGATTTTCGTAGAAAACCACATGCATTAGCATTAAAATGGAACAAAACTACATTCCCGAACATCAACAAGGCTACAGAAAATGATTTGCGTAAGTACTTTCTCCTGTAAATTTGAAGAAATCTGTCTCCGGTATAGTCAAGTGTTACCGGAATTGCTATCACAACAGCCCTAAACCTGGCCTGCCTAACCTAACAAATGCATTTAGGAATGTAATACCCCTTCATACCTACATCACGGGCATTGTAAAGTATTTAAGGAAGAATTTTAATGCTAACAGCCCTAAATTTGCTGCCTAACCTAACAATGAAAGCATTTAGGTCTGTAATAATTATTCATACCAACGTCAAGTGACATTAGCAGCAGCAGCAGTCCACAACGGAACACTTTGCAGTATTCTTCCACGTTATTTTATTTGTGTGCGCTGGAAATGATCACTGCAATAGTGGTACTATTGTCCCTCTGTACCCCAAAAGAAAGTGAAATATCTTGCATTGTTTATGAAGATTTTGTTGTTTATGAACGTTTTCAGTTGATTTTAGCTCTCCAAAATGTGTTATTGTGAAGTAAAGTAAGTTTGTTCCCTTAGCATGTTACTTTACTGTGAAGCAGAACAGCCCGAAGGCTTCACGCAAGTGAATATAGCACCCAAAACGACTTTCCTCAAAAGCAGCTATAATTTTACGTAGTTAGGTTAGGATTGTTAGGTTTGGTACTGATAGTCATTTTCGGCGCGTTCTTTCGCTATTTTGGTGTACATACAGTTTTTACAAACAAAAAAAGGCGAAAATACTTAGAAATTGAAGATTTTAACTTACGTGTGCCATTCTATGGTATCAAATATATCCGTTATTTGTGCTTTCCTAACGCTGGAACCACTTTTACATTACATAAAACATTGAAATCTGTCGATTAAAAAAATTTTGATGTAATTCTCGAGGGGTCCAGTGGGTAAACGGTCCCGCGATAGTCAGCCACGCTCGGCAGAACGATAACAAACGTTACATGCATGATTACGTTGCACGTAGAAATAGGAAATAAATTACACGGTACGTGAGTAATTTTGTGTGTGTGTATATATATTTTTTAATATATGTATGTTCACACACACCACTTTAATTTCACAATAAAAGTAACATACTTTTCGCACTGATCTGAAACTGACTGTTTCCAATCATGGAGGAAGCAGAATTAATTATAGTAGGCTATATTTAATTTCTTAAATGTTTGGAATTCTGTATTTTCGTCGTAAAGAAGACTACTGTTAAAAAAATAAATATTAATACACTTACCTCTGCCTTTATAAAGACGATTGTCCAATGTAACGAAACTCAAACCACGCTACTCTGCGTTTGCCTTCGTCGGTGCGCTGCGTCGTTCAACTTCTTTGGCGCAGTGGATGATGGGAAGCAACGAGGCAGCTATCGCACGTAACTACGCCGATAGTTCCCTGTGCAAGATGTAACGAGCTCCAAAAACGAAAGCACCACGCAACGTTAAAGCAACCACGACAGGGAAACTTTGAAGTATGTTATGTAAATGAGACTTCGTAACCTTTCAGAAACATGATTCTGACTTCGTGTGCTGTATGGGAAGCGCCTGCGGATTTGTATTCAGCATGAGGGTGGGCATATTGAACATTTGCTGTGACCAATGTTTTGTACCATAACTTTTGTACCACACCAGATAGGTTCAATGTCTTTACGGAAATGAATTCCTGAGAAAATTTCAATGTATTTTGATATGCCGCATGACCCCCTTTCCATTTGAAAATTTTGACTTGGATCCAAGATGGCGGCCACATTCATTGAACGAACAAAGAGAGACTTCAGACATGGAAAAAGAGAGACGTGTCGCTTGCAAACAAACCATCAGAAATAAATGAGACCTTCCGAACCGAAGCGACACGCCAAGCTGCACGTGTCGCTGCGACTGGGCCGTTTTTTTAATACAGTCCATCGTGTCACCTCGTCCTGTTGGTGACGCATGCACGGTTAATTTTCTTGCTTCAGACTGGAGGAGTCCGTGTCGCTTGTGGCCTCAAATAATGGGGTTTTCAGATGTAATGTACACGCGACTCCGACTCATGTCCCGTCGGAACGAACAAGCCAACGTTTACACCTGCCTTAGCGGAAAGACAGGCCGCACAGCACAAGCCAGGATTGGTGAAATCCTCAAAGCGGATTCTCTTTATTCAGACCGAACCGTCAAGCAACACGTGGCGCTTGGAAGCGAACCCTCAGAAATCAATGCAATTTTTTGAAATAATGCGACACGGCAAGCTGCATGTGTCACTCAGAATGGTCCGTTTTCCCAATAGCGTTTATCGTGTTGCCTCGGTCTCTTTGTAGCGCATGCGCGTGAATGTTTGCTTTTTGGGAAAATTTATACTGAAATGTGGCACGCGGAATGTGTAGCTTAAAGATTTCACCAATCGAAGGCACGCTAGTGCGACCTGTCACGCCTCTATGGTGTGAAACATTGCTGTTGATAGTCTCGTTTCCAAGCGGCATGTGTCGCGCGAGCACCAGAGAATTCACACCAGAGTGGCAATCGACAAGCGACACGACATTTCGCTTGAGGATTTGACCAATGCAGCCTTGTGCGGTCTGTCTTGCCGCTAAGACAGGTACAAACGTTGACTTGCTCGTTCGGACGCGACAGTACATTAGATATGAAAACTGCATTATTTGAGGCCACAAGCGACACGAGCCCCCTTCAGTCTGATGCAAAAAAATTAACCGTGCATGCACCACCAACAAACCGAGGCGACACAATGGACTGTATTAAGAAAACGGCCCAGTCCGAGCGGCACGTACAGCTTGGCGCGTCGCTTCGGTTCGGAAGGTCTAATTTATTTCTGATGGTGCAGCTTGTGATGTCGCTACAGTGTGAAACGTTTGCTATTGTTTGGGTCGTTCCCAAGCGACATGCGTCGCCTGTCGCTTCGGTGTGAATTCTCACCAAAGAAAAATATTCACCTCAGATGCGCGAACAACACACCGAAGCGACACTATGTATGGTATTGGGAAAATAATCCAGTCCGAGTGACACTTATCGCATGTCGCCTGTCGCTTCGGTTTGAATGCTTCCATTGAATGAACGCGCTCCTTCTTTTGTCGCCTATCGCTTGATGTTTCGGTCCGAAATCTACCTATAATTTCGACTTAGTCTTACATATTCGCGATTAAAATTATCCGATATGCCATCTGGTGAGATTTTCAGGAACTACTCCACGTAGGACACCTCGCTGCACTTCGCCGTGTTGAAGTCGTTCAAAGCATGGGGAACATGCGAAAAAGTAGCGTATGCTGTTCATTTTTTGCTCTAAATCGTTTTGTGGTTCAGAACAAGCGAAAAGTTTACGTGTGTTTTCCACCCCGTGGAATCAACAAAATGAAATGTTTAAATAAATCAGAGAAAACAACTGATTGAGAAGATTGGCATAACTGAAATGCGACAAGGAAATTAAGAAGAATGTACGAGTCTGTTCACTCTATTTTCCGAAATAATCTTTCCGAAAGATGATTTTATTGTCATGAAAGTAAGTTTTAAATTGTTCTTTATGAATATAACATTTTTTTCGAAAACAATATATTATGCATGTAATTTGGAACAGGTGCAAGTCGATTAAGTGCAAAGATGAAAATAGTTTGAGAATTAATTAATGTCCGTAATCATAAAGGTAAGTCAGAAAAACATAATTGACATGCTAATGTTGCTGTTTCATTCAGTATGTTGATTTTCAGTAAAGACTGAAAATAGCCTCAATGAAATTGTTGTTATTGTTATTATTATTATCATTATCCAGTGTTGTTATTAATCCAGCTTGCCTCTTTGGGGGAAAAACTGTAACAGCATGTTTTCATTTATTTCCTCCCAACCTTTGCAATACAGGCGAATTACTTTATTTTCAAATCATTTCTGAGAGCCCCATTTAGGCAGTTACAACCGAGGTGATGTGCAGATGAAACAGCACAGCTTTGGAAAACCAGTGCGTATAGCCTACATTAGTTTCGTGTGCGTTTTCCGTGCTATTTTTATTATCTTAATTAAATGCTCCACTCTCAGCACAGCTTCACCTCCGTTATAATTCCTGGAATTCACATCGAGTAGTGGGATTGGTGGTATTATAAACCCGAGAAAGTATGAACCCCCCTCAAACAGATTTGCTTACACTTAAAACAAGCTCAACATGAGCATATGAGCTTTTTGCTCAAGTGTGGAACCCCCTCTAATCCAAGATTTTTGTAAAAATGCCCTCGGGAATTTCTCGGGAAAGTATGACCCCCCTCAGATTGATGAGGCTATACTTATAAAAGGCACTTCTGTGAGATTGTTGTCCATAAATTTGTTAAAAATATGCCCCTCTTGATATTTTTTTTGGCCACACTTAAAACTAGGCCAAGATACACATACATACACACATACACACACATATTTATTTCCAGTTTAAGTTTAATTGGACCCCAGGTTCAATCTAATATTAAAACAATGCAATTCTTCTAGAATTGCTCCGTGACTCTCTCATTTCTTACATCATAAACATATGATTTTTCACCTATGAGAATAACACTACATATGGTGTCATCAGGTAAAGCCTCATGGAATTCACAGATAATTTTAATGTTTGTTCTGTCATTCACCACAACTTGTTTCCTTTTTGAAGTGTTGATGACAAACATGGGCCTCTGTGCTTTGAATTCATCTGGTGTGTAATACATGTCAGTATTGCCAGTGGTGACCCGTTTGAAGGATGTAAATGCCTCATATAATTTGAGGAAATCATTCTTGGACATGTCTAAATTGTAATTTTCTCTAGGAAATACCTCATTTCTGCCATTTTTAAGATATATGTTCTTGATGTTGCAGTTATCAAATTTGCTTGAATTTTTTTCCTGATTGTTGTGTCTTCCAGTCTGAAACAATACTACTACAAAATCAGGCATGTCATATTGTATACTGGAGAATGAATTTGTAGCATCAAACTCATAATATGTACCAGATGCGGGCTTCTGTACACATTGATATGTATAAAATTGCAGAGGAACCTGTGGATTTTTTATTATATCAGCTTTGTATTTAAGAGCATAACTGGCCTCATACTCAACAACAGGGATTCTTAACTCCATAGTCTGAATAATGCATTTGCCTGCATCTGGTAGGGTATTAGGCAGAGCTTCTCCTGTAGAGTTTAATGTGCTGTACCTCATCAAGGCATTATTATCATTTGCAGCTCTTCTAAATGTAATTCTTAACCCACCCTTCCACATAATATCTTTGTAATCTGAGAAGAATCCTGGCAATAGGCGCATAGGGAACAGCACAGTGTGGTTCTTAGATAATATCTTATCACCAGCCTCAAATCCCCCGATTTTGTAGTAAGAAGCCTCGGTTTTGGATAATTTTAATGTGGCCAAAGCTGTGGAGGTAATGCCGGGATAATCTATTCTGTTTATAACAACACCATGCTTTCTGATCTCAATTTCAGAGAATAGATGTGGCACAAAATTGTCTACAAGTCTTATATTTGAATTTGCCGGATAATCTGTTCCATCGAGCTTTACAACATCAAATTTGATGTATAAATCTGCTCTGTGAGGGTGTATAAATCCATCCCCTACATCAAGATCAACCTCAATTTCTGTGTTGGGTTGATTTAAATTTGCAAATGTCCTCCTGTTTGGGGGGAATGATTGTAGCTCATAACTCTCAATATTTTCCATTTTCTTCTTGTATGTATTTTTATTTAAATGTTAATCTCTATGATTGCAGTTGTTGTGGCTCCAGCAAAATCAACTAATTCTTCTTTTTCATTAGTGACCATCAATTCAATGTAATCTATTCTATTATGGCACACAGGAAAATATAATGTTGGGGATGGATTGTAGATGATGGGCTCCATGAATTCAGAATTAGGTTTGAATGTTGCAATGATGCCTGTTTGTTTGTGAGTGCCTATGCCATTTGATTTGGTGATCATACCCTCTGCTATATTGCAGTGAATATTTAGAGTCTCTATGGCTAAGAATTTGGGTATATTCATAGCAGTGTGTTTGATGCCTGGTTCAAGTTTTGTGTTGTTCTCAAAGCCTAACAGCTCTCCTATGGTACTCAGATCCACTGTTTCTGTAGCAGATACAATTTCTACTCTGTGAGTGACAGAATTTTGACTTAAAACTATACCTCTGGGTAATTGAGCATTTAGAGTGGACAGATTATACTGCCCTGGAGTGATGACAATTTTTTCATCCCCTATTGCAATTGTGTTGTTGTGGTGTGTAATATTTGGGATCAGGTACATGCCATAAAATGCCCTGAGAGCTATTGTTTTGGGATATACAATGTCATCATGTAATTTGAGTTTCAATATTGAATTTTGGCTGGTGAGATGAAATACCCCCATGATGTTTCAGATACCACAAGGCTTTTTGAAAATCTTCAATTGATGGTTTATTTATTTGAGACATGTATCTAAGAACTGATAAACACAAATGTCCACAATTAACATCTTTGAAGTTTTGAACACGGGCATTATTGTAATAAAGATTAGATGAATTTAGATATTTTATTAAATTTTCAGGTGGAACACCTCCAAATGAATCAAACACAAATGCCTCATTTTTTAAATATTTAAGATAACAGATCCAGTGAGTGCCCTGATTTTTGTACTCATCCAAATTAACAATGCCACACTCTTTGTTGAGTGGTTGTTCTGGTAAAGAATCAGACATGTACACACCTCTAAAATGTTTGTTGCCCAGTGGCCTGATTAAAGCTTCAATATCTTGGTTTGTAAGCGGCTCTTGTTTTTTTAAAACTTATTCATGGCTCTCTTAACACCTTTGCCCTGTTTCTCCATTGCCAGGTTATGGCGCCTCTGCTCATCTAATTCTGCCCTATTCTTCTTGGCATCTATTACTGTTTTTGCTATGGCGGCTGATCCCCCGGCCAAGCTCCCCACAGCCCCGAGAGCAGCTAAGATGGCAGGGATGGTAAATATGAATCCCCCCACATGTGATTTTTTTCTTGATTGCTGTAATTTTTTTAATTGGGGGGTACTAAGCAACAATTTCATACCATGGCCCTTGGCAATACAAGAATTTTTTTTCTTCCGCTGCTTTTTGGTCAAGAGACTGTCAATAGTTTTAAGAGATTTGAGACCTGCATAAGGTATTTGATACATAACACCCTTGGCCTTCATTGTAGGTTTATTATATACATATTCACAACCCCCACCCCAGTTTTTGTTTGGTGCTCATAGCTATGGTGGTTCCCAATGCTGCTATTTTTTCACTCAAAGAAGCATCTTTGCTTACAAATCTGCCAAATGCAGCCTCTTCTAATTTCTTATCTGCAACATGTCTCTTGTCAAGATCAGAATGTGTGTTGTATGCAATATCATGGTCTCTACAAGCAGCATCTAAAGGATTAACACCAGGATCACCTCTGTTTAATCTATGATCCAATTTTGTACCTGGACCACAATATTGATAGCCTGGAATGTGCAGTTCAAATGGCAGCTTGTTTATAATGTCATTAACAAGCCCCCGGCCCTCAGAAATATTCCAAAATTTAGGTGGTAGAGTATTAATAATTTTTATAAGATATCCAATCCCCTTAGTGTCATTCACTATAAAATTAGACAATTTGGTGCTTATCATGTCCATAATTCCAACCTTTTCATTGTAAAAATTGTGGTTGCCAGCATTTTCCTCCCCAGCTATCACCAATAACCTATCTACAAGTTTCCTGACATCATCAACCCAGACAAATTCTTTGGGCAGGGTGTTGTATTGTTTGATTCCACTGCCAGTCTTGATTTGTGACCATATGGGCTTGATTAAATTATTGTATTTTGCCCCACTGCTAGACTTGACTCTTTTTTGTGTGGGATCATTGTTCTGGTATAGAGCATCTGATTTTATTAATATTTCTTTGTAATCCTCATAATCTTGATCTGTATAGCTGCCAGGCCTTTTCCTAGTCATCAGTTCCCACAATCCAGGTGTGCCGGTGTACTTAACAAAAGCACCTTTTTCTCCAAGTCGAGATTCTGAATATACAATTATATCATCCCCCATAAATGTTACTCTGAAATTGCCAATTCTATGTATGATGCTACCATCAAGCTCTGTGTCAGCATATAAGCCAAAAACCTCATCTTTATTGTCTTTAGGTGTGGTTAAATATTTTTGAGCAAGAAGACCCAATTCAATAGGATCCTGACTAGCCTCAATTCTTCTAGGAGCAATAGGACTAGGTGTATGAATACTGGAAAGTGGGGTGAATGGATAATCTAATATGTTCCTAGCAGCTACAGGTACAAGCTCTGTGAGCAAATTTTGATTTTGCTCTGTAACAGTTTTGATATTTTTACCTAAATTATTAATAGCATCAATTACAGGCTGTTCTGTTTGTTTGTGTTTTTCATAAATTCCACGGTTCTCTGATTTCCATCCCTTAAATCTTTTTACAAGATAATCTCTTAATTTAAGATCATCAATCATTGGCCTTTTCATGGTTATTTATTTATGTTTCAATGTCTAAAAAATTGTTAATTTTATTTCTGTATTTGCCACTATTGGGTGTTCTTGTCATATCAATTGTGACAAACCCATAACTGTCCTGGTTCCAGCACTTGCTGCAAAACTTGGAAAAATCATTGTAGCTCAGGTCCCCACCTACATATTCATCATGTATGTGTTTGAGGTTGGTATGGTCTTGATGAAATACACATATAAAATTGCTGTTGTCCCGGATCAGTTGCTTGGGTATTTTTGAAAAAGTCTGTGCCAGGTAGAAGCAATCAATGTTTTTGTGTCGGCCCTGTGTAAAAAAGTTTCTAACCTTGTTTTGATTATCCAGTATAATGTCATCAAAAACAACAACAGAATTATCGAGACATTCATGAAGTGGCTTAACATCTGGTTCAAAAGTGGCAATATCCAATCCATCATATAGCTTCATCAGCTGCTGATATTTTAATTGTTCCAAGCTCTTAGAGAAGATATACAAGTGCCTGTTTTTCCAGTCTAACCAGTTGGGTGCCAATAAAAAATTATCAACCATTAGTGTAGTTTTACCACAAGCAGATGGCCCAACAATAAGACACCTAATATTATCAGGTAGCAATTTTCCATTTCTCTTATTCTGTTGTTCAGGTTCTGGCAGCCTCTTTATAACATCCCAGGTGCTCATATTATTATTTTGTTTGCATCGATCCAGCTGTGTTCTGGAAGTCCTAGCCATTTGACAAGTAACTTGTTGCCTTTTCTGCGGATAATTTTTTCTATGAGATAAGTGTCAGGCTGTTTAGTTTTGCTGAGCTCTTGTTCATAGAACCTGCCTTTGAGAATTTCTCCTCGGTGATCCTTTATTATATATGTGTTAAGGGTCCCGGGTTTAACTTGAACCACTGTAAATAATTCACTGCTCCAGTTTCTTGTAAAGCCTCTCTTGAATAAGTGCTTATATTTGCTGATTCTTACTTGATCACCCACCCTGTATTTGGCCTTTCTTGTTGTTGGCCGATATTTAGGATAATAAACAGTTCTGATCAATTTTTGCTCATCAGATGAAGTTACTTCAGAGGGTTTCATGTTGATTGTGGAATGGACAGAATTGTTATATTTATGTAGAAGTTCTGGAAGAATATTAATCCATTTATAATTACCTTGAAGTGTAAATTGTTTATACATAAGATTTTTTAAGGTTCTGTTGAATCTCTCTACAATTGAGGCCTTGAGGTCACTGTAACTCGAATAATGTTGTATTGCCTGGCTTTTAATAAATTGTTGAAACACTGAATTATAAAATTCTTTGCCATTATCTGTTTGCAAATAGCGCGGGGATCTTCCACTCTGATTGATGATTGTTCTGATGGCTTCTGTAACACATTTTCCAGTCTTGGATTTGAGTGGCACAGCCCAGGCAAATTTTGAAAATGTGTCTATTACAGTGAGTAGATACTTGTAGCCCTTGTTGATTTTGTCTAAGTTTTTCAACTGTCCACTTGCCATTTCAATCAAGTCGCTTTGCCATAAATCATCTATGCTTTTTGTGACTACTGGGAGTCTCTTAAAATTATGTCGGGCTTGTCTGTGTAATTCATCAACAATAATTTTTCTAGACATAATATGTAAACAAGAATATTGCAACTATGGGGTGTTCAGCAGCTGATACTGCAGGATTTTCTAAATATAATTTGTCCCCTATTTGTATTTTAAATTCCAAAGAGCCATCATCTTCAGTATAGGCTGTTTCTAATGTATTGGGGTCTGTAAAATCCTCTAATTCTACACTGGTGATTTTCACTTTGTTATCAGCATTTGTTATTGATAAGGTGGGGTAGTGGTGTGCCTGTGGTTGAAGCCAATATTTGATCTTGATTGGTCTCAATGTGCCCCCAACAAAAAATTGGTAATAAAATTGTGCAGGGGACAGCATATATATTTTGCCACCTGGTGTAAATGGTGAATCATATTCTTTGTTGGGGATGCTGTACAATTCAAGAATTACTGTATGTTTAGGATTTTCAATTATGCCTGTTATTTCTTTTTCTGCTGTGAGCAATCTACTTGTTACAGATTCAAGGTGCTCATTGATAGTTCTAACAACATCATCATGGCCCGGCTTGATCTTTATGTCCACAACAAGTTTCTTGTATTGTTGCACAATTTCTTGTAGCTGGGTGGCAAAAACAGACAGAGCATTTGCTTGATTGGATTCCATGGTCCCTAGCTGTTGCTTGATATTAGCAACAATTTGTTGCAAATTTTCAACAATTGCCAATTTTGAATTTTGAGCTGTAAGATCATGGACCTGCCTTCTGATATCCTCAAACAGGGCATGCAGTTCATTAATATGTTGATTGGTTGGAAGAGTGGCCACTGTCTGTGTGAGATGTTTGATCTCTGCCTGGATATTCTTGATATCTTCTGATTTTAATATCCTATTCACTGCTCTCTTAATATTTTTAAGTTCCTGTGATGTAGGAAGATTTGACACTGTATTTTGCAAAGATTCAAGTGCCAATTTCACAGTGTTTAATTCAGATGCATCGGCCACATTTTGCATAGCATTTTGGAGCAGGGCTATATCTGCCTGAGAGGGTGTGGATTGTTGTAAAATTTCAAGTTTTGTTTGGATATCATCTATCAAGTGATGAAAATGAGATAGTTCAGATTCAGTGTTGAGGTTTTCAAGCTTTGTGATTTGTTGCTGGACACTGATGAGGGTATCTACAATCCCAGGCAATCTGGATTCAAGTACATTTGCCAAATCACTTTGCACTGCTGCTATGGTACCTTCAAGATGGGTTATGGAACTTTGAATTTTTCCAAAATCTTCATATGTTTCAAGTTGCAGCTTAATATTTGCTACACTCCGAGTTATTGCATTTAAAGCATCAGAAGATGGCAAATTGTTCATAAAATTTTCAAGTGTCTCAATTTTTTCTTTAACCTCGGCTATGGCATTGTTCAGAGGGTCCAGATTAGGTATTTGGAGTGACTGAATCTGTTCCTTTAGAGTGGAAATCACGAGATCAAAATCTTCTTGTGATTTTATGCTTTTGACAATTGTTTGGAGTTGTGCCTGGACATTATTTATCTGCTCTTCCAATTGCTGTTTCAATTGCTCAGAGTTGTTAGCCTGGGTCTTAAATTTGGCTAGAAGAGCTGCAACAGCTTCTTCTAAACTTTGAAAATTATCCAATGTAGCCAGGTCAGTATATTTCTGAAGCAGCAATTTGAGTTCAGAATCAATTTTAAGAAGAGGGTCCATGCATTGTGATTGCAAATTTGTAATTTCTAATTGAAGACTGGCATTGAGTGTTGTTTGTAAAGCTTGTAAATCACTTCTTAATTTCTTGACTCTGACATCAAGCATCAGAATCTCATCACTGTGATCTTCATGTCTTGTATGGCCAAAAATATCATTAGGCATTTTGTTTAGTAGTTATTTATTATAGAGTATCTGATTCTTAATTCTATAAAAAAGGGTATAAGCTTATCATAAGATCCA
This sequence comes from Lepisma saccharinum, assembly GCF_977018435.1. Classification (NCBI taxonomy): domain Eukaryota; kingdom Metazoa; phylum Arthropoda; class Insecta; order Zygentoma; family Lepismatidae; genus Lepisma; species Lepisma saccharinum. Next base: position 74,708,502 of record NC_139232.1, read on the forward strand.
GGGACCTCAATATATAAGCAGTCACCAGCAGAAACAGTATAAACAGTGCCAGAAACCATGTTTGAATGCTTAATTCTGTAAATATTTTTCCCTACTGAAATTTTAACATCACCCTCAGGGGTTGTAATAAATTGTAATTGCCCACCTACAGGTAATTGGTAATGATTTAAATTATTGTTAAATATGTACAATATTTTGCCTGTTTCATCATCAACATCTGTAAATATGCTGTTCAGATGAATAATTAACAAGCCACTCAGTTTAGACAGCATATCAGAAGAGGGTTGTGGTGTTGGCAGGTCCATAATACCTTGTTTTTTAAACCCAAATAAGTTCATAGGCATGTTTATTTATTTCAAATCATGCTCTGTAATTGGGCATTGATTCCCATTTTTCAAATCACAATGACCCCATGGTAAAGTATGTATGCCACATGATAAAATGCATCTCTTATCATCATGTGGGTCCAGAGCCACTTTTCTTACAATATTTGAAGTCAATAAGTGATCCACACTCTGGATTCTGGATTCTGATGTTTTGATTAAATTCTGGGATTTGATGCAATTTTTATAATCTTCAAATTGGAGCTCTTTTTCAACAGTTACTCTGCCAATGCCCTTGGCCTTTTTGACAACAGCACTACATGTTTTAAAACTGTACATCTTGGCACTTAACCCAGCAAATTCCACAATAACATCACCAAGTGTCTCCTCTTTTAACTTGCCAGGCACTTTTTTGTTGTGGTGTTGTTGAATCTCTTTATGTTCACTGGTATCAAAGTATTGAAACAATTCAGGCTGTGCCATATCTTGATAAACATTTTCTGTTTTAATATCAAGAATAAAACTATCCGTGTCCATGTATATCAGTTTTACTCTATCACCATAAAAAGGTTTGAACACATCATAATACAATATTAACATATGTAATTTGGACAATTCCAATATTGCAGCCCCTACATAAATAGGTTTATCAAACTTAATCTTTGTTTTTTTCATGTTGAAAAGTGCCATATTTTCATCATAAATTCTTCTGTAATTGAAATTAGGCTTTGCAACCAATTTTTTGCTCAGGCTGGGGTCAGTAATTATTTTAACATCGGTATGTTTTCTGACATTTTCAATAGTTTTGCCATACACAGAATTGACCATCAATTTAAACAAGGCCTTATCAAATTGGCTCTTTGCAGATGTTCGAAGCTCTGTATTTGTATCAATGCATGGTTTCAACCATTTTGAGTGCCTAAACCTCAAAACTTTTCTAACTTTGGTCACTTGAACACCATGTTTCATCAGGAACTGGAGGTTCTTGTAATATATGACATAGCCCTGTTTTGACTCCAGTGTCATCATGAGCTTCTTCTGTTTAGAGCCAGGTGAGCACTGAACCTCAGGAATTGGGGGCAGATCAGAAAATTTTTTGTGGAATTTTTTTGGAATTATCAGATCAACCTCTAAGATTAGGCCATATTCACGGTCATCATAGTTCTGAAGATCCTCAATATTGAAATCTTCGACCCATTCAAGCCCTGCATATGGCAGTTTATCCATCATGGCATGACCATAGAGGCTGTTGGCATCTACATACACTATATAATTTGATGGCCGTGCTGGATTATAATCACGCATATATTTGTTATTTGCTCTGGCATATCTCTGAGAACATTGCACCATGCCTCCTCTTATACCTTGCTCCATAAACAGATACATATTTTGATCTGGGATCAGATCCAATTGCTTTTTGGTGTTTAAAAACATTGCAGCCCATGCTAGGCCCGGGGCACTGAAAAAATACACTGGGTCCAGTCCATAATTTTGCATAGAAGATTTTCTGAATGTCTGCATTATATCTGCTAAGATGGTCACATCAAGTTTCAAATATGCCATGTGATAATCACCAAATGTCTGGCATTTTAAATTGTTAAACATCAATTGGGCATGGTGATAATCTTCATCAGTGATTCCAGATCCTCTGATTTTGCTGTAAAACTCTTCTTGTGGTGGCAAAGAACATTCATCAAATTTAGAAAAATCTGTAACATAATCATATGGATATACACCCTTCCGCCTAATTAATTCCAGGTCCTGATTTGGAAACAATGCACGTGTGATTTTGAATTGATCATCAGATAATTGAGTGGCCAGTGTAGCCAGGCTAGCCGATAAAATTCTGTAAGAATCAAGAAATCTTATGTGAATAGGAACACCATTAACTTTAATTATTTTGCTAATAGATATATATTTTTCATCATTTTCTGCTAAAATATTTAAATTCTGCTTCTCAAACCCCTCGTACCTGATCAAATGATGGAAATCATAATTGGATGCTCCATGGCAAAATATGGGGACAAATCTTGGTCTCTTGATCTTAATATTACAGCTATTACACAGGGCCATTAAGAATTTACCATCTGTATGAGAATGGTGTTTCACCTTGATATTTGTATCTGAAAATTCAGAATCACATACCGGGCATTTTTCTGCATTGTTGAAATCTTCAATCTGTTTCTCTGTTAAAGGCAACATGGGTTTTGATTTTAATAAAATATTAGATGCTATGTCACGGCACTCATTTTCTATTCTATGTGCAAATATTTTGATGGCATCTGGCCCCATGTATGAACATTCTTTAGTAACAACACCATCCTGTACAACCACATAACAAAAGCTGGAAGGTTCATGTAGCTGGTATGGTGTAATTGAAGATTCTTCAGGATCTGGATTGCAGGATGCAAGAGATTTGAGGATTGATTCAAAATCACAGACAATATATGCTGGGTGTTCCAACAAGGCTTCAAACTTTTTGAATTTGCAATTCTCACTTGGATTTGGCATCACCATATGAACAGGTTTATGATTGCCACAATATTTCAGATGCTCAATTAACTTGTTTTTTGCAATTTCTGCATTTTCTTCCCGAACCCCATTTACCATTTTCCTGCCATCAAATACACATAAACATCTTCTGCACAACTTGAATATTATATTGGATTTGTCTAGTTGTGCTCTCACTAAAGCTTCAAGATTATGTATCAGAGTGTAATGATATTTGCCATCCCCTTCAATTAAGAGCAAATCAATTGGAATAGCAGTTTCATCATCAATTGCACTGATTCTGAGAGGTTCTATCGGGCAATTGCCAGTGGAACAAATAAATACATTAATAGATAATTGTTTGCCATTGATATGCCTGGCCCTTTTTTCAAATTTATCAATATTCTGAACAGACATTGGATATTCTAAACCCTCCATTGCATCGTCAAAAATATGTTCATGTTGTTTGTAATAATTTATTCTCTCAGGATGCCTTGAAACTGGATACAAAGCAGCTAATATACACCACAAAAAGCATTTCAGGTCGGTATTTTCTATATTAACCACGGCTCTTCTGTTTTTAATATTATCAGGTAATGGCAAATATGTAGAACCTTGTAATGGGCTGAATTCAGAAATATTAACATATAACCTGTGTGAAGAACCGCATAGGCTCCATCCAGACTCTTTTGCAGCAAATTCAGAGTGTTTAATGTTCAATTGATCTATCAACCTGCTTATTATTGTGTCTGAATTTGCATTTGAATATACCGGTACAGTTTCTGTTATGTGGGGCTGTGTAAATTTTGTGCCGTTTGGCTTCTTATATTGTGTATACAATTTGAGGGACAGCTTATAAGAGCCATTTTGTGCATTTAGAATTGCATGCAGATCAGAATTTATACTGTTCAAAAAATTGTTAATACTGCATCTTGGCTCTGATACAAACCGATAATCTCTTAATTGGGCATTAAAACTGCTATGGATAGGTGGTGCATAGCGTGGCTGCTTTGCTGCTCTGGCATTAAGAGGTGCTTCATGCTTTCTTTTCACACCAGATGTGGATGGTTGTGGGGGCAATGTTGATGACTGTGCAGAACAAGTATTTTTATGTGTATATGTGAAATATTCCATGCTGTATTTTCTATTGCATTTGGGGCAAATTTTTGTGGAAGTTCTGTATTTGTCCGGGTTACAAATCTTTTGGTGCTTGGCCCAATTGGGGCTGGATATATTCTTATTGCATTGATTACAATATTTTTGATTCGGCATTTTTTCTTGTTGTTTATTATATACAATTTCCTGGGATTCAAATCAAAACTTTATACTGAATAAAAAATATCAGTTGGGTTCAGCACTGTGCTTTGTGTGTGTGTATGTGTGTATGTATGTGTGTGTGTTAATATTTTTGGCTTTGGTATTTATATAAAATTTCCTGGGTTTTAAATCTAATCTCTATGCTTAATCAGTTGGGTTCAGTACAGACAAAAAAACTGCATAGCTCTATGTCAATTAGTTCTTGAGATATTGTATTTAGGAACCACTTTGGCCCCCCTGCCAAAAATTGGCTTTTATTGCATCAGTGTATATTGTTTCTATGATCAAAATTCTATGCTTAATAAAAAATATCAGTTGGGTTCAGTACAGACAAAAAAACTGCATAGCTCTATGTCAATTAGTTCTTGAGATTTTGTATTTAGGAACCACTTTGCCCCCCTGCCAAAAATTTGGCTTTTGTATCAATATATATTGTTTCTATGACCTTACTTGGGTTATTCCGCCAAATTATATGCTTCAATTCTCCTATACTTTGGTGGAGCCTGTTCAGGTTCTGCCCCCCACTTGTGGGTTCCATTGCCGATCCAGCAATGGTGAAGAATCTGCACTGTGCCCTGGCTTATATAGATTTACAGAGCCAATAGGAGCCCTGCTTATTTAAACCAATCAGAAAACACCACATCAGCACATTATGTCATAAGCATTTAATCAATTAATAATGCAATAGAACTGGACCGGGAAGTAAATATGTATGGATGTGGGTATGGGTGGGGGTAGGTATAGGTGTGTGGGTGTGGGGGTGGGGGTGGGTATGGGTGTGTGGGGGTGGGGGTGTGTGGGGGTGGGGGTGCATCTTGACCTAGTTTTAAGTGCTGTGTTCAAAATAAAAATATAGTGGCTGGTAGCTATATCCAAGCCCTATTATAATTTTTGTTTCTCTATTCTGTCACTAATTTTGATCCTAGGATAATTATATTTATGGGGGTGATTCTGCATAGCTGGAGTATTTTCTCCTGTGCGTACCTCCCGTTTCTCTGCTGGGTGTATATGCAATCAGCACTGCAGTGCCATGCCCTGGCGCTCGCAAGAACTAATCCATCAAGGCAATAGAGCAGCCCCAAGTATTGATCGTACTACAATGCTCCCCCATCCTACAGCTCCGGCGGGAAAAACCGATGCTCATAGCTCCAGCGGGAATTTGAGGAACTAATGTATTGAACCGATGCTGATAGCTCCATGCGGGAATCTGAGGAAGTAATGTATTGAACCGATGCTCATAGCTCCATGCGAGAATCTGAGGAACTAATGTATTGATCTGGTACTTTGCAGGAGCTGCTAATAGAATTGCTGAAGGCAATCAATATATTGATTTCCAGAAGCTTGGGAACTGGGTCAGTTGAGAATCCATATATTGATTCCCAGGCTGGTTGAGAATTGCCCGGCCTGTGTTAATATAAGCCGAAGCTAAGTTTTCCCATATGCATGACTTACTGCTCGGCCCCCCGAGCAACATACTGAAATTTTGGAAAAAATCAATAATTTTATTTCTCTGATATCTTCGGAACCATGAATCCTAGAGACATGGGGTTTGTTGCTTTGGCATGGGCATGAAGAGATGCAACTTTTTGATCTCTATAAATTTTTCAAAATATCTTGTTGTTCTCTAGATCTTGAATAACTTGCCTATTTTTCAAGATAGGTGCATGGGGGTTGCATATTTGAAATCTAGAGGCTGTTTAGAAGTTTTGTTAAAAAATCGATAATTTCTTTAAATTTGAGATTTTTCAGAAACTATCAATACTGGAGACTTGAAATTTTGTAGACATATTCTAGGCATAATTCTCTATATTTTATGTCTCTATAATTTTCCTTATATATGCAATATTTAAGCTGCAAATCTCTGATTTATGTCTGTTCTATAAATAGAATTTTCTGAAAAATGCAATATTAACAAAGTTGTTAATATCTTCGGAACCATGAATGCTAGAGACATGGGGCTTGGTGATTTCTCATAGGCATTTCAAGATGCAACTTTTTGATCTCTATAATTTTTCAAAAATCTCTTGCCATTCTCTAGATCTTGAATAACTTGCCTATTTTTCTTGAATAACTCGCCTATATCATACAATATCATGAAGAGCATATTTTTAACAAATTTATGGACAACAATCTCACAGAAGTGCCTTTTATAAGTATAGCCTCATCAATCTGAGGGGGGTCATACTTTCCCGAGAAATTCCCGAGGGCATTTTTACAAAAATCTTGGATTAGAGGGGGTTCCACACTTGAGCAAAAAGCTCATATGCTCATGTTGAGCTTGTTTTAAGTGTAAGCAAATCTGTTTGAGGGGGGTTCATACTTTCTCGGGTTTATAATACCACCAATCCCACTACTACATCGCATTCGCAATACTTAAATATAGTCTCGTAATTTCGTCGGGAAAATTAAGGCTGCTTGTTATGTTTCTTTATGTTTAAATCGTCAGAAACTCGAAGCTCTTAGTAACTAGTTTTGACGAAGAAACAAAGAGATCTATACCTTTTTATGTACTGGGGCGTGTTCATTTACCATATGTAATGCTACGTAGAGCGGCCATATTGGAAGCGACACTAGCGCTCAGGTGGTAATTTTATTCGCGAATTGAGGTGGCGTAAATTGTGTTATTAAATCGTATTAAGCCTTTGTACGTACATACAAGTAGCTCATATTTTTATATAATAATGTTTTGTGATGCATTTACGAGTGTAGGAGTTTTAATGCAATTCCTATTTTGATTATATTATTATTTGATTAAACTCTTTCTGATATACTGACGTAGCATTACATATGGTAAATGAACATAAAGGTCTAGATCTCTTTGTTTTTTCGTCAAAACTAGTTACTAAGAGCTTCGAGTTATTGTTTCTGACGATTTAAACATAAAGAAACATAACAAGCAGCTTTAATTTTCCCGACGAAATTCCCTCTCACCGAATGTTAACAAATAGACGCAACAGCCGTGTGGCACATCCCAACATGGCGGCCGCCGCAAGCTATTTTGGCTTCAGCTGAAGTCACACACGCTCTTTCTATACCTTCTACACTCTAAGGACAGTAACCATAGGCATGATAATATTGTTACTATTTCTACTATTCAAGTTTTATAAATTGCCTGAACACACCCTACAAAAATTTCTGGTGACGCCTATGATATTGATATTAGTGGCTATGGTGCAACGTTAGAAGTAAACATGCGACTTACCATTCGCCGTCTTCACCTGGAAGAGCTCCTCGGTCGTCAAAATGTATTTAGGTCGCCATCTTGAAACCACAACTGTACCAGGACGGGAAGCAACTTGAATCGAGCTGCCCATGACCTAACTGCACACGAAGTTGTACATTGTCTGTTGGAAAAAGAACACAGAGCTAACGTATGATGTAAGAGTAATTTCTACTGTGGAATTTGTTTCGGAATTTTTACGAGTGAACATGTGTCGTGTAGTGTATGCATAATAAATATTAAATATCACCCACACTCTTGTGGCTCATACAAACAGACAGCCGGCCTTAGATGGGCAACTCGGCCACTCGCATGAGGCTCCGTGTTTCATGCGGCCCGCGCCAAATGAAAATAAATATTTCTGCGCGTTTTATTACGAGTTTAGAGGACATTGGTGGCTTTCAATCAAGGCGGATTGATACAAATAGCGATTTAAATCACTTTAAAGAAATATTTTATAGAATAATGTGCATACGGATTTTGTAAATATCAGAATCGCTTTTGGTGAAAGTACATAAGTCTCGTAATTATTTAATGGTGTTTATTAGGCTCTAAAAGAAAAAAAGAACGGAAACAAAATATATATACTGATTTGGTGCAGTTCATACGAAAGGAATATGTTTGCTGTAAACACACTTAAATTTCTATTGATTAAAAAGTCAATAATTTTTATAGGCAAAAATAGCAAAAATGTTGTGTACAATAATATACAAATACTATTCATGTTAAACCGTAAATATTGTCTTTATCATGAAACTGTAAATAAACGTGGTAGCTGATATTTCGCTATGGAAATGTAATATGTTTGCTGTCAACACACTTAAACTTCTCTTGATTAAAAATTCAACAATTTTTATAGGCAAAAATAGCAAAAAAAAATTGGGTAAAATAATATACAAATACTATTCATGTTAAACCGTAAATAGTGTCTTTATCATTAAACTGTAAATAAACATGGAACCTGATATTTCGCAAACTATCATACAGCTACAAAAACTGCAAAAAAAGGTTAAGTTAGAATTACATAGTAAATCCAGAATGTCTTATTTTCCGTGGAAGAAAAGTTACTGAAATTATTATGGTTTCATTAACATCTTCAACAAACATTTCCATGATAGGTTAATTATACATTATCAGAAACAGAAAATGTATATTTACAAATATTTTATTTTTATTTGCTTTAATCATACTATTCAAATATGGTCGTTTACCAGAAAACCCTTTCTATAAAAAAACATGTATCTGTATGTATGGTGCAAAAACCAAACAATCAATTTTAAGCATGTTTTTTTCTTTTAAAAAATGGAATTAAATAAAAAAATATTTAAATTTTAAAAAATCATCAAAAATGTTTTTTTTTAAATAAAAAGAGTGATTTTTTATCAACCCTGCTTTCAACTAAGCAATAAATCTAATATTTCCTGACTTCATGGATAGTTTTAGCATAGGGGAAGGTCGGTGGGTATCGGAGAAGAGTCTTTTCAATGTCATGTAACTGGTGTGCCCACTGAATGAAGAGAGGTGGGGCTTCGCCATGTTGGAAGTAGACGCCGTGCCGTTTGTGAGCTGTGGTAAATTAAATTTATATTTCTGGCTGCGCGGAGATAATTTCAACGACTAGTAACTTCATCTGAAGTAAGCGTAACTAGGATTTTGGTTTATTATTACAAACATTACCTATTTTTCTGTAAGACGTATGCTTAAACTTTTGTTTGCATATTATGATGTTATAGTGTATTATGTTGTGTACAGATGTAAAAACCGAAGAATAAGATATTACATCAACTCCATCAAAATAATTAATGCTCAATTTATTCATTTATTAATTCATTAGTTGATTTATTCTGTATCCAAAAATTAATTGTTTCTAGCGGGCGGAAGTCGAAAGCTACCTTTTTGCTTCAACGCGTCAAGGGCAATCTGTAGCTGTGAAGGTGGCGACAGCCAGAAAAAAATGAATGGGATGGCAGAGTTGGGGCGAGGATATTTTCTATAACTGCGCGCTGGCCTGTTACGGTGTACGAGATGTCCCGTCTTACCAGGGGTAGGATGTGGGGAAGGTCGATGGATCTGCTTGGCAGTCAAGGTAGACCATCTTTGGCAGTCCTACAGGCCAAGTCTGATGGTCCCGCTGACCAACAACAGGGGCTGTCCTCCCACATTATGAATTGGTTAGGCTAATGCATATATTCCGTAAAGCAACGACAGCTGGAGGAAAGCAGCTATTGAAATACTGCGACGTGGAAGGCAACTGAAAACCACCACATTATCTTTCTCCAGGATATCAAGATCTTGTGATGGCGTTCTCACGAGCAAAACATGCTGGAAGTAATTCGGATCTCCCAGGGGAGGGGGGAGGCTGTCGAGAGGACACATCAAAGACGACAACACCACCGTAACATTACGTTTTCACCTCATTACCATACAAATAAGCATATTTGGACTAGCAGAGTATTTATTTATCTAAATTTTCTTCCTTGCGGGGGGCGTTCCACCAGAAAGAAAATCCTGAATACGTGCCTGAAACTCGTTGATCAGAGCTAATGAAGGATTGGAGTAGACTCAGTAACCTCAAATGATAAGGACTGGGTCAACCAAGATATTCAAATCTCAGATCAATATCCTTACTCTATCTTAAACATGGTCAAACTGCAAAGTGCAAACTACACTATATTATAACTACTAAATTTCACAAACCTTATTATTCGCTCATTCAGTCATTATTCCTTACACTCTTGTTCCAAATGTATGTAAGAAACCATACTATGATAAAACTGCATTTTCCTCACTAAAGCAAGCACGTATGAACCTTGGAAGTGCTTGTATGAAGACAAGTGAGATTAAAAGCGCAGATAAACTAAACAACATTAATGGCACTACCGGAGATTGCCATTTTTCCTCCCCGTGCATAGTGGTGAACACGAGGAAGATATTACGATTAAAAGCATTGATAAAAAAAAACATCATCAAAATAGAAAGCTTTATGAAGTCTCATGTCAGCTGTTATACGTTTGTTTGAGGTAGTACAATATTGGTTACCCTGCATAGTATACAAAGTGACCACAAAATGGGCGTACCCCCCTCACCTTTATTTTCGACACTACGGTGGTTGTGGTTGAATGTTTGATATGGACACATAACTGAGAGTGAGAGTCCACAACTTCGGTATGGAGACAAGGCGTCTTTCACAGCTGCCCGTAACTCTTGTGTTGTGCGTTACCGATTATTTCAGACAAGGACGTATTGGAGGGGTCCATGGGGTTCGCCCCCCCGAAAGATTTATCAAATACTAAAACTAAAAAAATTAAAAATATATTCGTCTAGCTGTTGTTGTGTAATTTCCTCTGAACTTATTGTAAGACAAGGATTATATTGGGATCATACGGCTTTGAATGACAGGAAGTACGTATTTAGGGGATCCGGATCCCCGATCCCCCCCGAAAGATTTATTAAGTACGAAAATTAATTATGAAAATATACTCGTTTAGCATTTGTTGTAATTTACTCTGAACTTATTGGAAGACAAGGATTATATTGGGATCATAAGGCTTTGAAGGACAGGAAGGACGTATTTTAGGGGGTCCAGGGGTCTGGATCCCCCGAAAAACTTACCAAGTACTAAAATTAAGTAATGAAAATATTAGCATTTGTTGCATAATTGATGGTTATTACTTTCCTCTGAACTCTTTACAAGGCAAGGTCGAATCATACGGCTTTGAATGACATTACAAAGAAGATTTATGTACACTACTTCTCAAAATAATATCCATAGAATTTTAATCAGAAACTTACTTTTCTCCAACTACATGTAACATCATTTTTGTTATTCGATAAATATTCAATTATTCATTTATTTGACATTAATTTCATTTGCCAGGGTACTTGTTTATGTAAATTATTCCGATCTTAACTGCAAGTAAGCTACGTATTGAATATGCATTCGCACTCTTATATCTCTATTCTTATACAGTCTTTTTACCTAATCGTCTAATAATAATGTATTGTTGAGTGTCATGGACGAAAACAACTCGTCCGCTATTTATCCCCACCCCATTTCCTTTGTACAGTCTTGGACAATGCTGGGTTGTAACGACCCTATTGAAGAAGCACTGAAGCAAGCCCTCGGTGTCTGACCACCAAGCGCCTTGTGAGTAGACAACCCAAACAGCATTGCAATTCTGCGGCTTGTATACCAGTCACGGGTATACATCACTGTAAATTGAGTAGTGATGCCTAAGAGAAATACGAGATGAAGATTGTTGGAAGTAATGTCTCGTGTTCTCGACATGGAATAATTCTCGGTCCAAGTTACGTTCCATTATTTAATGTTGTTTGGTAACGAACCTGACGGACTGGGTTTATATTTTCACCCCTTGCAATACACTAAGTTCTATATTTTACAGTTATATTAATGTTTTGAACGAAAATAATACCTAGAACAACATCCAACACACGTTCACACCACTCTTGTCACACACATGCACGTGAAAACGCACACACAAAGCTAAGTTTTAACTTCCAAGTGAATGTCCAAATGACAGTAAACGGAGAAGCATGATGTGCGAAGCATGTGATATTTCACAGAATGAATGCGTCTATTTTTGACACACGTGGTTTCTATTAATAGAGAATGAGACAATTATCAGAAATTAAGATGCATTTGCTTTTTCATGTGCTGAGGAAGGAAACAAAATGACTGGAAAAAAGAAAATGTAGTGCTATTGATAGTGTGTTGGTTAGCGTGCAGAGCTTTCATCAGCGAGGCCTGGGTTCGATCCCCACCATGGGCAAATTTTTTTATTATTTTCTTGCAGTGAACAAGTTTATTATTTTGTTTTCTAGGCATTTTAACGAAAGGATACACATCAAATTTAATATTTTAATCTGTCCTTTCATTCTTCTAATACGTTCTCTATCACAAGGGATATAGAGATTCTCTATCTTGGCCAAGGATATTTTCTCAATAGTTCCGTAGCTACGATTCTCCAGTCCCTTCCACCCATTTATTTATTTACTTTCTTCATATCTACTCACGAAATACCATGAATCTAACGAAAAGACACAGATATAGTTAGAACAAGAAACACACCTCGCATCGAAGGTTCCAGGTTTGAGTTCTGGATTTATTGCGAGGGTGGATTATTCCTGTGTGTTTATTTATCATCTTCGTCTAAAAAACATTTCTCACTATTCCCGTGCTTAACTTAGGGAGAGACCAAAGCTACTCAAATAACAAAAGTACAGAAAAAGCAAGACACACCTGGCTACGCATGTTACACCTTGGGAATTAGCAATCTGAAAATAAACTTTCGTTTTGGTGGACTACTTTCAAAATCTTTTCGTGTTGTCTCGTTTGGAGTGTTGGCTAGCGTGTCGGACTTGCGTGCGGGCAACCTGAGTTCGAGCCCAGCAGAAGGTAACTTTTTTTTTTTTTTTTTTTTTGTCAAATTTCATCCAACCTTATTTATAAAACTCAGATTTCTTTAAAACCTTTTGAATTACATGCCACTTCGTATGTTAGTAATCTGAAAGCAGCAAAGATGAACATTTCTTGTTCCGAAGCGACGATGTATTTGTGTATAAGTTAAAAGACACAGTTATTTATTAGCGAAAAGCATGCAGCCACGTTATAATTGAGATCATAGTTGTCAGTGCTAATATGGCAATAGCTACATTATGTCAACACACCAACTTAACGTTCCCCGTAAAATGATTACCTTTCCACGTTTCAAAATCGTGAGTGCTGTCTAAAGTAAATACTTTGATACTTGCGTTTGCATGTTGGAATCCAAAGTAATACGATTTTCTTTCCCAGCAAATGACATTGAAACCATTAATAACTGTTTTTGCAATGTGATATTGATATCATATATTGAAAGATTAAAAATGGAGAATTTCTCTTAAACCAACTTATAAATACTACTGATGTGAAGCGTAAGATGACGATCAGAAAGCCTGAATGTTGCATTGAAAACTGCAGAGAACCATGACTGGCTTATGAACAGCGAAAAGTTTTTCTATGCTTCAATGGGATTTTAGATATTACTATAAATAAACAAGGGAGAAGAACACAGGTTGGTTTGATGAACTAATTTGTAAACTAAAGAAACAAAATACGTTCACGATTTAATATGTCATTCAATTTCAGGCACATTCCACCAACTGAAAGAGTATTTTCAAAATTAATAATATTTGGATAACCGACAAATCCAAACTTGACGTTGAGCCCGTAAAGCACTTGATAATTACAGAAATATACGTAATTTTACTTGAGCATGCCCTTAATTTTGTGTCTTGATTGTGGAAATAATGTGTTGCAACGAGCAGTAGTATGTTTTAGAGAGTGTTTAGAATCTATTGTGTACTGCATGAGAATACTGAAGTCATTCTTAGTTTCCTAATCAAATAAAAATTATTTATTGTAATCTTTGGTGACGGAGGAACAGTGTGGGAGGGAGACCAGCAGCCGGTAGGTAAGCCAAGGCCCTCACGGGCTGTAGAGCTATGGGTTATTATTAATCTTTGGTGACGGAGGAACAGTGTGGGAGGGAGACCAGCAGTCGGTAGGTAAGCCAAGGCCCTCACGGGCTGTAGAGCTATGGGTTATTATTATTATAATCTTTAAATAGGAAAGCCTTTGTTTCTTTGCAGCTGTTAATGATAGAAATCCAATTGCAAACAAGTTACCAAATTAACAAATATTTCTCTTACATATTTGTGCTATGTGCTCGTATGCTTTATACAGGATGAGGAAGGAAGCAGATTGTTCTTGGGTAACCTGTCCTGCTTTTGTCAGAAAACCTGATCAGCATACTGAACCAAGCCATCATACGAGATACGACTTCAATAATAAGATCCGTTTCTACGGCCAACTAATTCCAAAAAGGGTAATAAAATTGTCAGTGTGAGGAGACTGAGAAATAAATGCCTCCCATATTACATTATACTCTGTATGCCTAGTGTGGGTTGCCTGTCCCTAAAGAATAAGCTGAAGACAAACCTCTGTCGATTGTAACGCGTGTAAAGTCTGTTCCAGCTTACAAATCACATGAAATACCTTCGCTCGCTTCAGTGTGCTGCACAAGGCCATTTTCGACTGATAACCAGACACCACGTGACTCCGCGGCCAACCGACAGCACCCCAGAGAACATTCTGTAACTTTGCGAGGTTCCTTCGCATCCTTGATAAAGCGCATGCGTGTAGTCCAGGCACATTTTGCATAACTGGGTAACTAGCAGTGAGTTTGGATTCTGGATATTTTTTGAACTCTGAGAAAAGTAATGATGTGCAGAAAAAACATTTTTTTCTGTATGTTTTGATTGTGTGCTCAAATGTTGCAGTAAACATATCTCCTTGACACACAACAACAATTACATTAGTCAGTCACTCCCGAAAAAAAGCGCTTCAATGTTTGGAAACTTGAAGAACATTTCTCACTATTCCCGTGATTAACTTAGGGAGATGCCAAAGCTACTCAAATAACAAAAGTACAGAAAACGCAAGACACACCTGGCTACGCATGTTACACCTTGGGAATTAGCAATCTGAAAATAAACTTTCGTTTTGGTGGACTACTTTCAAAATAGTTTCGTATTGTTTTGTTTGGAGTGTTGGCTAGCGTGTCGGACTTGCGTGCGGGCAACCTAAGTTCGAGCCCAGCAGAAGGTAACTTTTTTTTTGTCAAATTTCATCCAACCTTATTTATAAAATTCAGATTTCTTTAAAACCTTTTGAATTACATGCCACTTCGTATGTTAGTAATCTGAAAGCAGCAAAGATGAAAAGTAATACGATTTTTTTATTATTCCCAGAAAATGACAATGAAACAATTAATAACGGTTTTTGCAATGTGATATTGATATCATATATTAAAATACTAAAAATGGAGAATTTCGCTTAAACCAACTTATAAATAATCATATCCTGATGTAAGATGCACGATCAGAAAGCCTGAATGTTGCATTCAAAACTGCAGAGGACTAACTAACTAACTAACTCTCTAGGCTTTTTAAACCCGAAGGTTCATGGCTGCAGCAACACAGGCTTTCCATCTGTCCCTATCCTGAGCAATATATATATATATATATATATATATATATATATATATATATATATATATATATATATATATATATATATATACTCTTTTCCTTCCCTACAAATTTCCTTTAGGTCCAACTGAACGTAGTCCCTCCATCTTCGTCTTGGCCTTCCTACAGGGCTCTTACCATCAGGTGCCACATGGCCTGCCCACCTAAGTCTTCTTCATTTCATTATTCTAATATTTAATAATATCTGGACATGAAAACAAATTATGTAACCTTCTCCACTCACTTGTCTCCTCATCCCTTTTAGGTCCAAATATTTTCCTAAGGATCTTATTTTCAAATACTCTCAATTTATGTTCCTCTTTCAATGTAAGGGACCAAGTTTCACACCCATATAATACTACAGGCAAAATTACTGTTTTGTATATTTTAACTTTTAGTTTCTTAGATATTAAACGAGAAGACAAAAAAAGTTTATGAAGAGAAAAGTAACATGCATTTCCTGAATTAAGCCTATTTTTTATTTCCTCTTTAATATAATTTTCACTTGTTAATATTACTCCTAAGTATTTGAATTTGGAAACTGGTTCAAGCGAGTTGTTATCAATAATTAGATTTTGATTATTATTATTATTATTATTGGTTTCCGCTTGTGAGCATATATTTAGTTTTCTCTTTGTTAAGTTCCAAACCTATCTCTTTAGCAGTTTTGAAAAATATTTTAGCATTATTCTTAATTGTATTTATATCATCCCCTAATAAGTCTACAGCATCTGCATATGCTAACAACTGAGTCACACAATTTAATTTAGTCCTTTGTCCTTTTATCTTCCTAACAGCATATTTTAAGGCAAAATTAAAGAGCAATGGAGATAATGCATCTCCTTATTTTAATCCATCATGAATTGTAAATTTGTCAGACATTAATACCCACACGAATTTTAATTCCTGTTTCACTAACAAGCTTCTTAGGTATTCCAAACTCGACTAATATATTATATAATTTATCTCTTTTGACCGAATCATATGCTTTTTTGAAATCAATGAATAGCTGATGGACATTTTGATTATATTCCCACTTTTTCTCAAGTGTCTATCTGATGTGAAAAAATTGATGTGTAGTTGATCTGTCACGTTTAATGTAATTACATAAACTGCACTTACTACACAAAACTGCAGAGAACAATGCATTATTTTTTATTTTTTTATAATGCATGACTTATGAATTGTGAAATTATTTTTTTTACTATAGTAGGAATTTAGTTATTAATATAAATAAACAAGAGAGAAGAATTAATGATGAAATAAAATTGTAAACTAAAATAAAATATCTAAGTTTCTCAGGAAAAAGCACACAAGTCACAAACTGCGAATATCTGTTGATTCCATCTAAGAAGGAGAGGCTTCGGTTTGGGACGGGACTTTGTATAGTGGTAGGGTACCCTGTAGCTTTTTTTTATTAATGAATTAAAGGAATACACCTACTCGTCAGTATCCCCAGTTCTTCACATTTTTCTCAGTTGTCATACATGTCAATTTTCTCTATGTTCTCTTTATTCTCATTGGGACAAACACAAACATCCATGCCCGAAAAGAGTATTGATAATATCGCACGTTAGCCAGCAATTTCCGAGGAAAAGTTTGATACCCGGTTTATACGCGAGTGGTTGGGATCCCACATAAACTAGAGATCCAATCCGGTATAAGCTTTCTTACTGTGCATAAAGTGGACTTAAAAGAAGAAAAAATCCAAGGAAAAGCGCTTGAAGGTTTCAATGCTTTCCAAGTGCCTTGATGAGGAGTTGCTATAGTAGCGAATAAGTATCACGTCCCGAAGGTTATGGGTTCGATTCCCGTTCTACTTCCCAATTTTATTTTAATAACTCGAGCAACAAATGTTTGCATTTTATTTAATAATTTATTGAAATAAAGGTGAAATATATTTTTACTTAATTTTTGATGGAAATCTCTATTTTACCGTTTTCAATTTCATTTATGGAAATATTTTTTTAAGATACGAGGGTCACTGTAGGTTCGAATCCGGCTCTGGTCGGAATTTATTCGGCCTACGTATAGGGCCGGTGGCAACCCACCATCGTGAGGAAATTGGGAAGGTCCGAGTGAGTGAGCGTAACCCGATCGAGAAGACCTGCAACGGCTGAGGGTTCGTCGGGCTGATCCCCCGACACTCCAATACTGGTCTAAGATCTCCACGCTACAACAGGTGACGGAGGAACAGTGTGGGAGGGAGACCAGCAGTCGGTAGGTAAGCCAAGGCCCTCATCGGGCTGTAGAGCTAGTGGGTTATGGTTATGTTACGAGGGTCACTATTTATATTTTGAGCCTTGGCAACACTGATTGAAGTTAGGCGCGATTTGACGTTTGCACGGAATCGTCTGGCATTATTGACCATAACGTACTTCAAATGTTTTGTCAATAGCTTCATTTGTGTTGTTTATGTTGCCTTGGAGATTGCGCGACAACAATAAAATGGAATTAACTCGTGAACATTTTCGTGCGATGACTTTTTACGATTTTCGACGTGGATTATCAAGACAAGAGTGCATCGATCAACT
Source organism: Lepisma saccharinum (assembly GCF_977018435.1). Classification (NCBI taxonomy): domain Eukaryota; kingdom Metazoa; phylum Arthropoda; class Insecta; order Zygentoma; family Lepismatidae; genus Lepisma; species Lepisma saccharinum. The sequence goes on from NC_139232.1 coordinate 74,726,477, forward strand.
TACTTCCACATTTGGCGATGAAGCCCCATCCTTTGACACTGTGAAACGCTGGTATAACGAATTTAATCGTGGCCGCCATTCGCTCACCGACGAGATTCGCGAAGGTCGTCCAAAATCAGTTGTTGTTCAAGAAAACATTGATGCTGTGCAAAACCTAATACTGCAAGATCATCATGTGACATACTGTGAGACTGAGGCAACCATAGGCATTACTTCCACCAGCATATATAAAATATTACATGATCATTTAGCTGTGAGAAAGGTATGTTCTTGTTGGATCCCACACAATTTGACAAAAACTCCAAAAGACGCTCGCGTTAATTGGTGCAAACAAATGCTCAATAAATACAATCGTGGTGCTTCAAAAGACGTATATAAGATTGTAACAGGTGACGAATCATGGATATATGCATATGAGCCGGAACGTAAACAGCAGTCGACTGTATGGGTGTTTCAAGATGAACCCAATCCAACAAAAGTTGTTCGCGCTCGAAGCACATCGAAACAAATGGTTGCCTGTTTTTTCGGAAAACTGGTCATGTGGCAACTGTGCCTTTAGAGGAACGTAGAACGGTCAACTCTCAATGGTACGCAACAATTTGTTTGCCAGAGGTCTTCGGTCAAATACGGAAAATAAACAAACGCCGTCGGATCATTCATCATCAAGACAATGCCAGCTGTCACACATCTCGTCTAATAACCGACTTTATGAACAGTCAAAAAATCGAATTAATGGGTCATCCGCCGTACAGTCCTGATTTGGAACCCAATGACTTCTTCTTGTTCCCGAATGTCAAGAATAAATTGCGTGGACAACGATTTTCGTCGGCGGAAGACGCCGTTGATGCGTTCAAAAACCATATTATGGAGGTGTTTCAAGAAGATTGGAAAAACTGCTTTGACAAATGGTTCGAACGAATGCAAAAGTGTATTGACCATAAAGGAGAATACTTCGAAAAACAATAAAGCATTTTTCAATGCCAAATTCCTGTTTTTTCATTGTTAGGTTCAAAATATAAATATTGGGCCTCCCCGATGGTGCAGTGGTAGCGTCCTCGCCTTGTAATCAAGGGGTCCCGGGTTCGATACCCGGTGGAGGCACAAGTGGTTCGGATTCCACTTTAAACTGTAGGTCCAGTCCCGATTAGCCTTACTGTGCATAAAGTGGACTTAAAACACCAACTCAAACCAAAATATAAATAGTGCCCCTCGTAGTTTTCCAATTTTCTCATCATTTTACAAACATTTACATATTAAATTGTCCACGTTTTTTATTCAAAAAATGTTATCCTGGTGAAAAGTATACATTTCTTTCGAGAAAATGAACCAGGAATAAATATAATTCTATTCGCAACTAATTATCGTAAAAGTTTGGAAAACAAAATTCAATTCGAAATTCAACAATTCGCAAAGCAAATAAAATAAGAATGTGTGTAATAAATAAAATGAAATAATTAGTTGCTTGCGTTAAGAAAAAAAATTGGAGGCAATCAAATGGAATCGAACCAAGCACCTTCTGCGTGCCAAACTAACACGCTACCACCACACCACCGGGCCTTCTGACAAACGGACAATATATTCGTCTCGTGAGTACTGCTTGATAAGTTTCCAAACATTGAAGCGCTTTTTTTCGGGAGTGACTGACTAATGTAATTGTTGTTGTGTGTCAAGGAGATATGTTTACTGCAACATTTGAGCACACAATCAAAACATACAGAAAAAAATGTTTTTTCTGCACATCATTACTTTTCTCAGAGTTCAAAAAATATCCAGAATCCAAACTCACTGCTAGTTACCCAGTTATGCAAAATGTGCCTGGACTACACGCATGCGCTTTATCAAGGATGCGAAGGAACCTCGCAAAGTTACAGAATGTTCTCTGGGGTGCTGTCGGTTGGCCGCGGAGTCACGTGGTGTCTGGTTATCAGTCGAAAATGACCTTGTGCAGCACACTGAAGCGAGCGAAGGTATTTCATGTGATTTGTAAGCTGGAACAGACTTTACACGCGTTACAATCGACAGAGGTTTGTCTTCAGCTTATTCTTTAGGGACAGGCAACCCACACTAGGCATACAGAGTATAATGTAATATGGGAGGCATTTATTTCTCAGTCTCCTCACACTGACAATTTTATTACCCTTTTTGGAATTAGTTGGCCGTAGAAACGGATCTTATTATTGAAGTCGTATCTCGTATGATGGCTTGGTTCAGTATGCTGATCAGGTTTTCTGACAAAAGCAGGACAGGTTACCCAAGAACAATCTGCTTCCTTCCTCATCCTGTATAAAGCATACGAGCACATAGCACAAATATGTAAGAGAAATATTTGTTAATTTGGTAACTTGTTTGCAATTGGATTTCTATCATTAACAGCTGCAAAGAAACAAAGGCTTTCCTATTTAAAGATTATAATAATAATAACCCATAGCTCTACAGCCCGTGAGGGCCTTGGCTTACCTACCGACTGCTGGTCTCCCTCCCACACTGTTCCTCCGTCACCAAAGATTAATAATAACCCATAGCTCTACAGCCCGTGAGGGCCTTGGCTTACCTACCGGCTGCTGGTCTCCCTCCCACACTGTTCCTCCGTCACCAAAGATTACAATAAATAATTTTTATTTGATTAGGAAACTAAGAATGACTTCAGTATTCTCATGCAGTACACAATAGATTCTAAACACTCTCTAAAACATACTACTGCTCGTTGCAACACATTATTTCCACAATCAAGACACAAAATTAAGGGCATGCTCAAGTAAAATTACGTATATTTCTGTAATTATCAAGTGCTTTACGGGCTCAACGTCAAGTTTGGATTTGTCGGTTATCCAAATATTATTAATTTTGAAAATACTCTTTCAGTTGGTGGAATGTGCCTGAAATTGAATGACATATTAAATCGTGAACGTATTTTGTTTCTTTAGTTTACAAATTAGTTCATCAAACCAACCTGTGTTCTTCTCCCTTGTTTATTTATAGTAATATCTAAAATCCCATTGAAGCATAGAAAAACTTTTCGCTGTTCATAAGCCAGTCATGGTTCTCTGCAGTTTTCAATGCAACATTCAGGCTTTCTGATCGTCATCTTACGCTTCACATCAGTAGTATTTATAAGTTGGTTTAAGAGAAATTCTCCATTTTTAATCTTTCAATATATGATATCAATATCACATTGCAAAAACAGTTATTAATGGTTTCAATGTCATTTGCTGGGAAAGAAAATCGTATTACTTTGGATTCCAACATGCAAACGCAAGTATCAAAGTATTTACTTTAGACAGCACTCACGATTTTGAAACGTGGAAAGGTAATCATTTTACGGGGAACGTTAAGTTGGTGTGTTGACATAATGTAGCTATTGCCATATTAGCACTGACAACTATGATCTCAATTATAACGTGGCTGCATGCTTTTCGCTAATAAATAACTGTGTCTTTTAACTTATACACAAATACATCGTCGCTTCGGAACAAGAAATGTTCATCTTTGCTGCTTTCAGATTACTAACATACGAAGTGGCATGTAATTCAAAAGGTTTTAAAGAAATCTGAGTTTTATAAATAAGGTTGGATGAAATTTGACAAAAAAAAAAAAAAAAAAAAAAGTTACCTTCTGCTGGGCTCGAACTCAGGTTGCCCGCACGCAAGTCCGACACGCTAGCCAACACTCCAAACGAGACAACACGAAAAGATTTTGAAAGTAGTCCACCAAAACGAAAGTTTATTTTCAGATTGCTAATTCCCAAGGTGTAACATGCGTAGCCAGGTGTGTCTTGCTTTTTCTGTACTTTTGTTATTTGAGTAGCTTTGGTCTCTCCCTAAGTTAAGCACGGGAATAGTGAGAAATGTTTTTTAGACGAAGATGATAAATAAATACACAGGAATAATCCACCCTCGCAATAAATCCAGAACTCAAACCTGGAACCTTCGATGCGAGGTGTGTTTCTTGTTCTAACTATATCTGTGTCTTTTCGTTAGATTCATGGTATTTCGTGAGTAGATATGAAGAAAGTAAATAAATAAATGGGTGGAAGGGACTGGAGAATCGTAGCTACGGAACTATTGAGAAAATATCCTTGGCCAAGATAGAGAATCTCTATATCCCTTGTGATAGAGAACGTATTAGAAGAATGAAAGGACAGATTAAAATATTAAATTTGATGTGTATCCTTTCGTTAAAATGCCTAGAAAACAAAATAATAAACTTGTTCACTGCAAGAAAATAATAAAAAAATTTGCCCATGGTGGGGATCGAACCCAGGCCTCGCTGATGAAAGCTCTGCACGCTAACCAACACACTATCAATAGCACTACATTTTCTTTTTTCCAGTCATTTTGTTTCCTTCCTCAGCACATGAAAAAGCAAATGCATCTTAATTTCTGATAATTGTCTCATTCTCTATTAATAGAAACCACGTGTGTCAAAAATAGACGCATTCATTCTGTGAAATATCACATGCTTCGCACATCATGCTTCTCCGTTTACTGTCATTTGGACATTCACTTGGAAGTTAAAACTTAGCTTTGTGTGTGCGTTTTCACGTGCATGTGTGTGACAAGAGTGGTGTGAACGTGTGTTGGATGTTGTTCTAGGTATTATTTTCGTTCAAAACATTAATATAACTGTAAAATATAGAACTTAGTGTATTGCAAGGGGTGAAAATATAAACCCAGTCCGTCAGGTTCGTTACCAAACAACATTAAATAATGGAACGTAACTTGGACCGAGAATTATTCCATGTCGAGAACACGAGACATTACTTCCAACAATCTTCATCTCGTATTTCTCTTAGGCATCACTACTCAATTTACAGTGATGTATACCCGTGACTGGTATACAAGCCGCAGAATTGCAATGCTGTTTGGGTTGTCTACTCACAAGGCGCTTGGTGGTCAGACACCGAGGGCTTGCTTCAGTGCTTCTTCAATAGGGTCGTTACAACCCAGCATTGTCCAAGACTGTACTGGGTGAGTCTGTTAAAAGAGGCCCCTTGGAAAATGTGCTCCTTGCATGTAGGCAACCCTGGTACACCGAAGAGAAGAGCGGGGTAGAGAACAATCCAGGATATCGGTTCCAAGCAGTTTCGACAACATGAATAGAGGCCTGCATAGTTTGGCTTTGGCTACCTGCTGTCCGCTTGCCCGCAAGAACAGGTATACCTGATCTCCGGCCCACGGCAACGAGTCGACTTGCGTCTTTACCCGGGTTCTTCGTCTTCAAGGCGCTCTGAGCTTACAAGGTAACTGGGCATTCAACAAGACCCGGGCGCCTGCAAAACCTGCTGAAAGGAAACAGCCATCCGGCAGCGTGTTGCTCCAGGCTAGGGATGGCCAAACGGATCCGGATCCGAAAAATCCGGATCCATTCGGATCCGGATCCGGATCCAAAAGTTACGGATCTGGATCCGGATCCGAAAATTCCGGATCCGGATCCGGATCTGAAAGTTTCGGATCTGGATCCGGATCCGAGAGTTCCGGATCCGCGGATCCGGATCCGAAAGTTCCGGATCTGGATCCGGATCCGAGAGTTCCGGATCCGCGGATCCGGATCCGGGTCTGAAAGTTTCGGATCTGGATCCGGATCCGAGAGTTCCGGATCCGCGGATCCGGATCCGGATCTGAAAGTTTCGGATCTGGATCTGGATCCGATAATTTCGTATCCGGGTCCGAAAGTTTCGGATCTGGATCCGGATCCGAAAATCCGGATCCGGATCCGAGAGTTTCGTATCTCAATCCCATTATAATATTACCACACCTTAGTCCTACAAGAATTTTTTTTCAAGTGTTGTTCCTAAAATACTTTGCTACGCATCGGCTAACACACTCGTGCACAAATGTCCGAAGTGATTTTGTAAATGCCATTGAAACGAATATGTATTCATTCGAATGTATTGGAAATGAAAACACACATAAATGTGAGACATTCCATTCCAGGATGAAACCTTTAACACATATAACAAGATAGAAATGTTATACAAAAATTATACAATTGTTCTACAGTTACAGTTTTACAAATTAAAATAAAACATTATAATATATGCAGTGTTAAATAATTACAAAGTGTAAGACTAACAAGGGAGGTTATCTAAAGGTCCCACTCCGATTTCCATGAAACTTGGCAGTATAGTGGGGCCCAAAGGAAGAATTACGTGTTTTTTTGTTTCAGCTAAAAAACGGTTTTAGGGGGCAAAACCCCCTCAAATGTCAAGATGAGGACAAATTGAAGTGAGGATCTGACCCTGTGTCCCCCTCCGATTTCCATCATACTTGGCAGGTGTGTGTATAAACGGGCCCAAATGAAGAAATACGTGTTTTTTTTGTTTCAGCTAAAAAACTGTTTTAGGGGGCAAAACCCCCTCAAATGTCAAGATGAGGACAAATTGAAGTGAGGATCTGACCCCTGTGTCTTTCCGATTTCCATGAAACTTGGCAGGTGTATAGTGGGGCCCAATGGAAGAAATACGTGTTTTTTTGTTTCAGATAAAAAACGGTTTTAGGGGGCAAAACCCCCTCAAATGTCAAGATGAGGACAAATTGAAGTGAGGATCTGACCCCTGTGTCCCTCCCATTTCCATAAAACTTGGCAGGTGTATAGTGGGGCCCAATGGAAGAAATGAGTGTTTTTTTTGTTTCAGCTAAGAAACGGTTTTAGGGGGCAAAACCCCCTCAAATGCCAAGATGAGGACAAATTGAAGTGAGGATCGGACCCCTGTGTCCCCTTCCGATTTCCATGATACTTGGTAGGTGTGTGTATAAACGGACCCAAATGAAGAAATACGTGTTTTTTTTTTGTTTCGGCTAAAAAACGATTTTAGGGGGCAACCCCCCTCAAATGTCAATATGAGGACAAATTTAAGTGGGCATTTGATTTGTGTGTCCCACTCCGATTTCCATGAAACTTGGCAGGTGTATAGTGGGGCCCAAAGGAAGAAATACATGTTTTTTTTTTTTTGTTGTTTCAGCTAAAAAACGATTTTACAGTGCGAAACCCACTGAATTGTCAAGATGAGGACAAATTGAAGTGGGAAGATGAGGACAAATTGAAGTGGGGATCTGACCCCTGAGTTCCCCTCCGATTTCCATGAAACGTGGCAGGTGTATAGAGGGGCCCGAAGGAAGAATTACGTGTTTTTTTGTTTGAGCTAAAAACTGTTTCAGGGGGCAAAATCCCCTCAAATGTCAAGATGAGGACAAATTGAAGTAAGGATCTGACCCCTGTGTTCCCCTCCGATTTTCATGAAACTTCGCAGGTGTATAGAGGGGCCCAAAGGAAGAAATACGTGTTTTTTGTTTCGGTTAAAATACTGTTTTAGGGGGCAAAACCCGCCTCAAATGTCAAGATTAGGACAAATTGCCGTGGGAATCATCTGACCCCTGTGTCCCCCTCCGATTCCCATGAAATTTGACAGGTGTATAGAGAGGCCGTATGCCCCCTGTTTCTTCCTATGCCATATTTACGTGGTTTCGGGGACAGATCCCCACTTCAATTTCTCCTCATCTTGACATTTGAGGGGGGGGGCTCTATACACCTGCCAAGTTTCATGGAAATCCCTAGTAAGTAAGTGCATTAATTAATTACAAATCGCGCACGCGAGCACACACACTATATATATATGTGTGTATGTATATTATATATATATGTATATTAGCAGGTAACAATATGTTATAAGCACATTCTTACTTTCCAAAGAAGCGCATGTGGGATGGCAAAACGGATCCGGATCCGAAAATTCCGGATCCGGATCCAAAAGTACCGGATCCGGATCCGAAAGTACCTGATCCGGATCTGAAAGTACCGGATCCGAAAGTTTTGGATCCGGATCCGAAAATTCTGGATCCGGATCCGAAAGTTCTGAATCCGGATCCGAAAGTTTTGGATCCGGATCCGAAAGTTCTGGATCCGGATCCGGATTCGGATCCGAATCTGAAAATTCCGGATCCGGATCCGAAAGTTCTGGATCCGGATCTGAAAATTCCGGATCCGCGGATCCGGATCCGAAAGTTCTGGATCCGGATCCGGATCTGAAAATTCCGGATCCGCAGATCCGGATCCGAAAAATTTTAGGATCCGGATCCTAAGGATCCGGAACCAACCGGATCCGGATTTCGGATCCGCCAGGATCCGGATCTGGCCACCCCTACTCCAGGCCACGTGGACAGCTGCAACCAGTGTTGCCTACTTACGTAGCTCCTAAATCCTACGAAGTCATAGGAGGAGCTCTGTCTTCCAAGAAGAATTTATATACTTAGCGATTTCAGTTCAGCGTAAGCAGTTTTTATCTTATTGTCAGGAAATGCACGCAATATTACAGCTTCATTTATCTAAATGAATGATCGAGCAAACAAAAATCTCCTCACTGAAAACTAATTGTTTTTCATTGTATGGTGCCTTAACCAGGCACGCAGTGGTGAACCAGAGGGGGCAGGGGGCATTGCTCATCAACCTTGGACGGAAATTAAGTCTAGCGGAGGGGCAAGGGTGGGGTCAAACATTAAAGAACAAGAAAAAACAGGCTAGCAGAATTTAAGAATAGCAAGGCTAAAGGGTACTCAAGATGGAATTAGTTTTCATATTTTTCTTTCATTTTCCTTCCAGACGGCCAAGGGCACCTGCAGAGGGGGAACGGAGGGGTAATTGCAACACCTTGATTTGAAATTTTATGAAAGTAGAAATATATTATAATATATTATACAGTCTCATCAAGTTCAATGCCTTAGGTAGGGGGTAGCGGGAGTCGGCCCTGGGCGCCGAACGATTTAAGTGAGAAAAGTTTTAAAACAGAGAATGCCATGGCGGCCCGTGATATTATTTGCTATTAATGATCACATCACCCCCACTCACGACCGGATCAAGAAAGTGTGGGGCGTTACCCCCACACCCCCTATACGCCTTCATGGCGTGGTGCTAAGCACAGGGGAGCACTTTACCTTTTTTTAATGTTGGTTTGTTATAGATGCTTGAATTGATTATGTAATGTATTTAAATAATATATATACTTTAATGAAACTTTGTGTACACAATTTAGTGTTAGCATATGTATTTGTTATTTTACGTTGCTCCATGTGAAGAGAAAATATTGTAGATGGAAATTTTACATGTCATATGTATGTACATTCGGAATGCATTTATCATGTACTTTCTGTCTTTCAAAAACAGTTTGTGTGCTTGTTTTCCATTATTAGCTAATGTGAAATTGACGTGTTAAAAAAATATTTCTAATCCTCTGTTTCAACACAAATGCGTGAGAACCGACTTCTACCCCCTTTTTGCATGATTTATGAGGATGATAATGCCTTTGATGCTACTTTATTACTATTATTGTTATGGTTGTTGTTGACACGTTTATCCAGGTACTTGCCCCTCCCCCAAACGAGGGTAACAGCAATGTCCCTGACCCCTGGCTGGCTACGGCCCTGATGTTTGCAGTAGAACAGTGTGTTGTTCGACTCGCGACCTCAGCGTCGAACGTGACATGTTTCAGTCCTGCGCTATATCCCTATAAATATATTGGTTGTTTACGACATATACTTATGGATCCTGTGCCACGAAAACCTATTTCAATGTGTGTGTGTGTGGGGGGGGGGGGGGTAGCAACATTCGTAAATCTCATTTCATTGGCGATGTGGCTTACGAAGCTTTGAGTTCCCTTTCTAAGTAGTGAAAATCTATTGCAGTTGGCAACGCTGCAGACAGATGTGCGTCCGGTGCAGTTTCTACTAGAAGCAACTACGTCATGCAGAGGGAGGGGCGTGCAGTTGATTGAATGAACGCACTGAGACCTACTAGGTATCTTAAGACTGCGGGTACCCGACGGGTTTTCAATACCTGCCAAGAACGATCTGGGCAGATGGGCAGGCAAGGTGCTGGTTGATTTGTTGTTTTAAGTCCACTTTATGCACAGTAAGGCTAATCGGGACTGGACCTACAGTTTAAAGTGGGATCCGAACCACTAGGTGCCTCCACCGGGTATCGAACCCGGGAACCCTTGATTACAAGGCGACGACGCTACCACTGCACCATCGGGGAGGCCCCACAGGCAAGGTGCTCAAGGGAGGGTGTTGCGCAGGGTGCATGGCATTTCAGGAGCGATGACATAGAGGGATTGAAAAGAAAGTGTCTAGTAGGGACCTTGAGGCAGTTGAGTGCAGTTGAGCGGCGAGGAAGGTTGTGAGTGTGCTTCGGTCGGTCAGCATGGTATTAACGGTGCAGGAGCGTATCTTTGTTGTCGAGATGTGTGTAAGCTTCAATTCTTGGAAACAGTGTGCAGATTTGTTTACGACGGAGTTCGCTGTGAATGCAGTTCCAACGAAGGTCCCAACCGAATCAGTAATGCAAACACTGATTGCAAAATGGCGGGAAACCGGATCCGTGCTGAATAAGCCAAAAGTGCGTCCAAAGACTGTCCGCAGTGAGGCAAAGATGGGCGACGCAGCGCAGCTAATGATACGCAGTCCAAGAAAATCATCTCGGTGTTTGGCACAACAGTTGCAGGTGTCCCAGTCAACCGCTATGCGGATCCTGAAGCAGGACTTGAACTTGCAGACATTCAAAGTTACTGTGATGCATCAGGTGAGGGTCATGTGACAATCCACACGTGTTCACGGAGGTTCCACTGCACGCCCAGAAACTCGGTGTCTGGTGTGCCGTGTCGTCACGCCGCATCATCCCCGTGTTCTTCCATGAGACTGTGAACTCGGCTGCTTACATCACTAACATATTCAACGTGTATGTTGAACAACTGACTGAAGATGAGCGAAGGAACGCTTACTTTAAACAGGATGGAGCCACGGCGCATACAGCACGTGCATTGAGCCAGTGTTCCCGCCTGATCGCATCATCAGGCGTGGCACGAACCAACCTTGGCCACCTCGTTTTCCAGATTTATCACCCTGTGATTTCTTCTTGTGGGGAGCTCTAAAGGGACAGGTGTACGAGGGTCACTATTTATATTTTGAGCCTTGGCAACACTGATTGAAGTTAGGCGTGATTTGACGTTTGCACGGAATCGTCTGGCATTATTGACCATAACGTACTTCAAATGTTTTGTCAATAGCTTCATTTGTGTTGTTTATGTTGCCTTGGAGATTGCGCGACAACAATAAAATGGAATTAACTCGTGAACATTTTCGTGCGATGACTTTTTACGATTTTCGACGTGGATTATCAAGACAAGAGTGCATCGATCAACTTACTTCCACATTTGGCGATGAAGCCCCATCCTTTGACACTGTGAAACGCTGGTATAACGAATTTAATCGTGGCCGCCATTCGCTCACCGAGGAGATTCGCGAAGGTCGTCCAAAATCAGTTGTTGTTCAAGAAAACATTGATGCTGTGCAAAACCTAATACTGCAAGATCATCATGTGACATACTGTGAGACTGAGGCAACCATAGGCATTACTTCCACCAGCATATATAAAATATTACATGATCATTTAGCTGTGAGAAAGGTATGTTCTTGTTGGATCCCACACAATTTGACAAAAACTCCAAAAGACGCTCGCGTTAATTGGTGCAAACAAATGCTCAATAAATACAATCGTGGTGCTTCAAAAGACGTATATAAGATTGTAACAGGTGACGAATCATGGATATATGCATATGAGCCGGAACGTAAACAGCAGTCGACTGTATGGGTGTTTCAAGATGAACCCAATCCAACAAAAGTTGTTCGCGCTCGAAGCACATCGAAACAAATGGTCGCCTGTTTTTTTCGGGAAAACTGGTCATGTGGAAACTGTGCCTTTAGAGGAACGTAGAACGGTCAACTCTGAATGGTACACAACAATTTGTTTGCCAGAGGTCTTCGGTCAAATACGGAAAACAAACAAACGCCGTCGGATCATTCTTCATCAAGACAATGCCAGCTGTCACACATCTCGTCTAACAACCGACTTTATGAACAGTCAAAAAATCGAATTGATGGGTCATCTGCCGTACAGTCCTGATTTGGCACCCAATGACTTCTTCTTGTTCCCGAATGTCAAGAATAAATTGCGTGGACAACGATTTTCGTCGGCGGAAGACGCCGTTGATGCGTTCAAAAACCATATTATGGAGGTGTCTCAAGAAGATTGGAAAAACTGCTTTGACAAATGGTTCGAACGCATGCAAAAGTGTATTGACCATAAAGGAGAATACTTCGAAAAACAATAAGCAGTTTTCAATGCCAAATTCCTGTTTTTTCATTGTTAGGTTCAAAATATAAATAGTGACCCTCGTATAGCAACCAACAACCCTCACACACTCGAAGAACTCCAGAACAACATTATCACAGCTATCCAGGCCATCCCACAGGATGTCCTTGCCCGTGCTTTTCAGAGCATATGGTATCGTCTGCACACGTGCCTCGAGGTCAACGGAGGACATTTCCAGCACTTTCTCTAGGTAGGTTGTTGTCACACTGTACTGTATTTAAAGAAGAGATGTTTCATTCATTTACGTTTATGTCAAGTTGTCTAAACTGCTTGGCACCGATATCCTGGACTGTTCTCTGCCCCGCTCTTCTCTTCGATTTACCAAGGTTGCCTACATGCAAGGAGCACATTTTCCACGGGGCCTCTTTTAACAGACTCAGCCGGTACTTCGACGTTAACGAAGTTAACGCGTGGACTATATACATATGTACATATCTCATTCTTTGTTTTGGCGCGTGAAAGATTATGTTCTTTGTGTGCCTCGGAAGGAAGGTCTAGTATTTTGACTGCTGAAATATTTTTTTTTGCTGTGGTATTGAATTATTCAGGTAATTATTTGTCTTTTAAAGTTCTTTACTGTCTTATGATATAGTTTTGTCTCTCGTAGAGTATTTTGTAGCCAAAATCTCTGCAATCCAAAATTTGTACCACCACGCAGTAAAGGTTGTAACTGCTGTGTCAACAGAGTTGCTGAAATTCATTTTAACGTCGATATTTATCATGTTTCTTGTGTTTACAATTTATGTACCCTAAAAACACGAGTTATCTTTCTATCAATAGTAAACTCATTTAATTATTATATGGTGATATAGAGGGAGAATTACAGCATACAATTCAGAATACGTATTAGTTACAGCGCACACAAACTCATAGTTTCTGTTCAGAATGAGGTTAAAACTACTTCCATTATAAAATCATGCAACTTTTCTTGCAATGTTTAATGGTAAAAAAGGTAAAAAGGTAAAGTGCTCCCCTGTGCATAGCACCACGCCATGAAGGCGTATAGGGGGTGTGGGCATAACGCCCCACACTTTCTTGATCCGGTCGTGAGTGGGGGTGATGTGATCAGCATCACGCCCCTGACCGCCTTTACCCCCCAGGGTTTCCCCCAGGTACCCATGTTATTCGACACTGGGTGGGCGCCGGGGCCGCTTCCATCGTTAGAAAAGTTCCCGGATTTGAACCGGCCGGGGATCGAACCCGGGACCTTTAGCATGGTAGTCAGACGCGTTACCGACTGAGCCACCTGGTAAATGCTAAAATTATATGTAAATTGATCGGCTGAAGTACAGTCGGGAGCAAAAAGATTTGTTGGCTGACAAATTGATTATTTGCGACTGATCTGAGGTAGTGAGCTCAAAAAGGCAACAGGTAGATAGGTTCAGTGATACCAGTGCACATAACTTGCGAATTGGATTCTCATTTGCTCAAAACAAAATTGAGAAAGTTCACTTTATCTGGAAACAGCTTTCCTTTCTCCCTACTGGAGAGAGTTGCTTGTAGCTTTGTAAATACAAATCACGCTTTCTTTGTTGTATTGTTTACAGCACAATTATTCATTGGCTTACATAAGAAAATGAATTCGTGAGGAAAGTTATTAAATATGTACATTTTGTACCATTTCTTGAAAGATGACGACAAATATCTTTAATAAATTTTATTTTATTTTATTTCAGCATTCCTCATGAAGCGTTATAAATCTTCATTGTCTACAAAAGATATTGCGAGCGCCCTTGAAGATATCCCTTCTGATGGCTCATCTGTTGATACCGATACTGATGAGAGTCCTGATGATCCAGAATTCCCGGAACCGTCCATGTAACCAACAATTGAGAGCTCTGATTCAAGTGATTGTGAAGGAGAAATCCAACCCTCTGTAAAAGCCAAGGATTGCACAAAAGTCCCAGTCACAAATCATCAGTTGGATCCAACACCTGGACTATCTAATTATCAAATCAAATAGGATAAACACCACCGTCCAAACCAGCCACAATTGTTTTCTTCTGAAAGTGGTCCTAGTGATTGTGTAAAAGAATTCTGTGATCCGTCACCATATGCATTGTTTCAAGCTCTAATTTCAGATGACATTATTGATGAAATTGTTTTTCAAACTAATTTGTATGCCGAACAGAAATATTTGCAAAGTAACAAACCATATACTGCAACAACAAAAGAGGAAATGAAAACCTTCATTGAATTAATATCCTCATGGGAATAAAGCCCCTCCCGGGTTATAGAGACTATTGGTGTTCAGCTCCTGACTTACACGACAGTTACATAAGTAATCTCATGACAGTAAAACGTTTTGATTGGTTCTTATCAAAGTTACACTTGAATGATAACAATGCAATGCCGCCCAGAGGGAATTCAAGGTGCGTTCATTCATATCCAAACTTGCTGAAAACTTCAAAAAAGCCTTTTCTCCACATGAAGTTGTTGCTGTAGACGAGTCCATGATTAAATTCAAAGGAAGGTCCTCAATTGAACAGAACACGCCAAAAAAACATTCAAGAGAGGGTACAAATTGTGGGTATTGGCCGATAAATCAGGTTACATGTACTAATTTGAAATCTATACTGGAAAGAGGGATGACGTCGTGGAACGTCAACTAGGAGCAAGAGTCGTGAAAAACCTTGTTGCAAACCTACACCATAAAGACCACAAGCTTTATGTTGACAATTATTTTACAAGTGTACATCCTCTAGAAGATTTGAAAGTGAATGGTGTGCATGCTTGTGGCACAGTAAACCCTTCCAGAAAGAACCTTCAAATTCTTAAATTCGATAAGGACATGAAAAGAGGTGAATATGACTGGGCTACAAGTAACACAGGCCTGGCCATGATGAAATGGAAAGACAAATGAAGTGTCCATATACTTTCAAACTTCCATGATCCAACAGAAACATCTGAAGTAGTCAGAAAGGAAAAAGATGGGATAGAGATTAAAGTCGCTTGCCCTAAAGCACTATCTGATTATAAAAGCAATAAGAACTGTGTTGACAAGTTCGAACAGCTGAAAGGAGCCTCCGAAATTGATAGGAAGAGTAAAAAATGGTGGCACCGTATATTTTGGTATTTTATTGATGCAAGTGTTGTAAATGCTTATGTAATACACAATGAGTTGAGGCTCACAGAAATGAGCCTCAAAAACTTCAGAAGAGAGGTATCCAGAGACCTTGTGAGTTCAGCCCTGTCAGGACCTGCAACCAAGAAAAGAAAATCCACCAGCGTTATAGAAATAAGGGAAAAGAAGCCTTATGTACATGGACGCCTTCAAAACTCAGCTCATCAGCCAGGAAGATCAAGAAGAAGATGTGCAGCATGTAGTACCAAGAAACATCAAGTACGCACTGTATGGAAATGTTCTACATGAAATATTCCTGTGTGCCTCGGGAAAAAAAGTAGTGTTTTCAAGACACCACTCACGTTGAAGTGTGGTGGTAGTACAATATATGAACCACCACCATAGCGCAATAACTGTTACACAAATGTGCAAAATTTGCAAATCGTATGTAAACTTACAATATTCTAACATACAATTTGTAATATAATATTAATAATTTGAAAATATTAAATCTGTGGCCATTAAGAATATATATTTTTCATTTTCTGGCGTGGGCATGAAAGACTTAATTAATATGTGCCCTCGAAATTTAATGTTTATAAATAATTTATCGCATAATCATAGAGAATATCAGTTCAATTTTATCTAGGCTTGTTGACAAATATAATGTATGGTTCAAACTAGTTGGCAAGGATTGGATTTAATGGAATAAATTAATTTGGTAAGTGCTGATTTTCATTGGGCATGGGCGTGACTTGGGACCTAACTTTGGGGGGACAAAAACGATTTTGGGGCTTAACTTTGGGAGGAAGGGGTAGAATCCAGTGGCGGAGCGTGACCTTTCCAACAGTGTAAGCCTATCATGATTATTTCCCGTTGTGCTTATTTTTGGGCTGACATGGTTAGTGATTTATCCACACACATCGACCCCCCCATTTTTTCAGAACACTTCCCTGGAATTTTTCACCTTATTAAAAATTCTGGATAAATCCCTGGTATTGGTGTTTTCTTTGCTAGGCTGTGTATCTCCTACATTTCAACTGATAATTAAGTCAGTCTTATTCCTATCACAATGACTAACGTAACGATAAAAAAATCTACAAAGTTAGATAAAATGAATAATAATAATAATAATAAAGAAACGAAAACAGAAGGAAACAGAAAAGTGCTGAATACTTTTTACAACCGCATAACCAAGTATCAGGTTCGTACCCTGAATCACAAAATCGGCGCACTTTATTTTTCGTTTCTGTTACTATGCCTGCTAGAGAAGGAAGGGGTTGGCCTACCTACATCCACAAGTTTCTTCTTGGCAGCAAAATCCTTGCTGGATAACGGCGTCTTCAACAAGTTATCCACCCCACGGCACAATCACACTCATTTTATTCCATAATGCACTTCACTATCACACCACAGCACAGGACCCACAGTCCGCTTTCAATAGGTGGAATTCGCAAAATCATTACCTCGACAACAAGAACGGCGAAACAAAAAGAAACCAGATCCAAAATTGGTCACTGCTCAAAGCAGAGATCTTTCGGACTGTGAAGGGAATATCCCTTTCGGATATAAATAAATTCCCTCTCTTGCCCTAAAATTTCCTATATTTAGTAAAAAAATAAATACAATATTACTTATAAAAGAAATGCTCACTAATTGTAGGAACATATCCAGAAATGTCTATCAAAGGGCATGTAAGTGCTTCCTTAGGATACTGTAAAAGCAAATCTAGCATCTAAAAGACCATAAACAGGCTTTTTGAACGCTGTTCGAAGAGTGTTTGAATTGCAGACTACGTAATTAATAATATTTGGTTCACATTTGACATGTGTTGTAAAATTGGTTCAATCTTCAGCTTTCATTAACATTTATTTCTTTATTTATTTATTTTTGCACTTTTTAGCTCAATTATTACCAGCTGAGTTCATACATAAACGGAAAACAGAGATCTTAATATTTCTGAGATGTTTATGCTCTCCTACAAGTTAAAAACAGAAACAAGAATTTAGCACATCAATGTGTATCTAGTTTTCCCGTATCCCGCTCATTTTTAGGTTTCTCCTTTTTCCCCTTCCTGTTAGGTTTTTGCTTCAGAATTCCCTGTTCCTGGGAAAAACCTCCTCGAAGCACCACCGGCTCAAATTTCCTTTGCAGTCTACCATTCATACCCGACAACGCTGGAGCCCCTTCTCTTGCAGGACCTGTGTCTCGCTGGCGCGTATTCAGTGAAGCCAACCCAAGCATAATGGTGCTAAATCTCGCACAAGTTTAAAAAGTCGTTTGTAAGTTGGGGATATAAATAAAACAAGAGGGTCACTTTTCGTTGTGGTTGAATTTTCTCAAACTTTTCACGTATAACGTCGAACCCATGCCGTTGGTTGAACCATTCGAATTTATATTTATGTTTTTGTTATAAATTAATATTAATAATATGAAAATCACAGAACAATTTAGTAATATGTAGCATAATTTTGGAGTTTAAACGACACCATGGATGTCCAGAAGGAGCAAGGCAAGGAGACACTTCCTGAAAAATGAATGTCAACCATTTTCACACATACAATTTCATTTCAGTCACATCAAATTGTTAATTATTGTAAGGGCGTTGCAGATATTTTGAGAAGGGAAATATACCTAGTTTACCCCAACCCCTGAAAAAAAAAATGCTTAATCCTTCCTGGTGGAAAGAAATACTGCGGACGTCCATGAACAACACTTTTTCTAAACATGAGGTTTGCAACGCTGCTGTAAACCTGTGGCCGTAGGTTTACAAACCTAGGGTTTCGGCCGCTCTTCTCCCTATATTCCTCGCTCTTCTCCATCCAGATAAGGTAGGCACTGCTCCTTCGCGGTCAGAAATTTGTAACGCAACATTCAGACGGCTTACAACTTTCCGCAAGCAGAAGGCGGGGTTCCCATGTGCCTGCCCCCTGGTGCTGAAGTGTTTCAATCTAATAAACAGGATCTCGAAGAATGGTATCGGGCCGAGTTGAACTTTGACGTTTTTACGAATTTTGCCATATAATTACATACATTTTACTAGAACTAATAAAGTGTAAGCCCGGCTTACATGGACGCTCCGCGCCTGGTAGAATCCAACTTGGAACTTAACTAGGGGGGTTGAATGAAACTTGGGACTTAACTTTAGGGGGCAGAATCTAGAGATTTGACTTGGGGGCAGAATCAAACTTGGGACTTAACTTGGGGGAGGAAGGGGGAGCAGAATAAAACTTTGGACTTAACTTGGGGACCAGAATCAAACTTGGGACTTAACTTTGAGGGTCAGAAAAAACAGCTTTGGGGGCATAAGCAAACTTGGCACTTAACTTGGGGAGGGGGCAGAATTAATAAGTGTTCCCATAAAAATAGCGTTCAAAACTATTTTGCTTAATAGCTTACATTTGAACAATCATAAAAAATACACTTCAATACTTTGCTACTCAGGTCCCAAGAAGTTAAAAAAGTATCATTATGTTTTAAATTTAGTAGCCTGAAATTTTGGGAGGGACAAGTGCCCTCTTGCCCCCGCCAAGTTACGCCTATGTGGATTGGCATGTTCCAGTTCGGCCACCAAAAAATTCAAATTAATCAGAATATTTCCACTTCAATATTTTTGTTAATGAAAATCGCTACGCAAACTAAATTGACCGTGGTGCCCTTCTTCAATTTCCAAATTTGGAGCCGAAAAGCAACGCGCTTTGAACTTTTTCCGCCTCGACGGGAAATGGTGAATATTTCCCGTCCCGAATATCGGGATTTAAAAAAATCCCGTCCCAACCAAAAACATTCTGTCCCGCACACCCAATATTTTTTTTTTAAATGTAATTATAATGTATTTATTTCTTGAGGAATTTGGAAGTGGCAGAAAGTGCCTTGCTGCCCAAGTCGGCGCCTATGCTTTTGCACCCCCCCCCCTCCCCTCTAATCAGAGGGTCTGCTCACACCTATGGCCTATGGTCTGTACCGTTTGCACTACGTTCTGGAGCGGTGTAGCGTTTGTTGAATCTTCTTTTTCCTTGCACCAGCCTGACACCGGGGTACAACTGCAGTACACCGAGTGTCAAAAAGTGCAGCGAACTAGACGGGGCTTATATATCTTTGTACGAGTTGAGTTGGCAATACTGATGCACAGTGTGTAAATGCTATGGGGTTAAGCGCCAGCTAGTGTTGTTTCTGATTTGGCGCATTTTAGTGATGTAAAGAGAATATTTTTTTTGTAAAATCCGTCCATTCTGGTTTCTACTTATTCAAAGTACTATTCTCTAGGGTGAAGTCTATAATTGTACTAAATTATGGCTTCAGACGAACAAGAAGAGGAATCTTTTGCCGGTAAGTCGAGGTTGTCATTTTCTGAAAAAGATTTTACCATGCTATAGGCAATTTTTTTTTTTTTGTTATTGCTGTGTCCTTTGGAATCTTAATTTTCAACATTATTACATTATTATTCAACTTGACTGTGCATTCCATTATTAAAGAAATGCATGTCCTGATTAATTTTATATTCCTTGACAAGTTAAATATTCCATTATTTGAAGGAAGATTTGTTACGGTAATGTGCACTAAACATTGACATTCGCTGCCATTGCGCCACGAATATACCAATTTGAAGCCTATAAGGCAGTTAGTACTATGTGCTTTCCTGTATCTTGTTGGTTAATGGAAGCATTGAAACCGTAGAGAATAGTAAGAATTACGTTTTAGACTGTATTTGTCAGACCTCATACTAGTTCAGTGTATACTCATTTTTCCCCCAGAAAGTCCACCTCGCAGCAAGTTGGCGGTTTCTTTGTGGAAAAGGGAGTGAATGGGATGGGGTAAGAAGGAAACGATAGTTAACAGTTTCCAGTACATGACCCAATACAATAAAAACTGAATTCACAACATGGCTATGGATGTTCGTTTATTTAACGTATAATGGGGGAAAAAAATAAACTTGAGTTGGCAGGGAAGGGGGTTACCTCAAACCTAACTGTATTTCTTATGGTAATAGGTTGATATAGATTATACTTTGGTAAAATTTTAGTATCCGCAAAACGCATTTCTTCAATTTTACAGGAGAAATTACTTACCGAACTGACTTCCCGTACACTTTCGTGGAAGTGTTTTTTCCCATCGCTTAATTTATATCGCCGGTAAATCATCTATTTTTGAAGAGTAATGTCTTTCCAATGCACGAAAGCTGTTGCCTCTATGTCCTTCTACTACGTGAAACAAATGCTGCGTGCTTTCGATGATGTAACCCTCGGTCAGTGTTTCCAACCACGCCGTTTTTTTTGCAAGAACATGACTAACCTTGCCGTGCATGGTTCGTGGGGCTATCCATGAATGGTTCATGGGGCTATCCGTGCATGGTTCGTGGGGTTTTCAAACCCGGAAAAAAATACAAAATCAGTAACACGAAAGTAGGTATTTTTCGGTGAAGAAGGTTGGAAACACTGCACACCCAGTGTTCATGGACAACGTTAGTCAAGATTTGCTCGCCATATTGTGTGTAACACAACCGGAAAATGAACGAACAATAATTACTCGATATGTGGAAAATTGTCGTGAAAAAAATGAAATCCCACCTTCAAGAATCCTTAGCAATGCAGAATATGTAAGTACCAATGTGAAAAATAAGAAAATAAAGGAATTTCAGACGTTGGGCGGATACTAAAGTTTTACTGTCAATCACTATTTTCATTATATATTTATTCCACATCCTATATTGTTTGACAGAGTGGAATTCTGTTGACTCAAAGCAGGTGTTGACCTCTACTTATTGTCCTGGAATGGTATCATTTGAAACTTCTTCAGTATGCACTAAAGTCCCGGAATTGGGTGGGTAAGCAGAAATGATTAAGACTATATTTCTACTTAAATGTGTGAACGTAATTTTATTTGAAATACTCCCTCTCAATACAAGAATGATCTAGTTACAAGATTATGCTGCAGAGACCTTTGACTTCATGATATCCCATAGACGTGGGCAAGGGGGGGGGGGGGGGCAAAAGCCTTTATGAAAGTTCAGTCAGGAAAGAAAAACCTCATTTTATCTCACTGTTTTTTAGTTAGTTGGGTATATGTATATACATACATTATATATATATATATATATATATATATATATATATATATATATATATATATAATGCAGCAAGAGTCTGAAGTACTTAGTAGTTATAACTTCTCTCTCTGGTAATTTACAATGCATTACAGAAAACAACAAAATTGCGAGCAAGAAAATTATTAGATCCAAATTTTTGCAAATTGAAAACAATATTGATTTAATATGGCTCAAAAATTTTCACTGGGCACAATCTTTTACAATTTTTTTTATTTAGATTGTTCGGCGAGGCCTGATAGCTATGGCTCTGAACTTTACAAGATTGTAAGAAAATCAGAGATTGCGAATGAAGTGAGGAAGACATATTTATGAAATGTATTTTTATTTGTATAAAATTTGATACCGGGGGTGGGGGCAATTGCCCCTCTGTTTCACCCTGCATGTGTTCTTGCACGTCTGAAAGAAATAATGCAAGGAAGACATGAAAACTATTTGCATCTTGAGTAACTTTTTGTCCTGCTACTAGTATTGCTATCTTTTACCTCAATGTTTGCCCCCCTAGAATTGAATTGAATCCAAGGTTGGAAAGAGGCAATGCCCATTGATCCCCTATGGTTGCACCACAGCACCCCCATCCCCCATAGTTGCTTTGAACTTTAATTGGCTTAAAAATACTTAATTTTCTTTAATTAAGAGTATAATATCGTTTTATAATGGCGATAAGAATCCACTCCACTAAATCCACTCCTCATATGTCCATACACTCCTTGCCCACCGAGCAATTCACTCCATCCACAGTCAATAGATTTAATATACCCCCACCAACGATAAATGAACTACCGATTAAGCCCGGTGAAAGTACAATAATGTAGGAGGCACATGAAGACCTCCCCCTTAGAAATCGAATGTCCACCTAAAAGTATATATTTCACACGTATAATTTGATTTCCGTCATAGTAATTTACATTAATGTGATAATTTTAAGTTCAAGTAGTGTTTTTTAAGGGGCAACACTATTATTGGGGTATTATGCCCATGGAAAAATTCACTGTTTGCCTCTCCGTAAAAAAAAATCTGCGAACATCCATGATTATGGAGGCAATTGCCCTCTCCCCCCCTCCCTGTGTGCACGCCTATGCGATATCCCTGGTCAGTGTACTTGCCGAAAACAGTTAGCACTAATGCTACTTTTATTTCTCTTTGTTTGCAGTGCAGAATTTCCGTTAAGGTTCTTTTCCATTGTATAGTAAGCTGCTTACTGTAGGTAATCAGTACTCGGGTGCCTATCTGTTCAGTCTGCATATAAAATAAAGTTTCGACATTGTGACATAGCAACTTAGTTCATTGTGACACTGAAAAGGAATGTAAGTTTAATGATAAATTTCCAAGTGAATCTTTGTTTATTGAGAATTGTAAAGAATATGATAATGAGATCATCCATAATAATTATGGTGTACATACATACTATATTATCGGGTTCAAAAACCCCCAATCCGTGGCATCCTGGATTTTCACTTTCGAAATATAGCTAGCAAGACTAGAGTATAGACCTGTCAATGTTGCAGTTGATGGGAAAGTTGATAATTGGATTATGGTGACCTGCCATGTACCTGCGAGAAAGTGGAAATTTTGAATGATTTATGAAGCTTGTTTCTTCATACTATGCTTATTATTTTTTTTAGGAGCTTGTGAAGATGTTATAGTAAAGAAATGAGTGATATTTGAAGGTGAGGCTGGTTTTGTGTAATATTGACACATAAAGTGAAGTCTCTATTTCTAAATGTTCACAGTTCAAGCCTAAATGCTATTCTCAGAAAAAAAGGTTTTTGCCTTAAAATACAGGTTTATTATTAGAGAAGTGAAAGTGGGAAAGTTTGGCCGTTTTCTTCTTCCAGCCTCTCATATTGCAGTTATGGAAATTTCCTTTGTAAAATCTCCATATGTCATTTCTGAAGAACAAGTAGTGTGGGCCAAGCTTAAATATAATTTGTGATGTTGAAACAAAGGCTTGTGTCTTTCAGGAGACGAGGAAGATCAAGAGGAATTAGAGGATGAGGATGTTCCACAGCAACGGCAAGATGATGATGAGTTCAGTCCAGAGTCTGAGGAAGCCCCCCAGGTAAGTACTTAATGCACATAATGGTGCTTCTCTCTAAACTGCTGCAAGTAATTTAATTTTCCCAGTCTTCTCAATATAAATGCTTGAGTGCCACCTTGGTTTTTGTACAGTTCAGCATTAACATGTTGCTTCTCTGATGACTGTTGATCAGTTTAACTTACCCTGTAGTGTGAAATCACTTGGTGGCCTTGATTTGATCCGCACAGTCCTTTGTTGCTTCAGGCTAATTGAGGAGGCCAATCTTTGAATTGTCCTACAACCTACACTCAACCGAGATTAAAAGAACCGTGGCAAATTTGTAAACTAAAGTGAATAGCAATTTGTTTTCTCCTCTTGCTCCCCCGTTGTTAGTGCTTCCATGTTGCCATGTGTATGGCTTCTCAACCTTGCTTTCTTGTCAAAAAGATTCAACACTGTTAAATGCTACATCTCTACTTTGCTGTGTACGCTTTGCACATTTTGGCAAGGCAAAGGCATGATTACATGATAAAACAGCTGATTGTGTTGCCCATGCTCCCTCTAATTGTTTGAGATTGAAAATTTGACGACAGCTTCACAGGAGTTTTCTCATCTTGATTAATCTGTAGTTTCTTATTTGGGAAACAAATATGCTCTTCTTATGCAAAAAATAAAATATGCGTTTATTGCAAAAATTGCTGATTCATACAAACACGCATGTACAGTCATGGACACTTTTGGGTTGTAACAATCTTATTAACTTTCAGTGTGATCATTACAACCCAGAAGTGTCCATGACTGTACATACAGACATAGATATGGATTAATTTACTTACATGTTTGTCAAACTACCTAACAAATTAATTATTTAAAAAAAAAATCATTTTCAATAAAAATATGCGGTACTAGCCTAGTTTACTATCCACAAACAGATTTCTTAATTTTTACAGAAGAAACTACTTGCGGTAATAAGTTCCTGTAGCATTGTTGAACATCTGGAAGGTGTTTTCTGTCATGTGGGAATGTGTCATAAATTCATTATTTTTGTTGAAAATTAATTCTCCGATGCACAGTAGCCTTTGGCGTGTACACATTCGTAGATTATCGTGCCTCGTGCTTGTGTTTTGTAGATTTTCATTGGGGATGCAGTGTTTCCAACCACACCATTGTTTTCCAAAAAGATGACGTGTCATGGATGCATGGTGAAATTCATACATGGTGTGGAAAACCATTGACGGATAGCCCCACGAACCATTTCCGGCAAGGTTAGGTTAGGCAAGCATAGTTAAAATTTTGTGTACGCGCCATATTGTGTCTTAGGCAAGCGAAAAAACTAAAAGAAAGAAGTACTCGTAATGTGAAAAATTGAAACTACTTTCATAAAAAAAAACATGAATACACCTTAAAGAATGTTCCGCAAAGCACATAGGTAAGTATGAATGTTAAAAATGACTAAACAAAGAAGTTACATGTGTTTGTGGATAGTAAATTTTTACCAAATATGCATGCGATTACAATAATGAAAAGAAAAAGTCTCTGGTCTTGAAAACCGATGGTACTTATGTGTGGATCACGAATTGCCCACAGAAAAATCAGTTCAACACCCTCTTGAGACACACAGTAGTTCGGATCCCAGTCCTGGTTAGCCTATCTATGTGTAAAGTGGAATTAAACAAAATCTCACTGACCCATAAGAAAAGCTGCTTGGCAGGCGCTGACCTTCAGGGAGTTGTTGCACCATGGACTTTAGTTTACTAATATGTTGTTTGGTAAATACATTATAGTTCGAGGCACATATTTTTGGTAAATGAAAAAGCAAAATTTCGGTACAAAAACAGTCGATTTCAGGTTCAAAAGCGGTAAATAAAATAAAATTTCGCTGTTATAACTGAAAAAGCGGTATATAAAATTACATTTTAGTTTTAAAAATGTGAATATAATCCCAAATTTGATTTTAAAACTGCACTTACTACACAAAATACATATTCCTTCTAATAGCACATTTATGTTTTTATCGTAATATTAAGTTTATTCCTGTATAAAGGGGTTCATTTTTTTTCTCAAATATTTACATCAGAATTAATCAATTTTCCGTGAATTGCATAACTCTCAGTATAATTCTGACCTCAGAAAGTGTCACGTCGGTAAATAAACTCTAAATTTCGTGTTTAAGAGTCTATTTCGCATTTTGCAGTTCATTTTGCATTATTTTGTGACAAAACAGGGTAGGAAAAAGCATCTTACAGCTTTCAGAAACATGAAAAATTAACATTACAATGTGTTATTTCACATTTTGTGTTTTCGTCAAAAGCGAAATATGCATGCCTCTAATTATAGTAATTCTTGGATAGGCATGTATAGGAATTAGTCAAGTACAACTGAATCTCTTTGCACTAGTATGTACTTAACTTCTGCAACTTTTGTTAGTTTGAACAAGGACATACTCTTGTCTTACATGCAAGTAACAATATTTTTTCTTATCTTTCTTAAAATATGAAGAACACACATCTTATTGTTTGTGACTTAATACCCTCTCAGGATCCAACTGAGAATTTTATGCATGATTAAATATATATAATTTCGAATATCCACAAAATAAATATTATTGTGTGATTGATATGTTATTGAAGCAAGTCAATCTTCATAATTTAAAACTCTATTCTGTTACATGGGTTAAGTTTTCAATATGAAATTTTCAGGATAATGACGATGATGATTATGAACCAGAAGATGGGAGAAGAAAAAGAAGAGGGAAGAAAAGAAAAGCTAAAACTGAAGAGAGGCGAGGGAAGCGGAAAAGAAAGAAGAAGAAGATGGATAGTGGAGATGTAAGTATACACATGTTTCACACTAATATTTATTTCTAAATATAATTTTGCTCAGAAAGTAATAATAGATTTGCAAAATTGTGGCATGTATACTGGGCAATGGGGCATTTCATTAATTTGAGAGCAAAGTGAGTAGAGAATGTGCTCATGAGAGAAGAGATGATCAATATCATAAGAATAATGATACAAGTAGGAAATTGACCTATTTTCAAGTAGCATATGTCACTGCATAATAGTTGTGCCCTATTTTTTCAGACCAAAAATTGGTTTCTATAGCCTTTCATCCCATAATTGTCAAATTGGTGCATCAGATAACAAAACCAATGATAGTGGTGCAGAATCTTCAAACACAGAAGATTACATTTTGTAACTTCATTGTTCACAACACTGTAGTAAATTTTCTCAAGTGTAATATTTCGACTATAATGCACAAATCAATAATAACAATTTATGTGTTAATCTTTTTCAGACCAGAAAAATGTTTGCTAAACTTTCACGAATAAATGATGTGCATCCATTTGGACAAGTAAAACTTGTAACAGTTGTAACATATATTCATGCGTATTGCATCCTAATCTTGCATCCAAGACTTAGCAATAAAGGATTTTTATGTACTGGTAATACCAGCACAATATTTTTCAGAAAGAAGTTTCTTATAATGGCTGCACCCCACTTTTTTCAAAAAGAAAGAAAAGGCATAAAATGTGTGACAATTATGCAGTGAAATATGATATTCACATATAATTAATGGACTGATTTCAATGCTTCTCATATTGAACGGATTCTGATTTACATGATTACTTAATAGAAAAATACAATATAGGAGGTTTGGTTGTTTATTATAAATATCCTTAGGTATATTGCACTGCTACAGCAACATTGCCATCTATTTATAAGAAGCAATAAAGTTATAAGTTTAGAAACCCTTAGTAAAAAACAGAGCTAGTCCCTCCCACTCCTCAGGAGAACAATAAAACACTGTATTGAATTAAACTTTGTTGCAAAGCTATATCTGCAGGTCCTCAGGTCTAAATTTGGAACTAATAAATTGAACATAACAATATGTTTGTTTGTACTTTTTTGTTCCTTGAAAATGAGGAGATTATTTTA
This sequence comes from Lepisma saccharinum, assembly GCF_977018435.1. Classification (NCBI taxonomy): domain Eukaryota; kingdom Metazoa; phylum Arthropoda; class Insecta; order Zygentoma; family Lepismatidae; genus Lepisma; species Lepisma saccharinum. The sequence continues at coordinate 74,753,800 of NC_139232.1, forward strand.
TAGTACCATGAAAATTCCTGTTATTGAATTAAGGCAACTTGGGGAAGCTGAATATTTCAAATTTCATTATTTGCCTTTTGGAACTTGTTAACTATATCCTGTTCCGGATAACTATCTCTGGAGCAAGGCCGTGCATAGCAGCAGAGAAGGGGATGGGAGAATCGAGTGGGCAGAGCGAAGCAGTATATGCTGCTCGAAGGCTGGTAACTGCAATCAGTTTCCTCTCCCTTCATGCAATACCGTTCTCCCTTGCATGTTCGTTGGTGGAGTCTTCTTGCATCATTACGTGCGCAAAGACTTGTTTTTGTTCACTTGCTCCTGAGATAGGCGGGACAGGGTATAGTTAGACATGAACATTTTTGTGTTCTTGAAAATCAACTGTGTATTCGTATGGGCTGCATACTGAATTCTCCCATTTACAATATTTTATACTAATGTGCTTGTGATGACAGTGCAGAATTACTACACCTTTCACCGTTTTTTTTTTTTTATTCTGTATGGGTATAATGGAGTGTAGGTGCTTCACTAATGTAGCTTTCCATAGGTCACAATTTGCTTTCAGTAATTCCTCAATCACCCCAGGTTTGTGTACAGTAAACTTGCAAATAGACAGTTGACTGATGATACATATCTTTAACAAATGCTCATCTACAAAGATGAGCAAGAACTTTTATTGTCATGATTATAATAATGTTTTTTTTTTTACATTGTTCTTCTTATTTATTAGTTCAGAACTCGTTACAAGGTATCCAAATTGAAATGCCCTAATGGCAACTGTCTGTATCCAAATGAATTATACATCAATTAATATACATAGTCATTAAGTTTCTGTGAGCAAAGTAGTAATTAGTACATTTAGCACTTTTCTACATGCTTCCCATGGAAGATGTCCAGCCGATACTCGATTCCCTGCCAGATTGCCTGTAGCAGGTGTGGTGTGGCTGTCTGAATGGCAAATGAAATCCTTTCAAGAAGCTGTTCCATAATGTCACTGGTTGAATACACTTGATGCACAGGTAGGCTAATCGGGGCTGGAATCTGAACCTCTCTGTCCCTCCACTGCGCCATCGGGCAGGCCTTATTCTGTTCATCATTGCATATGTTAATTTCTTTTCTCCTTTGCACTTGAATGTCCAATGAATCATTCCGTTTGCCTTTTTTTGTGACAGGAGAGTGACTTTGATGACGACGGAGAGAATGACTCTGATTTTGCAAGGACTTCAAAGAGAGGGCGCAAAGGTGGTAGAAGCCAAAAACAGCAGCCAGCACCACCTCCACAAGATGCCAACTCAGGTACATACATATATATACAGGGTGTCATTTTAATGGCGCCCACGGACCACAGATTCGTATAGAGGATATCAAGACAAACAACTTTTCTCAGTAACATTTTTCTCGTTGGTGCATAATTTCCGCGCTACAGCCGTTCAAAAAAGACCGTTTTGCCGCCTGGATGTTGGCAACCCAACACAACATTTGATCGTATCTGTGATGTCATTTCCTGTGGCGAAACAGCGCACGGCAGGGTTGCAAGGAACACGAAAAATTTTGTGAAAATTTACAAACTACCAATGACATGATTAAGTGTAAAACGAAGCGAGAAACGCGTCCAGTAGACCGAACATCATAGCCTACCAGCCAGAAGGTCAGCAGTCATCTCAGGGGAAGTGGGAAGTGAATCAACGATATGTGAAATGGTAAAAACGTATTCAAAATGAAGTGTCAATTTCGGATTTTGTCTCAGCCTACATGTCAAATATCAACAACAATACATTTTATTGGACTTACAGCTTACATGTGACTGTTTGCACCCAGTTACATGAAAAATATTTGCAAATCTCGTTGCAAGGTTGGTATCTACAGGTTTGTGTCCAGATGCCTTGTGGTACTTTTGTGCTGATACCGGAAGTATCCGAGGTTCACGTTGTTACATTACGGCTAAAACACGTACAACCACAGTAACAATCTAATTATGAATCAGTAGCGAATATACTGTCCTGTTCACAGTTGCAAACTATTACATTACATGTATATCCGGTGCATAGATAAACACAGTCGTCGGAGAGCTTGGAGCGTGTATTACTATTACTTATATTCCTGTTTTTTCAACCATTTTTGTCACTTGCCTCATAATGCACTGAATATACATTACATTATGTGTTTCTTACCTTTGGAATTTTGAGTTCTTTCATTTCTAGTATTTTGTCATCTGTTCAGTGTGTCACAGAAAACTAGTATCAGAAGGACGAAGTGGATAGACTAAATTGTAGATGCCAACTTGGTAACTAGATTTTCAAATATTTGACATGTAAGCTGAGACAAAATCCGATATGACCACTTCCACTTGAATTCTGTTTTCTTTCTACCAGTTTTCGTGTAGTTTGTTTACTTCCTGTTAGGTTAAAGAACGTGTGTTCTCGTTTTCTTTTACGGTACATAATGTGGCTGATTGTAGCTATGTCATTTTTCACAGAATATGTGTGTTCCTGGCAACCCTGGAACGCATCGCTTCACGACGGGATATAACGTCACAAATGCAATCAAATGTTGTGTGTGGTTGCCAGCATTCAGGCGGCAAAACGGGCTTTTTTGAACGACTGTAGCGCCGAAATGATGCATCAACGAGAAAAATGTTACTGAGAAATGTTGTTTGTTTTGATGTCCTCTATACTTTTCCGTGGTCCGTGGGCGCCATTAAAATGACACCCTGTATAATCGCTACTAGGAGTATGATTTTTATGACTTAAAATAAAATGCAATGTAAATTATAATTAAAATTAATATTGTATGATTTTTCTTGTATGTACGCATTGCTTGCATTGTAGAATTATTTCTCTAGTAGTGTACAGTTATTGCAAGCATAAAAACACAGTTTTTCGTTGACGTTTCAGGAACCATTGTTATAAATGTATCTTTAATCCAACTAAAAATAAATGTGTGATGAAGGGAGTGTGTGTTCTCCTAAAATGTCTCAACGAAAAACTGTATTTTTATGCTTGTAATAACTGTAGACTACAAGAAAAATAATATTGTATGGTCGTGAAAGAATATTATTTGCTCTATTAATGGTGATCTATGATTACCATGAAACACACACAGAAAGAAAGTATCCCCTAAAAACAATATAAATTTCTAATTTGTCATAGTTTGTTTTAATCCACTATTTTTTTTAAAAAAAGAAATCCAAATGTGTATCAGTGCAAATTTGGGATCTTCTTACATGAATCATGTTGGTTCTCTTTATGAGCCCTGATGGGCAATGCACAAACACTGTGCAAAGAAGAAAATTACAATTGAACCTGGATTTTGGATTTTCCTGTATAATTAGGGGCATGCATATTTCGTTTTTGACGAAAAAACGAAATTTGAAAAAACACATTGTAGTGTTAATTTTTCATGTTTTTGAAAGATGTGAGGTGCATTTTGTGACCATATTTTGTCACGAAATAATGCGAAATGAACTGCAAAAAGCGAAATTAACTCTTAAACACGAAATTCAGGGTTTATTCACCGACGTGACACCTTCCGAGGTCTGAATTATCCTGAGAGTTATGCAATTCCCGGAAAATTGATTAATTCTGCTGTTAATATTGGAGAAGCAAAAATGGACCCCTTTATACAGAAATAAACTTAATACTCTGATAACTACATAAATGTGCTATTAGAAGTGAAATGTTAATTCTGTGGAATAAGTGTAGTTTTTAATTCAAATTTAGGATTATTTTCACAATTTTAAAACCAATATGTCTTTTTATATACCACTTTTCATCCATTTTTTCACCGCTATAACACCGATATTTTATTTTATTTACCGCTTTTGAACCCGAAATTGACTCAGTTTTTGTACCGAAATTTTGCCTTTTTATTTACCAAAAATATGTGCCTCTATGTATAATACATTTACTCTTCATGATCCCAATAGAGGAATGTCTAAAATATTTTCAGACCTTACATTTTAAGTTTATTCACTGTCTAGCTGCGCTGTGTCTAGGATTTTCAATTGGTTTCATGGTTAATTTAACACGAAAATGGACGTTAATGACTTAGGGAGTGAAATTTAGGGAGTGTTGGAAAATTTGCAGGTTTGTTGAGTATCTGTGCGCGTGTATAAATCCCTTAAATTGATGACACACAAGTGTTTGCGGCGATAACTTTTCAGCAGGTGAAATGGACTTTGCACAATGCTTGCTTCAGAAGACAACCACTCCTTCTTCGGAAGGAAAACGAAGGAGGTAGGGGGGTTAAGAGGTAGGATCGGGGCTAAAAATAACTCGTGCACTTCATTGTGCATGTTGTCAACCCTGTCGAAAATAACTGGGCCTCCCTGATGGCCTTGTAATCAAGGGGTCACGGGTTCGATGCCCGGTGGAGGCACAAGTGGTTCGGATCCCACTTTAAACTGGAGGTCCAGTCCCGATTAGCCTTACTGTGCATAAAGTGGACTTAAAACAACAAATCAACCAATCTGTCGAAAATAGCTCGTCCACTTCATTGTAAGTGTTGCCAACCCTTGTCGAAAAAAACTCATGCACTTGTTTTTTTTTCCTTCGGATGGCAAAAGGCATTAGGAACAAAACAAATATTGAATTATAATGTAGACATGTGGTTTCAAATAGGACATAGAATTTGTTCCTGTCCCATGTCTCAACAGGGAGGGGCAAAATTTTGTCTTTCTTTTTTCAATTTTCACATTTGAAGCCACGAATAATAACAAATACATACAGATAGCAACACTTCGTTTTTTCTATGTCAAATTACATTTTATTCTTAGTAAAACATTTCTTGTTTCACTAAATTATCTGCCCATAGGAAGGACTATAAAGATTTTTGCTAATCCTTACATAACTCGTTTAAATGGCCTGGGACAGAGGTAAAAACTGCATAAGTGCCATGGGATTGTAAAGGTTAATGGTCTTTGTGACCAAGGATTTCTTCCATTCTCTTTAGGCTATTTTACTTTAATTTTCTATCTGTTAGGTTAATCACGATGATGAGAATGATCACATAGATGATGTGAAGAACACAATGCCTTACCCAGGTTTCAACTGCTATTCACCACCAAGCCAGCACTATTTGATACTTTGTTTCTGTAATGTGCGATTAAATGTGATTGGTGCAAGCTGCCTTTTACTGTGTGTGTCATAAACATTTTGAGTTTCACTCGTAAAAATTAATCTCCTTTATTGTAAACAGGTATGCCAACCATAGAGGAGGTGTGCAACACTTTTGGACTCCAGGATGTAGAGATAGACTATTCGGAAGCTGATTTCCAGAATCTCACCACATACAAACTTTTCCAGCAGCATGTTAGACCTTTACTGCATAAGGAGAACCCAAAGGTAAAGCAGGAACATTGGAGTGAAGTTGTTGATGACTGTGAATTTGTAGCAGAGAAATTATATTTTCTTTTAGGTACCAGTCACAGAAATTTCTTAAAACATAAGTTTCAGTTCTAAAAGAGACTTATAATCATTTGTTTTAGGGGTAGTGATTCACTACCTGTTTCGTGGATATAATATAATATAAAAATCAATCAGATCCAATCATAACTATATCCATGAGTTCCAATGTGCACAGATTGCTACATTCATTTTCACTTTGTAATTAATCAGTCGGTGTCTACAGCACTTTGAGATTAGCTTAATTCCAGTAGAGTGTGTGTACTGACTGAGAATTGTGCCAAAATTTTTGACACCAGGAATTTTACATGAATTTTCTTCATATTGCAACACCAAACTAAATCCTATGAAATCTACTTGTAAAGACTGTAATGCACATTTTTCAGTTATTTAACTTTTCTCCTTAGGTTGATATTGATAAGTTGATATAGCTAAAGATCCAAGAGTTGTTTCTGGTGGAAAAGCAAGAGAGCACAAATCAATCCTTATTTTGTTAGTGCTTGAGGAACATTGAATTTACAGTATCTACTAGTAACAGACACAGCAAGTAACATCATATGTTATGTTGCCAGCTCATTTTGAAAACTGTTGTTACAATGCACCAATGTACACTCCTGTTCACATAAAGTGCACATTTTATACAGGTGGACAATTATGTGAAGTACATGCCACTTTATCTGAACAGGAGTGTACAAATAATGATTTCTTGAACTACTTGTGACATTTATTTCTGCAGTTGTTCATGTCCATAAGTTATTTGTGTAATTTTTGAGATGTACAAGGAACTAACTATTCATAAATATGTAGTGTAAATGTTAAAACCAATAATTTTTACTATAATTTATTAATATTTTTAACCTCTAATTTTTGGAAAATTCACATTGAAAGCTTGGAATTATACTTGAATTTTATTGGTCTTGGAGTGTGTGTGTGATTTGATTTTTGCAGTAACTATATTGATACAGGCACTGGTCCAGCCCTAACGTAAGCAAACGTAAGCAATGGGTTGTATTGTCACATGGTTACTTAAACTATTTTCTTTTGTAGGTGCCAATGTCTAAGCTGATGATGCTTGTGGCTGCCAAGTGGCGTGATTTTTCTGCTTCTAATCCCAACACACAGCCAGATTCTTCTGTGGAGTCTGACTATGGTTCAAGAAGTAGCAGGGCTCGAGTGATCAGGGATGACTCTGAGGATGAAGATGAAAGAGAAGAAATGGAAGAGAAGTCAAGGAAGAAGAAAGGCCGAAAGAAGGGAAAGAAGGCAAAGGTCCCAACGTTGAGGATCAAGTTAGGGAAGAGGAGGAGAGGAAGTTCGGTAAGTGCATTGACATTTATATTTAGCTTTGAGTATGCAGGTAGATGAGAAGTTACAAATAAGCAAACAGCTTATATTCTGAGTGTACCAGGGTGTCTACTCTCTGGGAATTCCTTGAGTTCCTGAAACTTTTGCTGCTGGAAATTGTGCGCGATTTCTACATGAGTTTTCTTGACAAACAATAAAAATCCATTTAGTAATCAAATATGTGAATATTGACAAGTAGAACCTGCAAGCAATATTTTATTCAAAGATTTATTACTTGTTTATGTTAATTGTAGAAGGATTTTCCTTTGAACGTGCCAGAGGCACATATTTATGGTGAATGAAAGATGATGATTTCAGTACGAAAAGTGGGCACATTTTGGGATCAAAAGTGCTATATACAATGGCATTTTGGTGTTAAAATGGTGAATATCCATAAATTTGATCTAAAAACTACACTTATTGAACAAAATAAAGTTTTTGTTCCAATAGCAATACAGTGGAACCCAAATTTTACATTTTCAGGGGCCTGTAAATAAAAAACGTAAAAAGCGGGAAAGCATAGGGGAGGGGTGAAACTCAAGTGTCGGTAAGAAACGACTTCGCAATCGACTTTTAGGGGTATATTGTATATACAAAAATAATTCAAGACGGGTAAAGAAGTATGATTATGAATTTCTAAGGGAAGAAGCACAACCTGTTTTTTTAGACGTCATAATAGGTTGATTGTTATGTTATCAGTGATGTGCCCAGGATTTTGGATAGGGTGGGTGGGCAGGGGTTACATATACTTTTTTAAGTCAGCCCTCATTTTGCATCTTTCCTGCCTTTGACGTTCTTGTTTTTCTTTAAATACTGGGCCAAAGTGGGGTTATGGCCCCCATCTACCCTTCCCCTGGGCATGCCACTGATTGTCAATCGACGATTTATTGTTGGATTTAGCAGTGTTGCAGAGGGCAAACACCCCTTCCATCAATAGTTTTCCCGTAAATAATGTGTTTCCATTTTTTTTTGTCCCCCTCCACGTTTAATATTTTTTAGGGATGGGACCGATTAATCGGTACTCTATCGGTATCGGCCGATATAGGCATATCGGTGTATCGGTAAAATTACCGATTATTTTACCGATCCGACATATCGATAAATATCTTATAATTTGGTGCAAAATTCTGCCATTTTGTTGTAATTTTTATGGATAATTTCCATGCTCTTCTTTCTAAAAAGTAAATGTCTAAATATTTAGGTTCTCTTGCACTGCAGTCACCTCAAAACACACATTTATTAAGGAGATCAATGAACATTTCAGGTTCTTCAAGGATCATTTCTAATTTTATATCTGATCGGTAGAATATCGGTTATCGGTATCGGTAAATTTTATATTGGTACTTTATCGGTATCGGCCAAAATTTCATATCGGCCCATCCCTAATATTTTTCGATTTATCTTCAGCACGTGAATGGTTCCCAAGAAAAGTATTGAGTATATTATTATTAGCATCGTGTGCATTTCCTTCCTGCACTGTTCTGTGTGTTCAAGATGCTTATCAGAAGGCAAAACAAGAAAAAAAATTAAGCTTGTCTTTTAACTCGTCATTTTGTGTCTGGTGCTCCTGTTTCGTAATCTTCAAAAGCAAAACAACCTTCTGAGGCGAGATTCAAAACAATGCTGTTCTTCTTCACTTTATGATGGATGAGTCATTACTCTGGAGCCAAGAGACAAAACACTGGCACCAGCTGCTCGTTGTCCGCAGACACCACTCTGACCGGCGATAATGGGAGGGGAAGTGAAGACGAACAGGTGGTGGAGCTGCTCGCTGCCTGCAGACACCACTCTGACTGGCAATAATGGGAGGGAGGGGAAGTGAAGACTAATAGGTGGTGGAGTGGCTCTAATGCAGTTGTTGAACGAAAGTCTGATCAGAAGTGTGCTCATTCCTGGCCAAGTTGCAGAAAAAAAGAAGGAGGGGAGATCGCTACTGAAACATTTTTTTAGATGCCAAAGGAAAGGAGCCCGTGTGCTCACACGAGAAAGAAAATCGTAGTCGAAACAATTAGCAACGGACCCCCCCCCCCCCTTTTGCTGATAGATAAAGGGGAGAAGTCACTCAGACAACAAAACACTGTTTTGGCAATTTTTTTGACCGGCACAGTTGGGAAACTGGAGTTGCAACATACGTAAGATCGACATCAACTTTTGAGGGAAACCTAAATGACAATGAATTAAGCGGGTTGACGATCTTTAGTTGGCCTATGCAGCTTTGATTATCTGTAACAGTTTTCCTTTTTTTTATGAAGTTCTACAGGGCACAAAGAACACGCTTTTAATGAAAGTGGTTACCGAAAGTTGTCGGCTACCAGTCCACAAGTTGCTCGCTCACGGGAAATTGCTGTATCTTGAGCTCAGAGCTAGACAGATGGGTGAGACTTCCAGATGCCACACGTCTTGTATTTTGGAACATTCGTGGGATCTTATCTCGCATTTCTCATCTAGCACTGGTCAATATTTCCAAGGTGGCGCATTCAGCGGGTAAAGAGCTTGACCTCCCATGCACATTGACAAAGAATGTCAATGTTCAGTGTGCAATTCGGGCTGCTTCCCTTGAGTTGTCAGCAGCTCTTAGGACAAGGAAACATGTCAAGGTCAAGTTAAAATAAGGTCCAAGCTCTCTCCACATTCGATCTTCTCTTGTCGACTTACACAGGTGTCTACTTCGAATTAAGCGAAACCAGTTTTGCGGAAGGGTCTTGTAAACAACTTCGTATTAAAAATTATCCGTATTTCGATTTATCCATACTGAAATACATTATAAATCCTATCTTATCGGCTGGGGAATGGGAAGAACTTCGGATTAAAGGGTACTTCGTATTAACCAATATCGTAATCACAAATCTGCATTGGTGAACGTTATAAAAATTGGCAAGTGCATGCTCCCAACCTCAAATTTACTGCAACACTAGTATTGCAATGAAATTAACGCCACTCTCTGTCCTGTCTGTTTAAACTCCTGAGAGATGATCATTAATCTCTCACTGAGTAAGGTTAATGTCCAATATTATGAAATAAAATACTAATAATAAATACGTAAATATTTTGATATCATATTTATTCGAATCATTCAATCATAAAAGCAAATTACTTTCTTCAAGATTAGACTTTTCTCTGCTAGCCCTGCTAAATTTTCACTTTCCATCTACTGATTTATACGAGGGGTAGCCAGAAAGTAATTTCCAATTAGTACGGACATTGATTTTTCGCAAACGCCAAAACCGTGAAAAATGGTAATTGCTGCGAAGTTATGTTTAGGAATGTGCAGTGATGTCTGAACACATTTTTCGCCTATTCGAAATATCGAAATAATGCGAATTTTGCATAAAATGCAAATTGTTGGCGTTTTTAGCCATATTTTTTAAAGAAATGTCCTAAAACAACGAAAAATTCCATGAAATCCAACATTCTTGTCTTTTCTAGGCCATGTTTGTGTACATAGAACATGCAAATTTCCCAAAATTTTACTCAAGAGTAAACTATAGAGTTATACGTACGTGGAATAATTCCGACAGCTACATTAAATCATGTATTTCCCGTGATTTTTTGAACTTCTATCAAAACCATTTGCATCACAGAGCAAAGTGGCAGGGTTCTAACAGGAGATCGAGTGCGTATCTACCCTCACACGGGAGCCACATCTTCGTATTTGTTGCAGGAGATATGATTTGAATTACCAAGCTAAGTGTGCACCATCGGCATTTGTCGAGCGAGTAATAATGGAGCTGAGTCGTTAGGGCGTCTGACTACTGTGCGAGAGAACCGGGATGTTTTCCACCTATTCAAACTGCTCCGGTGCCCACCGAGCATCATATGAAGCTGGTACCTGGTACTTTGAGGGATAATGGTAGCCAGGAGCATGGTGCTGATCACATCACCCCCACCTTCAGCCGTGATCAAGAAAGTGTGGGGCCCTAACTCCACACCCTTATACACCTTCATGGAAAAGTGCAGGGGAGCACTTTACTTTTACTTCCTCAAAAATCTGTTCCAACATATCAAACTGTCACGAAAATATATAGAAGAGGTGTAAGCCATGTGACTTACAATTTGAAACAGTAGTTTAAAAACACCATGAAGGTATAATTTCAGATATTTGCCAGAAAATGCGCTAAAATGAAAATGTGAATTTTGGGAAAAATAACACCGTACCTATAGTAAAAAATAAAAAATAAGAAAATACACCAATTTGAAAAAAAAAATAACAAGATATCAAGGTCCCTACCGATTAGGCATAAATAAAACAAGAATAACAGTTGTAATTTATTGCATTAGTAACAGTGAGTCCTACCCTAATTTTCGGCATAATCACCACCGTTGTTCTGGCATTTGTCATAGCATGGCACTAAATGTTCTATGTCCATGGTATATGTGTCTGACAGCAAAGACTGGAACTATCTCTACTGCAGTGTAGCTGTCAAATCCTTGCTCTTCCAGAAACCTCTTCAGTTAAACAAAGAGATTGAAGTCGGTACATTCAAGGCTAGGGCTGTACAGGGAGTTGTCCAAGATCTCTCACCTGAAGTGATGCAAAGGGGCCACGTGTACTCAGCTGTATGGGTTGTGCACATTCGATTGGCCTTCCGTGAATTGTCTGCACCATCGTCTGACCATACTATCACTCATGACGTCCAGTCTGCACACCTCACACAATTGCTGGTAGCTCGGTGCCAAATTCTGATATAGGCTACAATGCAGTTGGTGGGAGACTGTACGAGAGCTGCAATCTTTAACCTAGAACTGTCCTAAAACGGCTGCATTGCAACTGTACCAGATTACAGCTGCATGCCACTTCTTCCTTCCTGCATGTGTGTGTGTCGCTCTCCGGCCACTAGTGCTGCGTATAGGCACCATTGGAGCTTTTTCAGGATGCCCCTCCTATATGAACTTTCAGAAGCTTTTATTATTAGAGTTTTAATGTGTGGTTAGCTAAATCAGGTACCTATACAGTGCAATTCTATAAATTCCTTGCATAACTGCATGTTGTCAGTTTCACAGTACTTCACTTGGATATACTGTACTGAAGCAGAAATCTCATTGATAATGTAAGGAAATATGACACTTTATTTTGTTCGATTCAATTGTTTCACTTATATGCAAGAGTTAAGTTATTTGCTTTACAGAGAAGAGAGAAGTAGCTTTATGCATTGAAAAATGAGTTCGCACTCATGGTTTTTGCAAGCAGAGGGTTCCAAACTCAGTGGAAATATCAACATATAATACCGAGAATGTATAAGGAGACTGATAAATTACAGAAAGAATTTCTTAATCAATTACTCTTCACTCTTATCTCATTTAGTCGTAACTTTAAAAATAATCAAGTATTTTATTTTAAATTTACTGCGTATGACAAAATCCCATAATCCTTCCCTAGCTTGTGAATTGTAATAATTTTCCAAATTCACTATTTTGCAGTTTGAATTCAAATCCTAGAGAATAGAGAAATTAAGTCAATTTCATAGAAGATAATATTGGTACTTAACAAAACCATACGTGGATCTGTATGAGTTTATTATTTCCATTTGCAAAAACATCGATTTAGTTTAGTTTGTAATTGTCAGGGAAAAATGTAAATTTTGTCCTGGAAAACCTGGAAAAGTCAGGGAATTTCATTTCTGCTTGTTTGTAGCCACCCTGTTAATTGTACACCACAGAGGAAAGGAGAAGGGACGATAGGTTTTTCCCTTTATGCTAATTGGTTCCCTTTATACTAATTGGTTGCCTCTTCCAATGGAGGCAGAAATACTTGGTACTTGTTATTAATAATTTACCATACCCAGCTGATATCATAGGGACATGAGGATGGCAAACGCCCCCCCTTCCAGGAAACGAGAAAATGTGAAGTTCCCCGTGCTCTTAGCAGCATGCTGGGATGCATATATAGGGGGTATGTGGGAGATGGTGTGATCAGCACCATGCTCTGGCCACCTTTACCACCCATTCTTTGATCTCGGCCAATTTGGAGGTGATGTGATCAGCACCATGATTGGGCAGTTTTACCCTCCAGGGTTGCCTCAAGGTACCCATTTATTTGAGGCTAGGTGAGTTCCAGAGCCGCTTTTTGAGGCAGCTTAGATCACCCACCCTGGGAATCACACCCAGGTCTCCAGTGTGGCAGTCAGACACCCTACCGACTAGGCGACCACTGCTCCCCACTGAATGAGAAAAAGTACATAAATATATGCTTTTTTGGCCCATATAAGCATTTTAATGGTATTTAGATGTGCACTAAATTTTACAGCTCCCAGAGAATATTGCCACACCCCTTGTTTATCCACTCATTTTTCCCGACACCGTCACTGTACAACACGCGAGTCACGTAATCCTCATAAAAGAAACTGTTCTCTGCCCTATGCAGAATACGTGTGTCCAAACTTCGCCCCCCTCCTCCCCCAAACAATTGATTTGACATGAATATTTTTCTGTCTGTGAGTACAATATCTATCATCTGCCCATAGAATAAAAGAATCACTTTAACTTGTGCATTTTCAGCTTCATTCTGATGACCAAATGACATGGCATTCGTGAAAAAACCTCAGATTGAAAATAATTTAGTGAAATATAGACTAGATCAAATTGTATTTCTTTAGGAATCTAAACAACTTCCCATTAAAGAAGAAGTGCAGTTCTTATTCAGTATCGAATAGCAGAGGTTGGCAAACTCTTCTTATTTTTTCCCATTACAACGCTGCAGACAAAAAGAAAGGAAAAGTTTTCACAAACTTTAAACCTTTTCGCTTTTCTTTTTCGTTCCGGTCAACTAAGAAGGATTCCGTAAGTCTGTGTGGGCAAAGAAGCGAATGGTGATCGAGTCCTGTTGCCAATTTTACACTCGGAGGAGTCCTGTTGTCAATTTTCCACTCGGAGGGGAAGGGTGAACTTCTGTTTTGTGTAAATTCTAAGGAAGGCACCATTTAGCGAGAATTGGTTTGGCAACAGTGCGCTTGTTGTGTGATCCTGAGGCAGAAGAATCGGCCCATTGTATCTTTACCGAGAATGCAAAAAGTGCATTTTTCCCTTCCTGTCTGTCAAGGAAGATGCTACAAATAAAAGTCGTACACCCCCCCCCCCCCCATCCCTTCCACTGCATAAGACATCATCATGGCTCGGAAAATATATAAAGTGGAAAACGGGAGTTAGAGCGAACGTAGGATCGAGGTGAACATCCTATTATTTAACCTGGCCGGGGCCTGACTGGATGAATGTATTAAGCGGGAAAACGTACAGTCCGGGAACATAAAATCGGGGTTTCACTGTATATATATTTATCAGACCATCAAGTTTATTCCTGTGTAAAGGAGCCCATTTTTGCTTCTCAAATATTTTCAGCAGAATTGATCAGTTTTCCGTGATTTGTATAACACAGGATAATTCAGACATCAGAAAGTGTGACGTCGGTAAATAAACTCGAAATTTCGTGTTTGAGTTTATTTTGCAGTTCATTTCATAACAAAACATGGTAGGAAAATACATCTCACTCCTTTCAAAAACTTGAAAAATGAACATTACAATGTGTTTTTTCTCCTTTTGTGTTTCCGTCAAAAACGAAATATGCATGCCTTTATAACCACCCTGCCTGAAGCTATCAAACACATTTCGGGTTATACCAATAAAAAAAATACAGTTGATGTAAGATATATGTAATAGCTCGCTTTCATACAGCATACACTTACATTTCTGCAAACGCACAAGCAACACCTCGAAGCAACCTTGCACGTAGCTGGCTTCGTACCGAACTATTTCCTTCACTTGACACTGGTACAAACGAAACAGGTAACCTCTCGCGCATGCGCGATACACAAAATCCTGTACGACAGGAAATGGTCATACATTCCTCTCCTTCAATGAAAAATTTCACGAAGGGAGTAAGTGAAATTTTACACTTTTGACATCTTCCATGAATAGTTATTACATGTATAAGTTCTAAATGTTTCACACTTAGGTAATTCAAAATAAAATTAAATTTCCATGATACACAAAAAATAACTCAAATTTTTGTTTCTTAATTTTTAAAGATGATTGATTAATTCATCAAAAGAATTCAAGTCTTGTATCAACCCAAAAATAAATCATGATTATCATTATAACAAATATCTGTGTTTACAAACAAAATATCAAAATATGTAGAATACATATCTGCATACAACATATTTATCTATACTTTCATTTGAATAAATGCTTGTATAACTCTGCGTTTAACTTTTCTAATTGTTTTAAATAATAATCTCTCTTCTCACTTGAACATTTCCATATTCTCAAGTTATCACTATGATGATTATCACTAATATTACCAGTTTTTAAGTCTATTAACTTGAAGATATTAGTTGCTTTGTTGCAAACTACTAAATATGGACCTTCATAAATTTCACAATATTTTTTGATACGATTCCCTAGAAGATTACTAAGGTAGTGAGTTTTGATAAATACTAAATCTAAAACTTTAATCTCAGCTCTATTTTCTTGCCTTACATTATATCTTTCATTCCTTTTCTTTTTTGTCTCTAAGTCCTTAACAGAAGTTATATATAATTTATTTTTCCATTGTGGAACTTCATTGAGGGGTACTTGAAAGTGATTCAGAGTACATGATTCCAGATTTCTATTAAGTTGTAATTCAGATGGAGCATACCCTAAACAAGTATGTATGCTATCATTGAGTAAACTCACAATTATATCAATATACTTGGGCCAATCTTGATGTTTTTCTTTACAAAATACACACATTAGTCTGTTTAGTTCACAATGACTGCGTTCAACCAAATTAGAATTTGGATGGTACATAGGAGTGTATGTTAACTTAATACCTATGTTAGTCAAAGTATTTACATATTTCTTAGAATGGAACACTGCAGCATTATCGCTTACTAACTTATGTGGAATACCAAAGTGTCTTATATATCCTTCTAAGAGGACTTTCACAATGCTATCAGCTGTACTAGATCTCATTGGATAGGCAAATAAATACCTTGTATTAGCATCCTGCAATGTTAACAAAAACCTTTCTCCTTTTGAGCTTCTAACCAAAGGCCCTTGAATATCTAAAAATAAAACAGTTTCACCTCTGTTATAATGTAACTGAAAAGTTCCTTTAGGCGGATGCCTGTTTGGTTTTGTTTTCATACAAATTTCACAGTCTTTAACATAACTCAAAATATCTTTTCTCATACGAGGCCAATAATAAATTTTCCTCATTCTTCTAAGAACTTTATCACCACCAAAGTGGCCCATGTTATCATGATAATTTCTTAATAATACAGAAATCAAAGATTGAGGTATACATATCTTCCATGAATTTTCAAAATGAAAATCTCTCATTAACAAAACTCCATTACATATTTTATAATATTTCTTCCAATTTCTACTTTGTCTTGGCAAATTCATATTCAAACCTTCAGAATTGTTTAAATAATTAATGATAGGTTGAAACACTTCATCATTACATTGTTCTTGCACCAGTATTTCTACTGGTATATCCAAAATTTCATTTCTCAAGACCATATTATTGTTAACATGAACCAAAACAGGTTCAGATCCTTCAAAATGTCTTGATAATAGATCTGCGAGATCATTATCAGAACCTCTACAATATTCCACTGTAAATTGGTATTTCTGAAGCTGGAGAGACCATCGCAACAAACGAGGGTTCCAATTCTTTGAGTGATTTAACCAAATAAGACATTTGTGGTCACATACTATTATGAATTCTCTTCCTAGAAGATATTGGCTACATTTTTCTATACAGAATAATAGACTTAGACACTCTAGTTCTGTTATGGTGTAATGCCTCTCATGATTTCTTAATGTACGACTCATGTAACTTATTACCCTTTTTTCACCATCAACAATTTGAAATAAATAACCTCCAACGCCAAGTAAGGAGGCGTCTCTTTGGACATAAAATCTTTGATGAATATCTGGATGGAAAAGTTTAACATCATTTGAAATTGCTTCTTTCAGTAAATCAAAACTTCTTTGTTCTTTCTCTGTCCACACCCACTTCTTGCCTTTTCTTAATAATTCATACAAGGGAGTACATATAACAGCAAGATTTGGAATAAATTTCCTCATCCATGAGAAACTACCAATGATTTTTTGGAGTGTTTTTATATTTTTTGGAGCTGGAAGATCAAGAATATCTCTTACTCTTTCGGGGTTTACATGAATACCAGTTCTATCAATAATATGACCTAAGTACAGTAATCTTTCTTTACAAAAATATGTCTTTTTCAGGCGTATAGTCATACCAGATTCTTGCAATTTGCAAAATACTTCTCTTAAATGCTTAAGATGAGCTTCAAATGTACTACTACGAACACATAAATCGTCAACATATATTATTACATTATCAGAGAGTGTATCTCCAAGCACTCTACTCATTGCCATGGTGAAAGCCTGCACACCATTGCAAGTACCAAACACAAGTATTTTATATTGATATTGTTTCCCCTCAAAAGAGAATGCAGTATATTTTCTTGATTTTTCAGAGAGTAATACCTGATGGAATCCAGCTGACATATCAATCAGAGTAACATAAGGTTTATCCATAAATCCTTGAACTGCATCTTCAATATTTATAGGTCTAATCTGGCTAATCTTCTGATGCTTATTAATATTACAAAAATCTGTACATATGCGTATACTTTTATCTGCCTTAAGTACTACCACAAGAGGATTAAGATATGGGGAATCACACTGTTCAATAATATTCCATTCCAATAACTTATTGATATAATCACGTACAGCTTGTCTGTAGTGATATGGTATAGGATAAGGTTTCGTAACAAGAGGTTCATCTGTATTAAGTTCTATGTCATGTATGTATTTATTACAATGACCTGGTTTATCATCAAATAAACTTTGAAATTCTACTAGTAAATCAAATAATTTCTCCTTTTCATTGTCAGTTAAAATCTCTCTTGCAAAGTCTTATTCCTTAAATCACTAATACTAGCAACTGTTTCACTCATTTCAGATTTTGTCATTATTCTGAGGCAATCATTTTCTAAATTATTTTCAGATTCAACATAAGTGCATGAAATTGGAATTAACTTAACTAAATGTGAACTTTCTTCTGAATTAAACATCATAGCATTATCTCTGAAGTCAATCTGAGCTTCTATACTATATAAAAAGTCTAAACCTAACAACACATCAACTGATAAATCTCTTACAACAACAAACTGGATTAGAAAATCAATGTTATCCATTTCAAGATTTACACAGAATTTACCTAACACCTTTTGCTTTCTTTTACCAGTATAATCAAGTAAAATTATGTCTCCTACAAGATCAAGTGTAGGACTCTTTACTTCAGACGTTATTTCTCTCCATCTTTTCTCTGACATAAGCGAAATTTCACATCCAGTATCCAATAAACATCTATTCTTTACTCCATTAATGTTCGCAAAAAGAAATGTAGTACCTTTTATCTTATTTCTTAAATTCACAGGTAACACCATATTACTTGAGTTATACTGTGCTTCATTTTCCAATATATCCTCGTAAAAATCAATATCTATCGTACATACAGTTTTCAATTGAGCTTCACTCATCTTCGGTTTAGATATTACATTACAAACCTCCTTTACATGAGTTTCAATGTCAGAATTAATTACAGACACAACACCATTGTCTTCATCTATGCTACTATGTGTCGTCGTAACAGTAGACTCGCATCTTAGTTTAAAGGTTGTGATTGCATGAACAAAGGTTCATTCGCTCTAGGCGAAGAATCTACATTTCTGTTTCTGTGTCTTCAGAACAAGATCTCAGTCCACTAATTTGAGAATTTCCTAATACAGACTCTCTCATAAATCTACTATGACTATTATTACTAACTTGAATATTGTTATACGGTACTGTATTTGTACTACTATTTCGATAACTAGTTCCACTTGCAATTCTCTCATTACTATCATGTCTAATAATGTCATCATTACTAACATCGTAACTATATCTACTTCTTCTACTTATATTTGAATCATTCCCACTTCTATTAGGTAGTCTATAACTTGATTGAGGATGGTTAGGTCCTTGAACCCATGACCTTTGTCTTACATTCCCATTTCGGTTAGACATGTTTTGATCTCTATCAACATTGCCACTATTTTCATTCACGTAATTTCTTTGAAAAGAGTTTGTTATAGGTAGTTTATTCCTAACTGTATCACCTTGTACAATTTTCACTTGTCTTACACCTACAAATCTACCATCTCTTTTTGTTTCTTGTTCATACCCTGTATATAATGCTTCATGTCTAGCTACAAGCTCAGCTGCTACATTCAAACTTATGTATGGCTGATTTAAAATAGCTTCTTTTACTTTTACAGGTAACTGTTGAGCTACTAGAATTATCTTTTGTTGATCACTCATATCAGGCTGTATTGTGTTGAACAGATTAATCTGAGACCAAAAGTAACTCAAAAGAGACTGTTTGAACTCTTTAGAATACCTTTTACACAAAATATTAGCCAAAAGAGTCGATTTCCATGAAGAACTCTCGAATACATTTAAAAACATAAGCTTAAATTCATCATAACCACATATTTGTGCTTTCTCTTGTAAGTACCAGTTTTTAGCAACTCCTTCTAATAACAATGGAATGTATCTCATGTATTCATTTCTCGACACATTCAACATTTCAAACCTATCTTCCACTTCCTGTAGGAACTGGGAAGCTAAATAATCGGTTCTTGTTGCATTAAACTTAGGAAATCTATCTACATCAGAATATTTTAATATTCCTTGCTTTAATTTTTTTTCTGACCTTCTAAGCCTTTGTTCTGAATCACTATCAGAACTATTATACTCTGTTACATTTACTTTACTTAACCTACTATCACGTTTACTTTCAGTGTTTTTGCCATATGGAAATCCTACATTTATATCAGCCTTATCTTTATTCCCTTTCACTTTTGCTTGATATTCAGAACCTGAAGAAATACTTTCAGGATTATATTCCTTTTCAACATAATTTTGTTTTTTTCTGTACGTAATATGTTCAGATACTTTACTCGGAAAAGATACCTTATTTTCATTCTTAGATTTCGATAAAGAACTTACATCTATTCTGGATTCTCTATCTACGTATGTGTTACAAGGAACATTCATACTAGACGAAATGTTATTTAAACTAAGTTTCAACATGCCTATTTCATTGCTCAAATCTCTTAATTGATATTCCATGCCAACGCATTTCCCTTCTATTACGTCAATTTTATGTGTAATATCAGAAATTTGCTGAACACAGCCTTTTACAGTAGTATCACATTCTGTAATTTTACATTTGGTAGACTGCACACTTTGATTCAAATCTTGAAAAGTATGACCTACTTTTGTATTTAATTCGTTCAATTCTTTAGCAAGATCTTGTAAACGAACATCATAATTATCTGACCTTACTTTTAATTCTTTCGCACTATATTCATTACTCTTAACAAGATCGAACAAACTAGCAAACTTAGCCTGATCTTTATCCATTGCTTTCTTTATTTCAACAAACACAGTTTCGTTTTGCTTTACTTGATTGTCAAAAACTTCTCGTAATTTAAAGTTTTGTGCATTGCAATTATCCGCAATCTCATTAATTTTACCTTCTAAATGATTACGTAATTCTAAAACTTGTTGTTTGAACACACCTGTACATTCTTTCATATTTGCTTTATCGTCGGCTATTTTCTTTTCTATTCTATTTTCCAACGACACAAAATCTTCTTGAAGTAACTCAACCTTTGCATTCAGGTTACATTCAATCCTCACTATTTCACTTTTTACGACATCACTTTCTTGCTTCAACGAGATTTCAACTTTACACACACTTGAATTAATTCTTTCTTCAACGTGTTTGGTTTGCTGGATTAACTCCTTACCTTGTTCTCGTAATTGTCCCTGCATCTCGTTGCTCTGCTCTTGTAGTTTTTCGAACATAAGAGTTTCCATTTGCTTTAAAAGCTGCTCCATTTCTTTCGCCTTTCCTGACATGATTACTGCACTGTAACGTCTTCGCACACAGCTGGCGAGGAAAAAAACTGAATCGCAAAGGTCACGTGGTCGCTACACTGCCAGTCGCTCTCTATCTTAACAGTCCATACGCGCTGAGTAATGCTCGTTCGTTTCGAGTCCCTGTGACGGGTACGCCAAGCTTTGTATAACCACCCTGCCTGAAGCTATCAAACACATTTCGGGTTATACAAATAAAAAAAATACAGTTGAAGTAAGATATATGTAATAGCTCGCTTTCATGCAGCATACACTTACATTTCTGCAAACGCACAAGCAACACCTCGAAGCAACCTTGCACGTAGCTGGCTTCGTACCGAACTATTTCCTTCACTTGACACTGGTACAAACGAAACAGGTAACCTCTCGCTCATGCGCGATACACAAAATCCTGTACGACACTCTAACACTGTAGATGGTATTTCATTTCTGTGGCAGAGTGCATTAAGTGGTTGATTTTCGATGTTGCCACTGCAGTTCTTCAAGTCTCAGTTACTACTGTTAGACTGCCATTTCTTGTGATATGTTTTGCTTATACATGCTAATAATGAAGAAAATGTGAGAACAAGTATTCTTGAGTTACCAGCAAGGTTAAGTTGGAATTCACTTAATGCCAATTGACCCTGTCTGGTAACCCAAAAAAAGGTTTGAATCGCATCTCCAGGAGATCTACAATTATACATTTTTGCCTCCCAATAATGAAATAAAAAAATTGAAGAACAAGCATTTTTGAAATTTTACACAAAAATTGTGATTCAGCAAGTCAATATGGCCACTACAATAAGCAAAAGTGAATGGAAAATCCAGTATGTAATGCTGTTACAAAGCCAAATTGAAAATAGTTAATGTGTCTTGAAGAAAAAACATTAAAAATGTGTAATGTACCTATTGGAAAAGTACTGCATCACTTTTACTGGAGAGGTTTCTGGTCATTTGGATGTGCCATCAGCTCTATGGATGCTGTCACTTGATATTTGTTGCGAAGGATAACGAAAGACCAGTCTTCCATGACATTGCTTGCATTCCTACACTTTGGAAGAAAATCTTAAAAAGGGCAAGGGAGTGAAAACATGTAAATATCAGAAAATTTTGGAAATCAGGTATCTGCCACCACCCCCTCACTGGCCTGTTTACAGGCCTTCTTTTTTATTTTAAGAATGTCAATTTTTGTTAAAAAAATATAAATTCTTTTTTAAAATATTATTC
Source organism: Lepisma saccharinum (assembly GCF_977018435.1). NCBI lineage: Eukaryota > Metazoa > Arthropoda > Insecta > Zygentoma > Lepismatidae > Lepisma > Lepisma saccharinum. The sequence continues at coordinate 74,775,750 of NC_139232.1, forward strand.
CATGTGCTATCATTAAATTATAACTTACCCACATACATACAACTAGTGCATTGTGTGATCTGCTTGAAAGTTACATCGATCTGTATTAACTAAGGTTGGGCTGCTACGAATCTATTGGTATCAGCCAGTAATTTTCTGGAATATGATACCTAGTGGAGTCAGTGAAATGCCATGTGACACTTTAGCTCTTGCGGAATACACAGGATCATATATCAGCCATGAAATTTAAACTAATATTTTCTGATACCAATACCACTGAAAAGTGCAAACTAGATGGTATTTTCCCTCAAATGGAATCCCGTGAGAGCCTTCTCAGATATTTTAACCTAGCAACTCTTGACAACAGATGCATCATGCACCAGCTCATTTTCCTCCACAAAATCCTAAATAATCACATTGAAGCTCCCTTTGCCCTGTCACAGCTCTATTTCTACGTCCCCTCAAGTTAAGACCAAAAAAGCTACTCTTCAGCCTCCGCAACGAAGTAGAACCAATCCACTGGCAATATCCCCAATTTGGAACATGGCAAAACATTTAACAATATCATTAAAAGTGAAAACAGTGTGGACTTATTTTGCTCAACTCCAATATTGAACAGGAAAATATTAAAATTACATAAATTGTGATAAGATCTGTAAGTTTGTTAAATGTGTTTTCTGTCTATATATTATATTACATTGATCTGTGCAATTAATCAATAATGTTCTCAACTTTTGCATAATGAACGCAATAACTGGGTAATATACCTGTTGCGTTCAATTTCTGAAATATTTAAATAACAGCTGGTGCAACTGCATCAGTATCAGCTCAGCTCTAATTGCCATGCATTTTATTGAATTTTTTATGGTGAATTTTCTTGGAAAATGGTTTAAGTGTACACATCGATTGAGAAAATTGCATGTGTATATTTCTAATTTCTCTGTTCCCAATTGAGACATGATTCATTTGAGGCCATTGGATATTGAAATAAATATTGAAGTATTTTTGCAATTTATTCTTTCTTGTTCCACAGGAAGAATCCAGTTTCAGTGGCAGGGATTCGGATGCAGAGTTCGAGCAGATGCTGCAAGAGGCAGAGGAGGTTTCAAAGAAAGACCTGGAGAATGAACCCCCGCCAAGGAGGAAAGCAAAAACAAAGATTGGGGGGAAGAAGAAAAAGAAGAAGACAAAGACTACTTCAAAATACCCCGGTGCGGAAGGAGCCGATGGATATGAGGTAAGTTCTCTATACAACTATGTTATCATCAAATACAGGTAGATCAGTTGTCAATAACTCTGCTGATAATTCTAGTGATCTCTATTGGAATGGGGTCTCCCCGATGGCGCAGTGGTAGCGTCGTCCCCCGGGTTCGATACCCGGTGGAGCCACATAGTGGTTCGGATCTCACTTAAAACTGTAGGTCCAGTCTCGATTAGCCTTACTGTGCATAAAGTGGACTTAAAACACCAAATCAATCAATCAATCAATCTATTGGATTAGTTTTCTCATGGAAAACCTTTTGCAGTTGCCTGATTACAAACAGTAAATCTTTTTCTCTTTGTCAGTTATTTTATGTTGCTTATCTACCCCGTGCGCTAATTGCAATGATGAAATGGATAGTGGGAGAAACAAAATGAGAGAGACACCCATGACTTATGCAGGGTTTGAAACTGTAATTCCTGGCTTCGTGGTGTGCGACACTGAACGCATTAAATAAAAAGGTGAACCCATGTATTATTCTCAGAAGATTTGCACTTTTTTACCAGATTTTAGAAAACAATTTTGGTGTCCGTAAATTGTAAATTTCTGCTTTATTAATGTCAGTTAAATTGTCATATTGTCCATATCTAATATCCATTAACTTACTCTTTCCATTTCTAGAAGAAGAAAATAATACAAAGTTGTCTCATATATTCTTTTATGATCTGTGTTGTTTCAGGTTACGCACATTAAAAAAATATGTATGTGAAGAAAATGCTATTTATGTAACTAACTGCATGCTCCAGTCAGTAGGATGGCTTGACTGCCATGCGGGAGACCCATGTTTGATTTACAGGGTGGGGATTTTTCTGATATATCTCCCTGGATAGAGCAGCTCTGGAGCTTACCCAGCCTGGGTGCTTTTAGGGGAAGGGGGCAGGGGTAAAGATGTCTGTGAATCACATCATCTCTAGAATGGCTAGATCGTGAATGCATTGGAACCCATAACACCTGTGTCCCTTCTTGACATAGTGCGATGCATATGAATTAGCTTGGTTGTTAAATTTTATTTATGTATCTATTTGCATTGTATGAGCCCGGTGGTCTAGTTGGAATGGCATCTGACTGCCATGCAGGAGACACCCGGGTTCGGTTTCCAGGGTGTGTGATCTGAGGCTGTAATTTTTCAGGCCTTGTCCCTGCATAAAGCAGCTCTGGGGCTCACCCAGCCTCAAATCAATGGGTACCTTGGGGGGGGGGGGGTTAAAAAAGGTGGCCGGAGCATGGTGCTGATCGCATCACCTCCAAAGTGGCGGAGATCATGAATATGTGGAACCCTACCACTACATTCCGTAAATGCACCTTCATGGCACATTGCAATGTGCACAGGGAACTTTACCTATTTGCATGGCTTTCTTGTTGGTTGTATGTGTGCAAGTATTAATGGAGATAACAATTCCAGACTGACCACCAAGATTACTGTGAAGTGTGCCAGCAAGGAGGGGAGATCATTCTTTGCGACACGTGCCCACGAGCTTATCACTTGGTCTGTTTAGACCCGGAGCTAGAAGAGACACCTGAAGGAAAGTGGTCCTGCCCTCATTGTGAGGGTGAAGGAGTACAGGAGGAGGAGGAGGATAATGACCATATGGAATTCTGCAGGTGAGTGAGCGTATTTATCCTTTGGCAGGATAAACTGCATTGCATATGTTGTCTATTGTGATAGTGGAAATGATTTTGACTTGATTAGCACAGATCAGGATTTCCATAAAACGCTGGTATTCACATTTTATTTTTTTTCTCAGCGACAGAGAAACTTTACTGACACTATAAATTTGTTCCTACACTACACAATCCATATCGGTTCAGTCATGGAGAGTATAAAACCCATATCTAACCTAAGTTAATTTCTATCGCCATTCCTTTAAATGTAACCTCTTGCATTTATCACATTTAGGCCAAGCGAGTGATAACCATCTGAGAGATGAATGAGAAATAACTACATCACCCAATTCAATCTAGAGGTTCTTGGTTCGATCCCAAACGCAGCATGGGAGTTGCGTTACGAATTCATCCCATGTGTCTAATGACAGTGATTTTTCCAGATTCCACAAATTATATGAGAATTATTAGCACTAAGTGTTAAACTTAAATTTTACATCGATGTGAAAAATTATCTGCAAGTAGACTTCATTGTAAAAACGACCATGAAAATTTCAGAAATTGCCAGTGTGACTGTAAATGTAACACAACTACTATTGATCCAATATTTCATATTTGGCATGCACTTGAAAAAATGTAGAAATTTTATCATAATATCTATCAATTATTTGTTTGACTGTAATAAACCACATAATTCCATTAAATAAATTAGACATTTGTTCAGTTTGGAATAACTGCATGCAGGTAACTGTACATCTGATAAATTAAAAACAGGTGATTTTTGCGTAAGACTTTTTCCAATGCACAATTTTTGTACCATGACATTCATATTTTGTCTAGCTTACCAAGCACCTAGAGCTGTGGGGGTCTAGTCAGTAGGACAGCTGACTGCCACGTGGGAGATCTGGGTTCTATTCACAGGGTGAATGATGTAAAGTTGGAATTTTTCTGGCCTTGTTCATGCATGAAGTGGCTTTGGGTTCACCCAGCCTCAAATCAATGGGTACCTGGGTGCAACCCTGGAGAGTAAAGGTGGTTGGAGCATGGTACTGATCACATCACCTCCAAAATGGAAGAGATCAAGAACATATGGGGCCGTACCCCCACATCCCCTAAATGTGCCTTCATGTCATGGTGCTATGTGCATGGGGAACTTTACCTTTTTTCACCTTTTGCCAAACACCTTTGACTTGACACTTTCTTCCCATAGAATGCCCTCCAACTTCCTTGGCAAGATACTTCCGGAGAGACTTGAAAGGCTGTTATTGTGTTTTGAGCTCCTATCACTGGAGGGAACCTCATCTTGACATGGTCCAGAAAGAAGTGGCCAGCTGCATGTCAATTTTGCAAGTGGAGAAACTTCAGTGCCAGGATCTCCAAATGGTGAAAAGCAAGGCGAGCAGCCTTGTCAAGCCACCCTGGAAATGTATTGCTGAGGAAATGGGAGGATATTCTACAGAAAGATGATGGCATTGAGTCAATTGTACTTGGCATGCTGGAAAAAAAACAAATTTTATTGTAGAAAAATGATGCCTTGGTACGAGTCTTAAGCATGAATTGAGTGATTGGCAGGTTGAAGCATCAAGAGATGGCATGACATTGAATGAGTAGGAATTTCTTGATAGGTGAAGGATATTAATTAATATTGTGAACAGCTTTGGTTACAATGTTCAAGAATCTGCAATGCTATTAGTAGGAATCAGTAAAGAGACTGGTATTGGTATCAGTTCAAAGTGGCATTGGCCCAGCCTCATGTTTTTTTTACTTAGCCCTTTTGGCCCTCCTTGCTTTTATCCATTATATATATATATATATATATATACACTAATGAAGGAGACAGTAAACACTTACCACACGAAGAGAAATTATTCTATATTTCGCGATCTATGTCGCATTGTCAAGTTGAAGAAGAAAGATCGGCGTTACTAAGCGAAGAGGCACAGAATACTGACCGTAGCATCTCTACGGTCAGTGTTGCCAGAAACAGTTGATAGATGACGAGAAGTACTTTCACCAGTGTTTACTGTAAGGTGGGTGGGTAATTTTTGGGAGGAGAGGAAAGGGTTACTGGTTGGCTAGGTTGAGTCCGGGGGGTATAGTGGCGTGCGTGCCTGTTATGTAGGCCCTTTCCCAGCGCCTGCGGAAAGATGTGTCAGAGCGGGGGGGTAAAAGATGGATGATGGCAACACGGAAGCAGTTGTTGAAGGTGGTGTTATGGCTGTTGGTGTGGATGGCAACAGTGAAATTGGAGTTTTGGGTGGAGGAACGGTGATTATTAATCCTTAGGTTCAAGGGGGTGGAGGTTTCGCCTATGTAGAAGTTGCCGCAGATTTGGCAAATGAGCGTGTAAATTAAGTTGGATGAGTGGCAGGTGCCCTTAGGGTGAAGGGTGAACTCGCCTGCCGCTGTGGGGATCAGGAGGGTGGGGGAGGTGATGAGTATGGGGCAGGTCTTGCATCTGGGTTTGTTGCACCTGTGAGCTGGGGGGAGTGGTGTGGATGGGGTGGGAGTGTTTCGGACCAAGATGTTTTGGAGGTTGGGGGGGCGACGGAAGACGACCCTGGGTTTATCCCGAAAGATGTCCCTGGTATCAGGATCACTGTGCAGGATGGGGAGGAGGGAGTGGAGGGTATGTCTGATTTTCGTAATATGGGGGTGGTATTGGGTGATCAGGGTTGGAGGGTTGGTTTTAGGTTGTTTGGTGCGGTTGTGGGAGTTGGCTCTGGTGATTTGTTTGTTGATGAGGGATAGCCACGGTTGGTTAGGGCTTGGTGCAGGCGTAGGTTGTAGTTTTGGCGGGATGAGGGGGATGAGTTGAGGCACTGGCCTCTGAGGGCAAGGGAGAATGGGATGGCTTTTTTGGTGTGGTAGGGGTGTGAGCTGGAGTAGTGGAGATACTGGAGGTGGTTGGTCGGTTTAATATGTATGGAAGTTTCCAAGTGGTCTCCCGCAATGTGGATGTCCACATCAAGGAAGGTCACTTGGTCTTTTGAGTGGAACCAGGTGAATTTGAGGGTGGTGAAGTCGTTAAGTTGGTTTAGGAATGTAGTGAGGGAGGGTTCGCCATGTGTCCAGAGGAGAAAAATGTCATCTATGAATCTGAGCCAGAGGAGTGGTTTCAGTTGCTGGGAGTCAAGGAATTCCTGTTCCAGCCTGCCCATGAACAGGTTGGCATAAGAGGGGGCCATGCGGGTACCCATGGCTGTGCCACGTATCTGCAGGTAATGTTGATCACCGAAGCAGAAGTTGTTGCAGGTAAGTACAAGGTTGGCTAGTTGTATCAGGAAGTGAGTGCTGGGATTGTGGGGTTTAGGTCGGCAGTTAAGGAATGATTCTGTGGCACGGAGGCCATGGGCATGGGGAATATTAGTGTAGAGGGATGTGACGTCAACAGTTGTGAGGATGGTGTTGGGTGGTAGGGGTGGTAAGTTTTGGATGATGTTAAGGAAGTGGTTGGTGTCACGGAGGTAGGAGGGCAGGGCTTGGACGAGGGGTTGGAGGTGAGAGTCTAGAAAGGCTGAAATGCGTTCAGTGGGTGAATTGTAGCTGGACACAATGGGTCTCCCGGGGTTGTTCGGTTTGTGAATTTTCGGGAGGAGGTAGAAAGTGGGGGTGCGGGGGTTGTCAGGTATGAGTGAGGAGATGGTGGAATTGGATAGGCCTTCAGGGGGTCCTCGGGAGAGGACAAAATCCCGAATTTTGTCAAGGTGTGTGGTAGATGAATCAACCGTGGTGGGCTTGTAGGTTGATGAATCAGAGAGTTGACGGGAGGCTTCCGCCACGTAGTCAGAGGAGTTCATGACTACTGTGGTGGACCCTTTGTCGGCAGGGAGGATTTTGATGTCCGGGTTGTTGCGGAGGGACCGGAGGGCTTGGTGCTGGGCTGGGGTTAGGTTGTGGTGGGAAGAGGAGTTTTGGAGGTATGTACTGTCAGAAACATTGTTCACAACAGAGGTGATGTATCTTTCAAGAGGGTGGTTGTTGGGAAGGGAGGGGGGATCATGGGGGGAGGGGGGGCAGAATTGGAGGAGACTGGGATGTATGTCTGAGGGATTAGCATTGGAGGGGGGATTCTTGGCCCAAAAATACGTCCACCTAAGTCTGCGGGCGAAGGTTTGTATGTCAAATAGTAGCCGGAAGTTGTTAGGGGTGGCGGCTGGGGAGAAGGTAAGACCTTTGGAAAGAACGTCAATTTCGGTGGTTGTGAGGTTGTGGTTGGAAAGGTTCAAGACGGAGGTGCAGTCAGTGGGTGGAGGGGGGTGAGGAGTGTCAGTGTGCTGGGGGCATCTTTTGTCCGAGGACTGGTGCTCTTCTGTGATGTGGTGGGAGGGGGGGCATGGTTAGAGATGGTAGGTTGGGGTGGAGTGGGTAGAGGTAAGGGTGGATCTGGAAGCAAGGGACATGCAGTTTTGTGGTGGTGTTGTGGTGGGAGGGGGAGGGGGAGGGTGCATCCTGCATTCAGGGCTTGTCGGCAGAGAATGGAAAGTTTTTGCAGGTGTTTCTGGTTGAGGTTGTGGGCTATGGATTGGGAAAGGTTCCAGAGTGTGTTGATTTGGTTGTTGTTGTTGCCTGGGGTCAGTAGGAGGATTTTGGTGAGGGACTGGATGGAAATCGAGAGTTCTCGAGTCCGGTGGAGCTGTGATTTGTACATGGTTAGGGTTAGTTCGGCAGCAAAAGTTCTCGCTAGGGGGCGAATATTGGGTTGAATATCGGGGGGCATGGCTGAGAAAGGGAGTTTGGGCGTCAGGCTTTTGGGAGTTAGGCCTAATAAGAGGCATGAATGTAAAAAACGTGTGTGACAAACAGATTTGGTGAAGGAAATAATGAGTGACCGGAGTCGGGAGAGTTGGCGTGAGTTGTACACAAAAGGGTTCATATCCAAAAAGGAACAAAAACACAGGAATAGGATCAGAAAAGGTGCCAGAAGGGCGGATAAACACTAATGAAGAAGGAGACAGTAAACACTTACCACACGAAGAGAAATTATTCTATATTTCGCGATCTATGTCGCATTGTCAAGTTGAAGAAGAAAGATCGGCGTTACTAAGCGAAGAGGCACAGAATACTGACCGTAGCGTCTCTACGGTCAGTGTTGCCAGAAACAGTTGATAGATGACGAGAAGTACTTTCACCAGTGTTTACTGTTTACTGTTATATATATATATATATATATATATATATATATATATATATATATATATATATATATCTTTATTTATTTTTTTTGCTTGGTTTATTTCAGGATATGCAAGGATGGCGGAGAGTTATTGTGTTGCGATTCGTGCCCATCAGCTTATCACACATTCTGCCTGAATCCTCCACTTACAGATATACCCAATGGAGACTGGAAGTGTCCTAGGTGCTCAGTAAGTATTCAGCTTTTTTTTTTTAAGGTGTTATCATGTTTGTATGTTTATCATGGAATTATTATTTTTTGTTTGTTTTAATTTCAAAATTAGATGTTTTAATATAATTGCAAAATTGGAACTTATGTGATTCCACTTTCAACTGATAATGGTAACTCTTAGTTTCTGGTACTTTTCCCCTGAATATCACACCAACATTGTCTAATGTTTATCATCAGTCTTGAAGCATCAAAGTAACAGCAAAACCAGATTTCAGAATAGGACAACATATAAACAATATTTTGTGGAGAAAATGATCACTGAAGGTGTTTAAGCCTACCAACATGGCATGAAATACCATCATTTTTTATGCTGTGTTATTTTATTGGTTGCTTGCAGATATGTCAAGCACATATAAATAAGGCAAATTACATAGGAAGTTTTGTTTTGAATTTTTTTTAATGTTATGAAACAATAATAGACTATAATGAAATGCTTTGTTTCTCAGGCGAAACCTCTTGCGGGGAAAGTGGCAAGGATTCTGACATGGAGATGGGTCCAGCCGAAAGATGGGAAAGAAAAGTCAGATGAGTCGAAGGAGAATGAACAGCCTTCGACATCGACAAGTAAGAAAGCACAGCCAAAGAGGCAAAGGGAGTTCTTCGTCAAATGGCACGACAAATCTTACTGGCATTGCTCATGGATCTCTGAACTCCAGGTAATTATTCTCTAGTGATCACAGTAAACTACATTCTTTTACTGATTTATTTATATTGACAATGCATTATTTATAAAATATTATGCATAGCTTTATGAATCACTAGGACCACATATTTATGGTGAATAAAAGATCAAGATATTGGTACAAAAACTGGGAACATTTCGGCATTGAAAGTGGTATATAAAGTGACATTTCGGTGTTAAAATGGTGAACGTAGCCCTAAATTTGATTAAAAAATTACTTATTGCACAAAATAAACATTTCCCTTCTAATGGCACATTTATGTAGTTATCAGAGTATTAACTTTATTCCTGTGTAAAGGAGTTCATTTTTGCTCTTCTAATATTTACAGCAAAATTAATAAATTTTTCCATCAGTTGCAAACTCTCAGGATAATTCAGACTTCAGAAAGTGCTGTGTCTGTACATAAACTAAAAAAATCTTGGTGATTTTTCAAATACCAGTAACTGTAACAAGAGTTTTTTTAAAAAAAATTAACTGAAAGTTATACATAATTTAAAGTTTCCATTTATTTTGCAACGATATTTTGTGAAAAATTGTACTTTTTATTCATATCACTATTCTGACGTGATTCTTGAATATTTGAAGGAAAGAACTGGTAAATTGATGCTTATAATTTAAGATGAATGCTCACCCACTAATGTTAATACATATTTTAAACAACTTTTAATTGTTACAATTTTCAAACATTGATATTGGTATTATTGTTGCCCCATGAAAGCTAATCAGCCTTTAAAATCTTGATCTCTACCAAATATTGACCTGAGACTATTTGCAGTTTAGGTGAAATGTCTAACCATTGTAATTATTTATATGCTAATTATGTATCAGTATTGTGATTATATGTGTTATTGTTGCAAATACATGTTGGAGGAAATCTGTAATTATTAATGAATTTATTTATTTTCTAGTTTGACGTGTTCCATTCAATAATGTACAGATGCTATGTGAGAAAGTATGATATGGAAGAACCTCCAAAATTAGAAGACCAACTGGATGAAATGGATATACGCATGAAGAAGATCAGAGCAGCAAATGTGGATGAACAGGATTTGGAGGAAAGGTTCTACAGGTAAGTAATAAGTTATGTATGCCCAGAGAAGACAGTTTATTATTTAATTTACCAAAGATTGTTTCAAGCTGTGACATTATTATTGTAAATACATAAACTCCATTTTTACTTCTGATTGTTGGAGCCACATATTTATGGTTTGGCACAAAACCATTTGGGATCAAAAGTGGTATATAAAATGGAATTTTGGTGTTTAAATGGTGAATAAAATCTTAAATGTGATCTAAAAACTATAATTAAGGTACTCACGTTTTCCGCAAAGCTGTTTTACATTATTTTCTATTAATTTCGGTAGCCACTGCCACCATCCTCGTTGGAATTTGTTGTGTTGTTGCTTGGCACATTTCAACAACAACGAATTCCAACGAGAATGGTGGCAGTGTCTCTCATTCCCATAGTATGAATAAAAACTATACTTAGTACACAAAATTAACATTAACATAGAGTATTAGGTTTATTCCTGTGTAATGAAGTCCATTTTTGCTTCTCAAATATTTACAGCAGAATTAATAAATTTTCCATGATTTGCATAACTTGCAGGATAATTCAGACCTCAAAAGGTGTCATGTGTCTAAATAAACTCTAAATTTCGTGTTTGAGTTTATTTCGCATTTTGTTGTTCATTTTGCATCATTTCGTGACAAGACATTGTAGCAAAATACATGTCACACCTTTTTCAAAATCATGAAAAATGAACATTACAATGTGTTATTTCAAATTTCGTGTTTCCATCAAAGAAGAAATATACATGCCCATACTGATTGTTCACTCAACTATTCCCAGTTTACAAGTTATATGTTCAACCAAACTTCAAGTGTATTTTTACATATAAAGGCCACTAAGTGTGAAAACTCCTTTCCAGAAAAAGTACAGATGAATCAAACATTCTAACATGGAAACAATTGTGAATTTGCCATGTTGAATTCAGAGAACATACACAAACATACAGAGACTGACATTTACTATTTAGTAATGATTCAATAAAAACATGTATCTCGGAACATATCTGACCCATGTTATGTTCCAAATTCTAAAACCAGTCTTGGTATATACTCTGTACCATGAAGCATTTGGTGGAATTACCTTTTGATACAGCTTATCTATCAAATATTGTAAGGGTTAACAGAAGTGTTGCTTCACTGTAGTTTTTGTTCTGAGGGTTGTACCTCTGTTTTTCTTTTACAGCATATAAAATACATTTTTTTTTCCTTTTCTAGGTGGGGAGTGAAACCAGAGTGGCTGATAATACACAGGATATTGAATCACAAATCGCTGAGTAATGGACGCACAAGATATCTTGTGAAGTGGAGGGATTTGCCATATGACCAGGCAACTTGGGAATACAGTGATGAGGATATTGTAGGATTCAAGAATGCAATTGATTATTATCACGTACTTATCACCAATTTTCTTTTGTTTGCTCTTATAATTCTAGGGGTGTTCAGGAAAAAGCACTCATGTCAATAAATACAATTTTACAGCAGACAGTCTTTACGTTTATTCTTTTAAAAGCAAACATTACAGACATGATATACACATTAGATCATGACTGTTTAGAATCTTTACACATGCCCAATATAAAATTATATTCATGTTAAGGGGAATAAACAACGTGGTTGATAATATAAGAAGAAGAAAGCAACAGAAAATTACAGTTTCCGACTTAAGTGCCTTTTCCCAAACACCCTAGAATTTTTCTTAACTTTCCCAGAATCAATATATTCTAACAATTTAGATTATAATAATACAGGCTGGCCACAAAAAACTATACCCAAACTAAATGAGGAGTGTTAGTTGGTTTGGGCAAGTCCATCTGTAAATTACATGTTAAAATGTAACAGTAACAATTTTTAATCCTTCATGTATTATTTTCTTCCAAGTGTTGAGCCTAATTCTGACAACGTTTTCGTATTTGTATTTTTTTATCGTACGTTGCTTTTTTGCCACTTTTGGCTAATTGTGACAATGAGAATGAATGATGATTGGATGAAATTGATGAAGGATCACTTACAGAAAACACCTATGCCCTGGTTGAGACTCAAACCTGAGAACTTCTGTGGAAAGATCAGAACTTGACAACTTAATTATGCTCAGCCACTGACTTCTTCTTTTTTTTTTGTTACCTGATACTCAGTGGGTGAGTGTTTGCCACAGCATACTAAGATTCCAGGGGTCTCAGGTTCAAATCCCAGCCGAGGCATGGGTATTCTTTGGTAAGTGTCCCTTCATCAATGTCATCATATCATTGTGATTAGCCTAAAGTGGAAGAAAAGCAACACTAAATAACACAACTCAAATCAAATCAAAACCTGATACTTGTAAGAAAATTAAAATTCATAGGTTAGTGGCAAAGAAGTAGTAGAGCATCATTATCATCATTAGTATTGAATGTAACATGCTGCATTTCTGACCAAGGAAAAGTCTTTCATCTGTATAACAAAATCTCAGTGAGCCTATTTAGAGGTAACGTCCTGATTTCTCTCTACTGGTGGTATAGTACATTTTGCCTCTGACTTATGAAGATGTAATTGCTATTTTATTTTTCCTTTTCAGGAGTTACGTTCTGATTATTCATACAAGAGGTCAAAGAAGGGCAAAGGGAAGAGGTCGAAAACAAGGGAGCTTCAGGATGATGATGATGATAGACCGTGAGTGTAATTTTCCTAATTTGAAAATATGTACAGATGAATGAATGCAATTGTTTTGGGGGGGGGGTCATAATCTAAGTGCTGTCCTGAAGTTAGGATGAGGATTTATACACAAATGCATCTTTTTAATGAAATTACGTGTTTAAAAAGATATTTGTTTTCTTATGCATTTTAACAGAAATGAAGTAAATGAAACTACATTTGTGTTACATACTTTGGCAGTTTTTGCCATGAATACAGGAAAACCTCGTTAATACGAAGTTCAAGGGACCAAAAAATGTCAACTTTGTATTAAACGACTTCGAGTTACCCAAACTTTTCAAGATGGCGCCTGTTTTCAGGTGTAAATAAAGTAGAGTATAAATTACCACCACAAAGGATGTTTTATACTTGGTGGTAGCTCAGAAAATAAGCTTTATATGTACTATGTAATAATATTGTACGTTTTAAAGAAAGCGTAAAAAATGTTACACATAATGAGAACACTGGGCTTAACGCGGACAAAAAGATTCCAAGGAGACGGTTAACACCATTTATCCTGGCTAGTTATACAACCGGTTATGCACGGGATGCATGTTGTGGCAAAAAGTCTTTTAAAAATGGTATTTTCTTTTAATTGTGCAAAGTCATTGCTCTTCCACAAAATTCTTACAATTTTTGTTCATAAGAAACCCGTTTGCACGGAGACCTACAGAAAGGAAAACAATCTCGTTTATTGCAAGAAGTGAAACTCGGAAGAATCTTGACAGTAGTCACACTGGCGCGAGCAAGAGACGGGAGATAATCAGACAGAATGAATATTGGATTTTATGTGCGTTCACTAGAACATTGTCTGTTACAGGATTAACTGGTAAGAGAAGATTCTCTTGGGAGAGAACACAACCTTTCCCTGGCACAAAACAAAACAAAAAAATCGGGGCTGTAAATTTCGTTTTGGTTCGGCTGTCTAAAACACATCGTAAAAAAAGTCAGCTATTCTTTGCTTCAGTTAACTTCATATTCCCCCCCCCGCTTTGCAGGGATCAGTTCAACCTCTTCCTCAACTTCCATTGTAATCCACTCTGAAAAAGTAAACACACAACTTGCGATCAGTTTTCACTGAATGTGTATCCTACGACACATTAAACAGTGCCGCACTCGATAATCACTCTGGTTTGGATCCCACTTTAAACTGTATATATAGTCCCGCTTAGCTCATCAGCATAAAATGAACTAAAAACAAGCTTTACGAAACTTGTGTATTTTCAGATTAATCGACAAATTTATTGTAGGTTTCAGGAGTATTCTGGAGGTCAACAAACACTCGCTCCGCCTAAACTTTTCCTCTCTTCCTCTCGTATTCGTACATTGAGCATTGCGTTTTTTTTTTGTTTTGTTTTAACAGCAGCACGCTAATGTTTCTGAAGAAAAGTGGGGAATATATGGCTTTACGAGATTCGAAACAATGATGCTTATTCCTTTGCACTGGATGAGTCATTGAAATTATCGGCAAGCGACAGCTTTCCAGACGCTAGACTAAACACTGGCGCCAGCTGCAGCGTAAACCCAATGAGACCGGCTGGAAGTTAGAGCAGCATGTGGCAGAAGGGAAATCATGGGCATTTTAAAGATAACGCAGTTGTCGAAGACCGAACTTTTATCAGCAGTGTTCCTTGCATTACGTTTAACCATGCAACAGACAATAATACGGGCAATATTTCCTATCCAGACAGCTGCATTCAAACAAGAAAAAGGGACCTGAATTCTGCAATTATCACATCTCCATGCACACCAGTGGCGGATAATGAGCTGTTGTAGGAGAAGGAAGGGGGTCACTTTTCTTTTACTTATCATGCGGTTTTTGTTCGTTTTGAGAAGGTATTCAGAACTGTTTGCTTTTTTTTAGTCGCCAAAGGAAAGGAGCCCGTGTGCGCACACGTGCAAGAAAATCATTTCCGAAACAATTAGCAACGGACCTACCCCCCCCCCCCCCCCCCATTTGCTGATAGATAAAGGGGAGAAGTCACTCAGACAACAAAACACTGTTTTGGCAAATTTTATGACCGGCACAGTTGGGAAACTTATGAAGCGGAAAACTGGAGTTGCAACATACGTAAGATCGACGTCAACTTTTGCTGGAAACCTAGATGACAATGCATTAAGCGGGTTGACGATCTTTAGTTGGCCTATGCGGCTTTGATTATCTGCAACAGTTTCTATTTTTTTTTATGAAGTTCTACAGGGCACAAGAACACGCTTTTAATGAAAGTAGTTACCGGAAGTTGTCGGCTACCAGGCCAAAAGTTCCTCGCTCACGGGAAATTGCTGTATCTTGAGCACAGAGCTAGACAGATGGGTGAGACTTCCAGGCGCCACGCGTCTTATATTTTGGAACATTCGTGCGATCTTATCTCGCATTTCTCATCTAGCACTGATGAATATTTGCAAGGTGGCTCTTTCAGCGGGGAAAGAGCTTGACCTCCTATGCACATTAACAAAGAATGTCAATGTCCAGTGGGCATTTCAGGCTGCTTCCCTCTAGTTGTCAGCAGCTCTTAGGACAAGGAAACATGTCAAGGTCAAGTTAAAATAACGTCCAAGCTCTCTCCACATTTGATCTTCTCTTGTCGACTTACGCAGGTGTCTACTTCGAATTAAGCGAAACCAGTTTTGTGGAAGGGTCTTGTAAACAACTTCGTATTAAAAATTATCCGTATTTCAATTTATCCGTACTGAAATACATTATAAATCCTATCTTATTGGCTGGGGAATGGGAAGAACTTCGTATTAACGAGGTTTTCCTGTATGTATTTTCTTTAATTTTGCATATAAAGTGCATATTGTTGACAGTTTGTCAGGATTGTTACTTCTTTTAGCCAAATATAAGATTTTCGAAATTTGAAACTAGTTTGTGTAACTCTCAGACCTCAAGGTACCAGACCGGAGACGTGGGCCTTTTAACATGGGCCAACTTGATGCCAAAATTTCGAAGCCTATCATGGAAGGCGACCTTAGGTTCATATTTCATTTGTAACAAATATTTTGAAGATTCTGCACCACACAAGATTGCATTTTTTAAGTGTACTAAGAAGGATATAACTTTACATATTCTTCTCCACAAGTGAGTACAAATAATTTCTTCATAAAAATGAAAACACAAATAAGCATATTTCGTCCCTTCCTTTACCGACGAAATAAGCGTAACTGTACTTTATGATTCTGATTCTAATTGTGCAAGTGAATGTTCGTGCAGATACACGAGTGTAATACATACAATAACGATTGTCATGAGGACAAATAATATTCAAACTGAATGGAGATAATACGTGATAATAGTTTTATTATTCAATATAGAATGAAGAATAGCTGGCCACAGCAATTTCTACGTTGATAAAAAACGTATTATATTGTAGTTACAGTTAATTCTTTGTAGCTATTTTAAAGTGGTTTTTTTTTGTTTTTTTTTTGGAACGAACTTATATTTCTAAAAGGACTATTATTTATCAATTATTCGCTGTGGTTGACCGAATCTTGAAACATTGTAACCAATACTCTATTTCAGTACAAAGCAGATTTTGTACATACATTAAAGATGAAGCAAAATTTATACATCAATTTTTGGACAAGATATTAATTATCCATACATTGAAACTACGATATTTTATTGCTACACAATGTGCAGTGTTATTACTACTTTATTATTTCTAATAAAGTTTTGATATTTGAATCTAGGAGTTTATGTAAATGTTCCTTAATCCCTGTGCTCAAGAAGTCTTCTTCAGAGCTAGGTGCCAGGAAACCACCTAATAGCAATTGTGCATACTACAGTGTGTTTCAAAAGTCCCACAACTAAAACTTTGAAGATTGGTATTATGAAAACCGAAGAAATATTTACACCATGTTTTCTGTTTTATAAAGCCTCATCCATTGAAATATTTTTCAATGCTTAAAATTATCAGTTTACGCCATACAGAAAATTAGATAAATTAATAACCGGCAGAAGGCAGCATTAAAATTTTTCCAAAAAATCACTTTTGAGAGAAAAATATGAAGAAATTATCAAAGGATCATAATTAGATGACTGATGCCATGTCAATCTGTCGTTTGCGACCAATATTGGTCATGTGCAGCATTTGATGGATTTTTGACTACCGATTTTATGGGCTTTGTGAAAAAGTGCCATCTTTTGGGATGTATCTCCGTAGATGACGACACTAGCAGGTCGAAATTTGGTCAGACGCATGCAACATGTGCTTAAATATTGGCCGTACATTTGCATGAAAAATCAAAATCATAATTTTGCACTGAAATTTGACTTTTAAGTGCATATTTCTACGCACCCTGCCATTCCAACCCAGCTGACTGACCTTTTTACGAAATGGTAAGGATAGGTCATAAATGCAACTACTACACATCCGATTTGGTCAAGGCTTTATGTTCCTTTTAATCCTTATGTCTACTTTTTATTATTATTATTATTACAATTACAATTATTACATTAGATGTTCCGATTAAATCACTAATCATGTAGGCTATCACTGGTTTAATAAATTTGTTAGCATTTATCCAAATAAAAGCAATTACATTATTGTAAAAACATTGTTAATTTGCTGAAAACATCTGGATTTTCAACATTAAATACCAACTCTTAACCATTTTTGGGATGATTTGCTGGTGTTTGACTAGTCATAAAACAGTTGCTTTGTGAGGTACAGCAGTGCTGGCTGAGCAACAGAACGTGTTTTATCGATTTTTAGGACCCCGGTTTTAAGAGGTCTCACGGGAAATGGGGAACTTTTTTAAAACTGGATTTTTTAACTGGTGGTTTTTAGATGGGAATATTGGCAGTGATTATTTTAAGTGTTCCTTAACCCAACCTCTAACCTAATCCTTTTTAACACTTCATGACACGGCGTAATAATTAGTGCCTAGAGAAAATAACAACCTGAAGAAGGGGGCAGTTGTACCCCAAAACGTTGTTTTCAAAACTTCATACTCACTCACGTAAGTAAGTCCAATTTTATACTAATTATATAGTGAGTAACACGCACTACACGTACATATGTTAGGGAGGCTTTGAAATATGTTTCAAAAAGCAAGTGTACAACATATGATGAAGGAAGCAGTAAAGAGCATACAGTTTGCTAGATGGTGAGAAAAAAGTATTGAAACAGGGAAGTTTAATACAGGACACTGTATAAACTTGGAAATTCTTTGCATGGTACAAAATTTAGCTTTCTGTCTGATATCACTGTCCAACAAAATTGAAGTTTTTGTCTGTTAAAAGAAAAGTTGGGGGTGATTCTAATTGAATTTGATGTGCTGATTTCAAATCTAATTACAGAATTTTTCCATCACCCATGAAGTTTGAGTAACAGGGTACATACAAAATATCAGATACATACAAGTCTTATATAGCCTCATAGTGATACGATGCAATATTATTTACAATGGCATATCTAGAATGTCTTCGAACTTGATTTTAGGCTGTACTTTGCTTGAGGAACATCTCTTTTTAGTGTCCAGCAATAATCTGCCAACATATTTGGAGTCCATTTTTCCTGGTAGCACCTTTCCATTTCACCAATTTCCTGGTGGAAATGTTCTCCATGTTCGTCGCTCATTGTCCCAATGTTTTGCGGGAAGAAATCGAGGTGGGAGTCTAAAAAGTGTATCTTCAGAGACATATTACACCCCAGAGCATGATAGTTCTGAATCAAATTACTGACAAGTTCTCTGTAATTTTCTGACTTGTAGTTTCCGAGGAAATTTATGCGAACTTCCTTGAAAGATTGCCAAGCAGCCAATTCCAGCTCATTTAGGATCTTTTCAAAATCATTGTCTTTCATTAGTCTCCTGATTTGAGGGCCAACAAATATTCCCTCTTTTAGTTTCGCCTCAGTAATTTGCGGAAACTTCTCTTTGAGGAACATAAATCCACTACCCTCACGGTCCATTCCTTTTACAAAATTCTTCATCAGACCAAGCTTTATGTGGAGAGGAGGCAGTAAGATTTTGTCTGTACTTACAAGTGGTGGATGAACAACATTCTTCTGTCCTGCGATGAGTGACTCTCTCTTCGGCCAGTTCCTTTTAACATAATGATTTTTTCTATCTCTGCTATCCCATTTACACAGGAAACAGCAACATTTGGTGTAACCTAGTTGCAATCCTAAGAGGAAAGCAATAACTTTTAAATCTCCACATATCTGCCAAGAGTATTTACAGTACTAGATATTTGTTAATAATAGTTTCATGTTTTCATAACGTTCCTTCATGCCATAGGAATATGCTACGGGAATACTTGGATATTTATTTCCATTGTGCAGTAGCACTCCTTTCAAACTTGTTTTCGGAGAGTCTAAACACAAACGCCATTCTTCACTTTTATGGACATCACCTAGTGACACTAATAGACCATCGATGTTACAACAGAAAACAAGGTCCTTATCTTCAGCATACATGTCTAAAAACTTAACTCTAGATCTCGAACTAAAACGTTAAGATCCTCTTGAGTTATTAAGGATCACGATTATTATGCAATTCACTAAATTTGTTAAAAACACTTTCACTTTCTTCCGTTATACTTATGTCATCTGGTGGAGCAGGTATGGGAACTCCAGGTCCATGAGGCACCAGTCGAGTTGCTGATTCTAGTGATGGATATTTTACTGTATGCCTTGATTTAGAATTTATACCAGATATATTTGTCAAGCAAAAATAGCAGTCTGTTATATGATCCTTAGGTTCCCTCAATATCATAGGAACTCCAAAAGGCATATGACGAGAACCTTTCAGCCAACCACTCGAAAGCGTTACACAGTTCGCACAACATATATCAGGGGCCCATTTCTTGTTTTCGTCTATCTTATTGCCGGATCCTGTGGCCGAGAGGTTAGGGCATCGCGCTACTACACCAAGGGTCCCGGGTTCGAAACCCGCTCAGGCTTGGTTGTTTGTGAATGTCCATTCATTTTCATCACTCGTACCCATCTTTGCAAATTAGCCATGTAAAACGCGAAGTAAAATAAACTCAATCAATCAATCAAAAATCGTCTATCTTATTGTCAAAGTACCACTCATAAGCTCTTTTTACACGAGGAGTAAATGTTCTCCTATTTGCTTTTAAGGTCAACTCAGCACAGATATAACAGAAATTGTTCATGTCGTTTACGCAACTTCTTGACATGATTCTGTCTTTGCTTCAAAACACTCACTGGAACTGAAAAACACTCAGGAAAAGCTTCTTTCCTCCAGACAACTTGCTACTGATATGAGAAGTAGATATGACAGTTAAATCACAGCATTGTGTTGAAAAGATAATTATTGTCAAATTTTTCAGTTGGATTGTTTAACTAGTTTAATTATCATTCATGCAGACATCAATGGCCTAAAGTTACTAGTGTATTGTTGGAGCAAAGACATAAAAAAACATTAAATATTACCTACCAATCAGCTTATTATGGACTGCATGATGCAATAATAATGCAGAATTATATTTTTATTGTTACAAAAAAAATGGTGGGTGATTGACAATTTCTGACTTCATTTTCGGAATCAGCAGGTGGCAAAACATAAAGAACCGTTGAAATTTTACTTTTAACAAAACCATTGTTGGACAGTGTATTTATCTTGGATTGTTTCCTTGTGAAGATATTTTTTTATTATTAATTTCAACTGTGTGAAGATGAAGATATTTTATAATAATGGGGGGGGGGAATATTAGAGATAGGATGATAAAGTCAAGTCACTCGAAATGTTCTGTCTTGCAGCTGTAGGTACACACCACCACCAGATAAGCCAATTTCAGATTTGAAGAAGAAATTATCCAAACAGCCTGATTATGTAGATGCTACAGGAATGGCTCTACACGACTACCAGTTGGAAGGATTGAATTGGCTTCGATACTCCTGGGATCAGGGTATTGACACTATCCTTGCAGGTTTGTGTAACCTCTAATTCGTCCCGAGGGAAATTACGAGATCATATGTGATTACACCAAAAGTATATGTATCACGCAATCAATGGTTCTTAAGTTCAATTCAAAATAGCAAATGTTTCCATATCTCATGTCTCCTGCTATGTGCTATAGCACCATTTGAGGTGCCAAATGATACTAGCAAGTTAAAAACCACCAAGAAAATACACAGCAGTCAGAAACAGCATCTTACTTTTAGCAGCATTACTGCACTTTGCATCAGTAGCAATGATTTATTTAAAAATTGTAGCTGTGCTATGTATGACAGCATTTTTTGATCAATTAAATGAATATTCATCCCATGGCTTTACTGTTATTCCATGATAAATTGTTCATGGGATTGTTCACCAAATGACTAGAAGGGCATGTGGCCTCTGTGGCAAGGTGGCGAGTACAACATGCTAAAAAATCAGAGATCGCAATTGTAAACCCTGGTAAAGGCATGGATGTATCATTGTGTTTGTCCCTTCATCCATTTTATCAGTTAATCATTCATCCTCATCTTCATGATAAACCGGGGGAAACAATGATAGTTGTGCCAAATGTAATTTTTCAATTGGTACATGTTGTTCCTCTATGAGGGAACAGTTTGACTTATTGCCACTTCACAAATAACTTTTCATATTATATACACAAGGTATTTCCAAAATAAGTGTTCAATACTGATTGATGTTTTCTTAGCTTAGATATTTTTTATGTTTTGTTGTACTGCTGGAGGTAGATTATGGTATATAATATTGTTTACATTATTTTTAGTTCATTTATTTTTATTTACTTAAAGTTTCAGATACAGTGCTAAAAGACATTTTATACTGAAACCATGCAACAAGAAAACAAAAATAACAACAAAACAAGACAATACAAGATGGCAGAGAAAAAAATGTTACACACATTCTTAGTAGGGATGTGACGAAGCTGAAAATTTACCGATGCCGATGTACTCACCGATAATTTTTGGAACCGATGCCGATATTTAACCGATTCCGATACATAAGATTATTTTCAGCATGACAAAAATAAATTTGCTATGTACATTTGTATTGCATATCATATGTATATGCATACATATATATTCTCAAGAGATGTGAATGTACATTTGCATCTACAAAAGGTGGTTATGTGAACCTTTAAGAAGAACATGGATTCTCAAGATTTTACATTAGTACACAAGCAGTTCTTTCAAATGCAAAATGAATTCCTGTTCTTAAATTTACTGCTGCCAGATTCAACTTCAGAGTTTTGGAAGCACTTCAGAAAGTAACCTACTTCTTCTCTTATCGCAAATCGGTTCAGTTTATCGCAAATCTGTTCAGCAACACTGAACACTCAATCACTGAATACTGACGCTGCAGGTATGCCCAAGTATTTTCTCAGAACTTGCTTAAGGTTTGAATACTCATTTTTGAATTTCCAATACAACAGCAGATCCTGGTTCAGCAATGTACTGTTTTATTTCCGATTTTGAGTTAGGTTGATCCTCTGAATGAGAGTTTGCAATACTTTTATTACAAAAACTCTACAATAATGATGAATCATAACCTAATTTTCATTAAATCTTACAAAACTAAAATATAAAACTTATTAGAAGGTAAAACTCTAGTATAATCTGTACCGGATTAAATATCGGATTTTTGCCGATGCCGATATGTCAAAATGCCGATTTTCATACATCTGTAATTGGCTTCGGCACTTCCCTAATTCTTAGCAATTGTCGGAAACTGCATTCTAACAAGAAAATATCAATATTAAAGGCAAGTTATTATATATGGGGATTAGCCTATAGTAAAAGAGACCGCTGTAGAAGAGAGAGCCTTGTAGCGGGAATGTGATAGAGCTTTACGTTGCGGGTGATTTTATGTAAAAATTTAATATCTGCTAGTTCGTGATGAGTGTGTGGTGACTGGATATTCAAAGTGGACATAATATCTGTCTTATGGAGGTGTCTGAGAGAAGATATTCTAGGGCGAACTTTCGTTGTCCAAATTCTAAGGCAGGCACCATTTAGCGAGAATCAGTTTGGCAACAGTGCACTTGTTGTCTGATTCTGAAGCATAAGAATCTGCCCATTGTATCTACCGGGAATGCAAGTAGTGCCGTTTTCCCTTCCTGTCCGTCAAGGAAGGTGCGACAAATGCAAACAAATTCTAGGGCAAGCAATGGTGAAGAATAGAATACCTTCTCTCAGACAACTCCATAAAACAGATATTATTTGAATGACAAGGGTAATACAGTTAAACCCCGATTTTACGTTTTTCAGGGGCCCGTAAATGAAAAACGTAAAATGTGGGAAACGTAAAAAGCGGGAAAGCATAAGGGAGGGGTGAAACTCAAGTGTCAGTAAGAAATGAGTACACAATCGACTTTTTATGGGTAGCTATATTATGTCAAAAATTGTTTAACAACGGGATAGAAGTATTAGTATGAATTTCTAAGGAAAAAGCAAGACCTGCTGTGAAAGTCAATGATGGATTAACGGGACCCACTTTCGTAGGGTAGGAACGGTGGATGACTGCTTCTAACTGCCGCCTATTATGTTCAGTTGATGCGTTTCATTGTGTGGGATCTCCATTTACTCTGTAAACTGGCAATTAGTTGCCAGTTTTTGAGTTAAGTCAAGATGGCGGATGGTAGACGGAGTAAGTTTCTTCACTCCTCAAGTTTAGCCTGTGTTATTGTAGTGTTTTGTGCCATTTGTGTCTTTCAACGTCATGAAACTGTGAAGTCACACCCTGGCTCATCATTGTGGGCTAGGGATCCTGTGATCACCAACTGGGTACTTGGTTACAAAAGTTACTTTGTTCCTGCAATTCAAATCGTTCCCAAGCTCTCTGCAGCTATGTCTCAGCTGCCGGTACAAGGGAACCTGTACCTCGAGGTAAGTCAACAACCCTTGCCAGCTACTGTCACTTCCTGTGCCTCACGCTCCTGTGTGGTGATGTTCATCTGAATCCCGGGGCGCTCCAACGAAATGCTATCTCCCTTTCAGTTTATTTCCAAAATGCTCAAAGCATTAAAAATCCTATAGCGGAGGTTAGCAAACCCTTCTTATTTTTTTCTTCTATTCCAACGCCGCAAACAAGAAGAAAGGAAAAGTTCAGAGACAAGCCCCCTTCTTGCTTTTCTTTTTTGTTCCCATCAACTAGGAAGAATTCTGTAAATCTGTGTGGGCAAAGAAGCAAATGATGATGGCGTCCTGTTGTCAATTTTCCATTCTTGAGTGGGGAGGGCGAACTTTCGTTGTCCAAATTCTAAGGGAGGCACCATTTAGCGAGAATCGGTTTGGCAATAGTGCACTTGTTGTCTGATCCTGAAGCATAAGAATCTGCCCATTGTATCTACCGGGAGTGCAAGTAGTTCCGTTTTCCCTTCCTGTCCGTCAAGGAAGGTGTGACAAATGCAAACTGTGCTCCCCCCCTCCCCCCCACCTTTCACTGAACTATGCCTCTTCGCTCCCTCCTCTCACATGAAAACCTAACATCTGGAAGTTCAAGGTCGTGTGGTGAATGAAACAGCTTGGAAAGCAAGAAAAAGGAGGGAGAACTCTCGTGGTCAACAGAACAGGTTTCTGCCAAATTTTAAGACAAGGTCATGGCTCGGAAAACATGTAAAGCGTTAATCGGGAGTTAGAATGAACGTAAGATCGAGGTGAAAGTCCTATTATTTAACATGACCTTTTGCCAGGGCCTGACTGGATGAACATATTAAGTGGGAAAACTTATAATGTGGGAACGTAAAATCGGGGTTTCACTGTATTTTGATTTATATATTATGATTATATGATAATTACATAGCAAATGAAATGCTCAATTAATATAGCTGTATTCTACAGACACAGCTAAAACAAAATATCAAAGATGTGCTGAAGTTTTGTATAATTTTTTTAGTAAGTGTACATTTCTCAGTTGGAGTCGAATAATATGTCTTCCAATTGAAGCTGCTCCAGAGAGGGAAGAGGGAGTTGTGATCCCAGTTTCATCGGTCTTAAATACTGATTGAACTTGAAAGTAGTATGTTAATATGAGCAGTAAATTGTTTATTATATTACTGGAGAAAACCTCTAATTTATGGCATGTGATTTAATATTTAATTTTCTTCTTACAGATGAAATGGGTTTGGGTAAAACAATTCAAACCATTATATTCTTGTATTCTCTATACAGAGAAGGCCACTGTAAAGGTCCTTTCTTGGTAAGTAGAATTTTTAAGTCTGGTATTTACATGAATATAAAGAATAAATGAATAAATACTATATTAATAGGTGACATTTAATCTGTTATTTACCTGAATATAAAGAATAAATATGAATAAATACTATATTAACAGGTGACATTTGAGGGATTTTTTATTATAATAAAGTCAAATGAATTATCACCAAGCAATTGCTATCTTCAACATTTGTTTCTTTGTTTATAATATACACTTCAGCAGTAGTACACATAAAATACAGGATTTATTTATTTTCATAAGGCTGATAGACAAAAAAACATAAAATAGTAGTTACAATTCGAGCTGCTTTGATGGGTGGTTGTCAATGATTTTTAAAACTTGCATTTTCTTCTCCATGCATTTGTTGCATGTGACTGGTCAGATGTTAAAAATGTTCAAGGAAAAGTAGTGCAAAGTATTAATTGAATTTTCCTGCTGCAGGTTAGTGCACCACTGTCTACAATAATCAACTGGGAGCGTGAGTTTGAAACGTGGGCACCTGATTTCTATGTTGTGACGTATGTAGGACAGAAGGAATCTAGAATAGTAATAAGAGAGCATGAGATGTCATTCGAAGAGGGAGCCGTTAAACATTGTGGAGGAAGGGCATCGAAAGTGAGGTCTCAGAACCTCAAGTTCCATGTTCTCCTCACAAGTTATGAGCTTATCTCTATAGATGCAGCCTGCCTTGGATCCATTGACTGGGCTGTTCTTGTTGTAGATGAAGCACACAGGTTGAAAAATAACCAATCAAAGGTATGTATCTGAATTAAAGTTTTCTTTTTATTAGTGTTGTAATGGTACAGTCAAACCCCGATTTTACGTTCTTCCGGGGCCCGTAAATAAGAACTTAAAATGCAGGAAACTTAAAAAGCAGGAAAGCATAAGGGAGAGGTGAAATAAAAATGTCAGAAAGAAGTGACTACACAATGACTTTTTAAGGGATATATTGTGCCATAAATTGTTTAGCAACGGGAAAGAAGTATGATTATGAATGTCTAAGGAAAAAAAACAAGACCTGCTGTGAAATTCAATGACAGCTTAACGGAGGACCCACTATCGAGGGTAGGGGATGACTTCTTTTAACTGCCGCCTATTAGGTATATAGCTGGATGTCAAGCATCTTTATATACAGTAATCAGTGTTCTGAAGACATGCAGAATGGTTCAGATCCCACTTTGAGTTGCGTATGTATCCAGTCTCAATCAGCTTGGACGTCACAATAAATTATCAATGATGCACGCAGGATTTTCGAAAGGGTGAGGGTCGGATTACATATACTTTTTATAGTAGTCAGCCCTCACTTTACCATCTTTTCCTGCCTATGACGTTCTTCTTCTTCTTTTTTTTATTTTTATAATTACTGTCCAAAGGGGGAGGTATCACCCCATCAACTCCCCTTGGGGATACCACTGATTGTTATTTACATCCATATTAATCAACGATTTATTATTGGATTTAGAATTCTTGCAGAAGGCCAACAACCCTTCCACCAGTAGTTTCCCCGTAAATAATGTGTTAACTTTCTTTTTTTCTTCTTCCCGTCAACGTTGAATAGTGCGTGATTTATTTTCAGGGCGTGAATGGTTGTGAAGAAAAGTGGCAATTATATTATTCTTAGCATCATGTGCGTTTTCTTCCTGCACTGCTCTGTGTTCAAGGTGTGTCTGAAGGCAGAAGAAGGAAAAAAGTAGCTTTTTTAATTCTTGCTTTGTGTCTGGTGCTCGTGTTTCCTAATCGTCAAAGCAAAACAACCTTCTGAGACGGGATTCAAAACAGTGCCATTTTTCTACCCAGCAAATTGAACGAGTCATAGCTATGGAGCCATGAGACGAAACATTGGTGCTGGATACCAGCTGCCCGCTGCTCGCAGACACCCCTCTGACGGGTTTGTAATGGGAGGGACGGTAAAACTGAGAGGTGGTGGAGCGGTGCCAATGCCTTCTTATCAGAAGTGTGCTCATTCCCGCCTGGCCACGTTGCAGAAAGAAAGAAGGAAGGTGGAGGCAGGGAACGATCACTGCCTGACTCTCTCCCATGCTGTCATATCAGTGCTTCAGATGGGTACATATGATCTGCGATAGGAGCCAAATTTCCGACACGGGGCATTAAGGAATGAGAAACGGGCTGAATCATTCAATAACTGTGCACAGTTGCATGTTAATGAACTGTTGTGAGGCGAAGAAGTTTTTTTTTTTTTTTTTTTTTTGGTGGTAGTAGTAGTACGCTATGCTCGTTCAATGCTTGTATTCAGGTTCAAGTGCAACTGCGTAATTTTAGATGTGTGAGGAAAGGAGAAGAGAGATCGCTTTTCGTGTTAGGGTACTCACTTCCATACGAGCAAGAAAATCGAGACAGAAATATTTGGCACAATTCAGGAATTACAAGACTAGTGATGATACCATTGGGGGCATCAGAAAGCAACCCCACCCCCTTCAAATGAGAAAAAGGCGAAGGTAAAGTTTCCCATGTACTTTGCACCATGGTGTGATGCATATATATGTATAGTGGGGGATGTTGGAGATGTGATCAGCACCATGCTTTGGCTGCATTTACCCCACATATTCTTAAATCTCAGCCATTTTGAAGGTGATGTGATCAGTACCATGCTTGGGCAGCCTTTACCCCCCAAGGTTGCCCCAGGTAC
The DNA here is from genome assembly GCF_977018435.1 of Lepisma saccharinum. Taxonomy (NCBI): domain Eukaryota; kingdom Metazoa; phylum Arthropoda; class Insecta; order Zygentoma; family Lepismatidae; genus Lepisma; species Lepisma saccharinum. Next base: position 74,803,208 of record NC_139232.1, read on the forward strand.
AAATTTATTTGAGGCTGGTTGAGCTCCAGAGCTGCTTTATGTGGCAGCTCAGATCACCCACCCTGGGAATCAAACCCAGGAATCTTGGCACTCAGACGCCCTACCAACTAGGCCACCACAGCTGCCCAGCAAAGTCAATAAATATATGCTCTTTTAGCCCAAATATGCATTTTAATGGCATTTAGATGTGCACTAAATTTGGCTGCTCTCCAAAAATATTGCCGCACCCCTCGTTTATTCACTCATTTTTCCTGGCCCCATCAGTGTACAACACACGAGTCACGTAATATGCATAGAGAAACATTCTCTGCCTCACGTAGAATACATTTGTCAGACTTCACCCCCCACACAATTGATTTGTCAAGAATATTTTTCCGTGAATGTGTAAAATATTCCCCTATTTGCCCATAGAAAAAAAGAATCACTTTAGCTTGTGTGTTTTCAGCTTCATTCAGATAACAAATGATATAGCATTCATGAAAAAACTTCAGATTAAAAATAATCGAACTAGATCCACTCATATTTCCTTAGGAATCTAAATGATTTTCCATTGAAGAAAGAGTGCAGTTGCTAACCTGTATGGCAAATCCTTTAATTTTTTACCATGTCCAACGCTGCAAACAAGAAAGGATTTTTTTTTTCAAACAGCTCCCCCCCTTCTTTTTTTCATTCCCATCAACTAAGAAGGATTTCATAAATGTGTGGGCAAAGATGCGAATGATGATGGTCCTGTTGTCAATTTTCTGCTTGCGTTTTTGTGGAGGGGAATGGCGAACAAAGACACCTCAGTCACACACATTGTGTCCAAATTCTAGGGAAGGCAGCATTTGGCGAGAATCAGTTTGACAACAGTGCGCTTGTTGTCTGATCCTGAGGCAGAAGGATCGGCCCATTTCATCTTCATGGGGACTGTAAGAAGTGCCGTTTTCCCTTTCTGTCAATCAAGGAATGTAGGACAAATGCGACTTGTGCACCTCCTTCCCCCCCCCCCCCAGGAACCATGCCTCTTCCCATCCTCGCATGAAAAATGTAACATCTGGAAGTTCAAGGTCGTGGGGTGAATGAAACCACTGCGAAAGCAAGAAAAAAGAGGGAAAAGTTCCCTGGCCAACAGACCAGCCTCCTGGCAAATTTTACATCAAATCTCGTTGGAAAACATATAAAGTGGGAAACGGAAGTTAGAGCAAACGTAAGATCGAGCTGAAGGACCTATTTTTTAACTTAGCCTTTTGCCGGGACTGCCACATCTTTTTCCCTTGTCTCGTCTATCAGCAGCCAGCCCTCCTCTGGGTATGGTCACTGCATTGCCCAGTGACATGTATCTGAGAGAGGAATGATGATAAGAACGTTAAAAAACAAAGGGCTGAACCTAATTTTCGCCACTCAAAAAATACTGAAGGGAGCAAGGGAAGAACGCCCACCTGTGCCACCATCCCCCTGTCCTGTTTCAGGGGCTGGAGTGAGAGTGGCAAGATGCTTGGCAACTCCGAACCAGCCCTCCTTTGTCGGTGTGCACTACACCCCTAGATTTATTGCTGTGGTTACTCTCTGATGGGAGACATGGAGGACGTTTAAGTATGGCAACAAGAATATCAGTATTAGTGGTATTGGAAAGTATCAGTCCAAATTTATTCATTGTTACCTGTCGATACTTTTACAACACTTTTGGGAGTCTTTAAGTATTTGTAAATTATGCAAAAATCATATTTTTCATTAGTTTTCACCAGTATTGTGTGATTGTTTTGTTTGTGTGTGTGTGTGATTAATTATAAAAAAGGAAAGTTAAAAATTGTACTTACGTATGTGAGTATAGTGCTCTTATTGTAGAACGACGTTTCAGAGATTGACTATCTCTTTCCTCAGGTTCGTATAAAAAAAACAAAAACTAAGTACTTGGCATAGTACTGCGTCAGAAATGTAATATGAGGATTGTGGTTAAGGGTTGGTTAGGGTACATTTAAAATATTAAGTTTTTGCTATTGCAAGTACGTAAAAACCAGGTCGTTCCCTAAAAAAACTATAGTAGACCCATTCACAGGTAAAAAAGTTTAAAAAGTTAAAAATCTAAAAAACCTGCATAAATCTCAATGCAACCTGCAGGTTTGGCCTTTCCTACCCAACTGTGCTTATCTATCCACATGAAGGTCAATTCTCCACGAATGTTTCCCCTCCCCCTAATTTTCTCGTTTCCCCTTATTACGTCATAAATCCAACGTGAATTCACGTTCCTCTCTTGCAGCTTGCATAACTTCCGGAGTGACGTGGAAACCGATATTGGGTTTAATCTTCCAGGCTTTATCCCATTTTTTGAGGAAATTGATCCACCCTTCTTCCAAATTTCCTTCGTCCCTATTAAGATTATTCTTCCCCCCCCTACAAATACTCGCCGTTTCATACACGTTTCTTCCTAATTTCCTCCCCTCTTTTCTGATTATCTCTTTTTTTGCGATTCCATGCCCACTTTCCAAAATGTGTTCTGAGAGACCCGTTTTGGGAACTTTTTCCCTTATGTCCTTTTCATGCTCGCTCCATCTTTTACCCATATTTCGGCCCGTCTGTCCTATGTACTCCTTCCCGCATTGGCATTCTATTCGATAAACCCCCTTCTGTTTTTCCGGTATTTCCCTAGTTGTCTTCCCTTTCTTATAATCGGTGAAGTATTTTTCTACATTCTTAGGTGCTTTCATCCCGCAAACGATTCCATAATCTCTCGTTATTTTTCCGATTTTTTCCGATACGGATTGATGGTAAGGGATGCCAACATACTTTACCCTCCTATTTTCGGTTTTTTCCCCTTCTTTTTGATCCCCTTCTTTCCTAATAATTTTCCGTGCTCTCACCGCTATCTTATCCATTTCTCTATTTGTGTATCCGTTTTTTAATCCTGTTTTTCTTATCCACCGAATTTCGTTGTCTTTTTCTTTTCCATTATTGCATAGTCTACCGGCCCTAATAAAAAAGTTAAGGAATACGTTTTTCTTTGTTATTTCGGGGTGCGCCGATTCCTTGTTAATATATAAGTTCCCCGATAGGGGTTTATGATGTACTCCTGTTCTAATCCTATTCCCTTCTTTCAAGATACTAAGATGGGATGTGAATGGGTCTACTATAGTTTTTTTAGGGAACGACCTGGTTTTTACGTACTTGTAATAGCAAAAACTTAATATTTTAAATGTACCCTAACCAACCCTTAACCACAATCCTCATATTACATTTCTGACGCAGTACTATGCCAAGTACTTAGTTTTTGTTTTTTTTATACGAACCTGAGGAAAGAGATAGTCAATCTCTGAAACGTCGTTCTACAATAAGAGCACTATACTCACATACGTAAGTACAATTTTTAACTTTCCTTTTTTATATTCTGGATTTGTGAGTAACACGCGACAAACCTAAAAAATGCTGTGTGATTAATTGACAGTTACTTTAATATTCTGATGTAATTCGTTGAATATTCTAATAAATTGATTGGTATAATTGCAATATAATCCTTATGTACTAATATTTTGAACAACTTTTTTTACAATTTCCAAGCATTAGTGTATTTGTGAGAATGGGCATTGGTATCAGTTGAAAGTGATAGCAGCTTAGCTCTAATTCATATATATAAAAGTGACAAAAAAAATGCACATAATTTGAATGTATATAAGAAAAAATCATGCATGAAAATGAACAGTTGCATACAGCACTTCAAGAATGCAGCAACACCAGAACTTTTTGACTAATGTATGTGAATCTTTAACGTTATCAGAAATTCTTTCATTGAATAACAATTTATCTACTTGGATTATAAATGCCATATCACCCGGTACTGGACAATATTGGTTGGAATTGAATCACTAATACCAGCTGATACTTTTATGGATTGATTTGCTTTATTTTACTTCGCTTTTTGTGCCACTTTTGGCTAATTTGCGAAGATGGGGATGAGTGATGATATGATGAAATTGATGAATGGACACTCACAAACATCCATGCCCAGGTCAGGATTCGAACCCGGGACCTCTGGCATCGTAGCGCACGTGCTAACCACTCTGCCACGGGTGCCGGCGATACTTTTATGGAGTCCAAGTGTTTGGAGAATTCACAAAAATGCCAGTTGACACTTTAGCAATCTAAATATCCTGGAAATTATGCAAAAATGCTAAGGTTATTGGCAGTGGTATAGGCTCAGCCCTATTTTTAAGACTAATTTGTATTTAATTGAAAACAATTACATTCACGGATTTTACATTGTCCTGCTCTATGCATTTTACAGTATTTTTAGGATTTAATTTTCCCGTACTATAATTTTAGCATCAGTCGAATAATAATGTGTAACATTTTTAAAAATACTCACTTTAATTTCTTAAGAAATAAAACAATCTGATATATTTGTGGTTATTTAATTTGTTCAAGAAAGTGAATATGCTGATGTTCTGTATACAGTGTTTGCTATTTTACATCTAGTGTTACATTTTGATTTAGGTATGTGTAAATAGAAATATTTTCCATGTAGCATTCACAATTTCTAACAAGGTGATTCCTTTGTTGTAGTTTTTCAGAGTCCTAAAGAGTTACTTGATCCAGTACAAGCTTCTGCTGACAGGAACACCCCTGCAAAACAACTTGGAAGAGCTGTTCCATCTTCTGAATTTCCTGTGTGCGGAGAAATTCAACAACCTGTCGTTGTTCCAGAATGAGTTCACAGATCTATCCAAGGAGGAGCAGGTGAAGAAACTTCATGACTTACTGGGACCTCACATGCTCAGGAGACTGAAAGCAGATGTGCTCAGGGTATGTTTTCATCATCCAGTTCAATCCAGTTAAAGTAACTTTGTTAATGAAAAAGTGGTGATATTTTGACATGGACTGAAAACTTTTTCGATTTCTGTTGAGTCTGCAAAATTGTCATTTTGCAATGTGAGTAAACCTGTGATATTTAAATACTTTGTTCAATGTACGAAAGCACTGAATTTTATGTATATTATTTGTTTAATCTGTTCCTCTCTTAGGCTTACATGATTTAGATTGGTCATCTTGTCATTTGATGTGTCCAAGAGACACAAGTATGAAGCTCTGAGCAACTAACATACATATGGTACCTAGTTGAAAATTAAATTTTGTAATTCTGAAGTTGCAAAAAATAAATATATACAAAAAATGTTAATCATGCTGTAAACAATATCCTATTATTATTTACAGGACATGCCCTCAAAATCTGAAGTAATTGTACGTGTGGAGCTGTCGCCTATGCAGAAGAAATTCTACAAGTATATTCTTACCAAGAATTTTGAAGGCCTGAATTCAAAAGGAGGCGGGCAACATGTGGGTATATTTTTAATCTTTCTCTTATTCTCTCTCGCTCATTCACAAATGGAGAGATAAAAAGTCCTTAAAAACTCAAACATTATTCATTTGACTTTGAAGCGTAAAAATCTTTGGGTTCCAAACAAACACTTGGTTGTGAATTTTGACAGTGGGTCATGGAAACTGATATACAACTAAAATATTTTTCAACAAGCAACACTGAATTATTATGTTATATAGTAATTGTATTTTAGCTATGCCTGTGCCATGGGTATAAAAACAAAGATTATAAAAATTAATATTTTTCACTACACTTATAAATGTTTGCCAATATGAATTAATTAGGGCTGAGCCGATACCGATGCCGATACTCTCACCGATACCCACCAATACTGATGCCGATACCGATACTTGTATAATTCCAAATTTAAAATAACGAAGGTTATATTATATATATAAATTATACTCTATGTGATCAAAAGTATCCGGACACACCGCGAAACGTTTGTTTATCATAGAGGGCGACACAGTACTGCCATCTACCGCATGGAACACATAGTAAGGAACTCAGTAGTCTGCAGACAGTGTGAGACAGCAGTATGGGATGGTCTGAGGAACTCGCAGACTTTCAACGTGGTCAGTTGGTTGGGTGCCACTTGTGTAGGAAGTCTGTGTGTGAGATTTCCACCCTCCTAAACATTCCTCTGTCCACTGTTTCCCATGTTATAGTGAAGGGATGTGTACAACCCAAAAGCGTGCAGGCCAACCTCCCATGTTGACCTCCAGAGACCATCGAGTGTTGAAGAGGGTCGTACAGCATTATCGTCAATCATCCATCGCCACCATCACACAGAATTCCGAACTGCATCAGGATCTACCCCAAGCACCATTACTGTTTGGCGCAAGGTGCGGCAACTTGGTTTCCATGGCCAAGCAGCTGCCCATCAAACATCACACAGACAAATGCCAAACGCCGCCTCGTGTGGTGCAAGGAGCATCGAAACTGGATCATAGAACAGTGGAAAACCGTTGTGTGGAGTGATGAATCACAGTACACAATGTGTCGATCCGATTGTAGGGTGTGGATGAGGTGAATGCCTGGTGAACGACATCTACCAGCCTGTATAGTGCCGACAGTGAAATTCGGAGGTGGTGGGTATGACAATATAAATAATACATTGCCATAACAACATTTCAAAAAGGTTAGGCTAAGTTCAAAGTTCTACATTTGTGCAATATTTATAATAAGTTAGTCATAACAGTTATATTTGACTGGCAATATGAAAAACAAATATCTTCAATCATGTGTGTTCTTTCAGACAACAAAGATATGATATATTCAAATTTATAATTAAATTTATTCAAATTGTGTACATTTGCATTGGCTTCAAGATTTATATACAAAGGTCAACTCTTTAAAATTGTTCAATGTTCAATGTGATGTCATACTTGGTATTTTGTATCAACATTCAAAAAATGGTAATTGTGATCAATAGATAAGTATATTGTAATATACATAATAAAATAGCTATAACAGAGCAAATATGTACATTTACAACACAAACATTCAAGCTGTTAAGCACTTAGGGACAAAAATATAAAACAAAAAGAATTGAAGATTGCACATACTAAAAAATCTGGCTTGAACTAGTGGCTCTGATACTAGTTGTCTGTGACTTTGTGAGAGCTCAAGATGGAACAAAGATAAGTACAAATTTAGCATTATGGAATGGGGATATATTTGTAGAATAATTGTTGCTTTTAAAGCATTAAACTTGGCAATGTGATAATAACTTGGATGCTAAAGTTACATAGAAGCCTTTTGTGATTTGAATGAACTTTGATCATGATATAATCTGATAAAGATTCGAAAGTTGTGGAATGACACTGATATGTATAATAGAGGCCATGTTGAATTGGAAGCAGTGAATAAGTATCTGTTTTCATCTGGCTTAAGGGGCTGGCTTGTGAATGTTACGGTTCCTCAAATGAGTGCTTGGAGGAAGGTCGCATAGAGTGACACTTATATGTTCTACGTTTGGAGGTGATTTGAGAAGATGATGAATTTCGAAAACTGAAGCTCAGAATTGTAGATACAAAGACTGGCTTTATCCTGGAAGGAGATAACAAAGATATATATATATATATATTTTCTTATGTATAGCATTGATATCTTATAAATATTCTTGTAAACAAAGGCATAATTTGATGCTATTGTAATTTTTGTTGTTTCTAGTTTTTTCTTTCATTTTTATCAATATAATAATTATAAAGTTATCAGTATATGTAAATTTAAATTTCCTTTCCAATATAGCACCATAGCTACTACCTATTGTGCTGATACTGAGTTTGAATTATACTGACTTACATTGTTAAAGTGGGGTTACAGTGTGGTCATGTTTCTTCTGGAGGTGGCTTGGCCCCCTTGTTGCTTTACATGGCAATGTCACGGCACAAGCTTACGTTGAGCTTTCATGCTGCCTACCGTCAAAGACCAGTTCGGTGATGATCATTGTGTCTTTCAACACGACCGAGTACCCGTCCATACTGCAGGGCTTGTAGGGGAGTGGTTTGACGACAACAACGTCCCACTAATGGACTGGCCTGCGCAGAGTCCTAATTTGTAATCCATAGAACATCTCTGGGATGTTTTGGAATGCCGACTTCGTGCTAGACCACACCTATCCACATCAATACCTCTTCTCATTTTGGCGCTCTGCGAGGAATGGGCTGCCATTCCTCAGGAAACCTTCCGGCACCTGATTGAAAGTATGCCTGTGAGAGTGAACACTGTCATCAAGGCTAAGGGTGGGCTAACACTGTATTGACTACCAGTGTTTCCGATGGAGAGTTGCCCAAACTTGAACTTTATTTTTAGGTGGGTGTCCGGATACTTCTGATCACATAGAGTATGTGTGTGTCTGTGTAATTATTATTATTACATTATATCAGTCGATTGACTTCAGTACAGTGATATTCCGAAGTGACTTTGCTTTTGATATACTTTCGGCAAATGATTTCTAAGAAAAATTAAATGGATTGTTCTATCGCTTGGCGTGGGAGGAAATCCAAACCCATCACTACACTTTCCAGAAACAAACTGTCGTCATCTGTCGTTCAATGAAAATTATTCCCCTGCCGCGTTCCTTGTGCCGAAACATGCCTGCTGAAATCCAGTCGGGACAAACAAAAGTCTAAAAGTTGGAAAGGAAAAGAGGGATTAGCCCAGGTATTTGAATTTCCAGGAAAATTCTATGTGCAGTGGAACCCCGATTTTATGTTCCTCGGTTTTACATTTTCCCGTATTATACATTCAATATTCACGGTCCTAATAGACCAAAATGGTATAAAATTTTCCTCGATTTTACATTTTCCCCCATTTTAAGTTTTTTCAGCTTGGTCCCCTGAAAAACATAAAATCGAGGTTCCACTGTACTATGTCTGAGACACGTCCACCACTTTCGTGGGCGATGACCTTTTTGACTGCGGGAGGTCACTAAAGAGAGGGATGTCCGCAGACACCAAAGAAAGTGGAAGGATTACCAACAAGTGCATCCTTGGCGTTTGGGACCTCATTGGGGTTATTGTTACACAAGACCGCACCTGTATGAACAAAGCGTGGTAGACTTCAGAAGCAGCTAACTCCTATGGGGATAATTTCACGTTACGCTTGATTTGCCAGATACTTGACCGCGAGTCTTATCTGCGTACAGATACACTGCTCCACAAAACTTAAGCAACTCGAACGAAATAGGACTAAATGAAAAGAAAATGTCAATTCACCAAGTTTAATGAACATAAGGAAGGTACAGATGCACAATGCAACACAAATGAACACCAATAATGCAGATATGGTGTACAGGGTGGCCAGAAAGTTCAGTACCACTATAACCCTACATGAAAAGCTGGAATCGGAGAAGGCACAGGCTGTCAATACGGTGTGTGACAACCTCGAACAGACACACAGGGACGACATCTGGCCTCCATGCTGCGATCAGAGTGGTTATCAAGTCTTGAGAGAAAGACGGGGCCATTCCTCTAAGAGAGCTGTCCGCAGTTCAGGAATTGTTCATGGTGGTGGATTGCACTGCGCTATTCTTCGCCCAAGAGCATCCCAAACATACTCGGTTGGATTAAAGTCCAGCGAGTATGCAGGCAATTCAATACGGGTAATGTCTTCTGTCTCCTGATAATCGGACACAAGATGTGCACGGTGTGGGCGAGCATTGTCATCCATAAAGAGGAAGTCCGGACCAAATGCTCCACGGAAATTGCAAACATGTGAATGGAGAATTTCTTCCTGATAACGTTGTGCCGTCAAAGTTCCATGTTCCACAATATGGAGGTCCGTTTTCCCATCCAGCATGATACCACCTCACGCTATGATGGAACCACCTCAAAAGTCCTTTCAACAATGAAGTTAGGGTGATATTGTGTTCCTGGCTCTCTCCACACGACTATCCGACCAGAATCAGACGGCAGGCTGTATTGAGACTCATCAGAGAACATTAGTCATGCCCACTGGTCTTCTCCACATTCAACATGTTACTGACACCATGTGTATCGCGCACGTTTATGCTCCCGTTTCAATGGCACACACAGCCCAGGCCTCCTGGCATACGGTCCTACTTTATTCAGCCTCCTACGAACAGTTTCACGACTAACACGTCGTCCCGTAGTTTGAAACAAATTATTTGCCAGTTGAGAGCAGGACTCTTGGTTGCTACATCTGGCAATGATTGTGAGAAACCGGTCATCAGCTGCTGATGTCGTCCTCGAATGGCCTCCTCCACGACGTCTAGTGACAGTAGGACCATTTTGGAAGCAAAGCCACAGCCTTGATAAGACACTTTTACTCACATTGAATTCACGTGCCACTTCCACTTGGGACTAACCCATTTCCAGTCGTCCAATTATTCGACCTCGGTCAACGTCACTCAAATGATGTCTATGATTCATTTCAAGGTGTCTACACTTGATATCCCATGCACGAACCACCAATTCACAGCATGAGGACTGGGACAATACTAGGCTGTGGTTTTCACTGGCAGGCACAAGATGTTAATCTTTGTTTATAAGGTGCTGCTCACACGTTATAGAGGGCACTTGAACTGTCTGTGCTTGTTTATGTTTCTACATGTCTCATACAAGTGTTGAATGGGCACCACATGTCACCTACTCCACGTTGTACAGAGTTGCTTGAGTTTTGTGGAGCAGTGTATTTGTGTCATGCACTTGCTGTTCCCGGGAAACTTGAGTACAGGTTTATTTTAACAAAGGTAAAAGGTGAACAAAACTTTGAAATGGGGAAAGACAATTGGTTCGGCCGCACCTCTAGTGACTCAAAAACAATGGTATTGGTTAGTATCTGTGCAAAAATATCAACAGATACCGATACATCGGTATTGGTTCAGCCCTAGAATTAATATTAGCATTTTTAATTATTACTGAATCATGTATATTTGTGGAAAAGTTTAAACAGTAAATCTATAAAATTAACAAAGACTTTTTAAATCTAATTAGAAAATAAATTAATGGTTGTTAACAATTAAGAAAGCTAAGAAATATTTTTGAAATCTATGGAAATACAATGGAAACATGAAAAATTTTGTGTAAAGTTTGGTCTTAATGTGGCTCTTGTATTTACAGTAACAGTGATTTAATTTGAATTAATTGTGTTGATTGATTTTTATGCATTGCAGTATTAAGGACATTCAAGAGAGAAACATTTCCCCTTTATTGGCATTTTGATAAAATATCTGCCATGTATGGGAATATCCTATGTAAGCTTGGGCCCAAGTATATGAATTTTCTCTGTTATTTCTATTTCAACGCATCTGTTTTTACAGGTATCTCTACTGAACATATTTATGGACCTAAGGAAGTGCTGCAACCACCCATATTTGTTTCCCTCTGCAGCTGAAGAGGCCCCTCTCACTCAAAGTGGCATTTATGAAATCACTGCCCTGACCAAGGCATCAGGGAAGCTGGTGCTCCTCTCAAAGATGCTGAAGAAGTTAAAGGAGCAGGGACATAGGTGAGAGAGAGACTTATTCTTTGTATTTTCTGAAGTGATTATTGTGTTGTTTTTTTGTTTATCAATTTTGTGCATGGTAGGCTAATTGGAACTGGTCCTCCACCGAAACACCTAAACTGCAATGTGCCAGCCTTAGCCACTAAACCAGAGATCGCCAAAGTGTCATTCACAAGGTACCAGTAGATATGCAGATATTTTTAATGGCTCATCAGGGTTGTTACACATCTGTAAAACCTGGAGAACAGGGAAATGTCCGGGAATTTGCCAATCATCTTGAATTTACGTGCATTTTGGAATCTGCAAGAGAAAAAGTTGCAAAATGAATAAGTGATTAATTTCCACTTCCAGATTCAATTCTTGTAATTCCATTTCTCAAAAAGATTCAATTCAGAAACTTGTTCCTCTCATCCTTATGATTCTCAGTCTGGTACAATTATGGTTCCTCTTAATTTTGGTTCTTTGACTTATATATTTAATTTTCACTTTTCCATACTAGGTTTTAGAGAGAATATCAAAGTAAAAGTTGTAGTCCAGCTATACTGATTAATAACCAAAGTGGGTTGACCTACTTTTGTGCATGTAGAATGAAATTTGCTTTAGAAAAATATGGTGAAAGTGAATATTCTTAATAATTAACAGACCTGTATGTTTAATTGAAGAATGCAAGGTTCAGAAGTAAAAAATCATGACAATAAGCATGTCTGGGAGAAAAAAACAACATTTTTGGACTGGAAATGTCAGGGAATTTCATAATCAAAAGATCGTAGCAACCCTGCTCATCAATTGGTGGGCTATAGCAGTGATCATTGGAAACTTTTGCAATGTCACGTCTTGATGCTGATTTCACCTCCACCATAGGCATATTTCAAGAAGCAATAACTTCACTTAATGCAGTTGTATTTTGGTCAGAGTATGTCCAGAATTTTTGTAATGGTCAGTCCCATGTTTTGCCATTCTCTTCATTCGATGTTCTTGTAGGAATGCTGGTCCACAGGGAGTTCTGACATCTACCAATCTTCCCTCGCTCCTCTTGCGCATGCCAATGGGTACAGATGTTTGTGTATTGTTACTACTTGTGATTGAAGATGCATTGTTTTATTGCAAAACAGTACTGACAACAATTTATATAACCGATGTGTATGTTAAGTTTCGTTCAATGCTAATATATGTACATTTTTATGCATAAACTCTTTAAAGGTATTTTCCATTTCATGGACCAACAATGCTCATGCTGAATAGGGGTACAAAAATTATACCATGTGGTACAGAAAATACCAATACTGGAAATCATTAAAAAAAAGCCAAATCAATATCAGGTAGAACACGTGAGATAACAGGAACTGAAATATATCAATTTTTGTAGGCTCTCGATTATTCCATGCAACAAATGTACATACTGATATAAATTTGCCATCCTGGAAAGAGTTAACATTAATTAATCTTGATTCCCATCTGCTTCCAGAGTCCTAATATTCTCCCAGATGACAAGAATGCTTAATGTTTTGGAGGATTTCATTGAAGGTGAAGGCTACAAGTATGAGAGGATTGATGGAAACATAACTGGAGCATTAAGGCAAGAGGCTATAGACAGATTCAATGCACCAAATGCTCCCCAGTTTGTCTTCCTTTTGTCAACCAGGTGAGTAACACTGAATAAGATAGGTCATTTGTGGGCTCATATTTCTTGCAAGTAACGATTTATGATCTCTGCTATTTGGAATACTGTATGTTGTATGTAACAAATCAGCTTCCTTATTGATGTGATTAATCTGGATAGGCAAAAAAAAAAAACATGCGATAATGTAAGGGACATTTCACACTGAAGCGACACACAACACACAGGATTTCACCAATTGAACTTGAATTGTGCAGTCTGTTATGCCATTATGGTGTAAAACTTTGCTGTTGATTGGCTCATTCCCAAGTGAGATTTGTCTCATGTTGCTTGTTGCTTCAGCCTGAAACCTCCCTAAAATGCATATACATATGCGACATTTCAATATGTGATTCTTATTTCATTGCACAGTAGTACATAAAATAGTGGCTAGTTTGGAGGGTAAACATTAGAGACCTGCATATAGCACACAACATTGTTTTATTCACAATAATTGTGTAATTTGAAATAGGCAGCTTAAGTACCTATACTAGCTATACACCTCCATTAGCATTAACAAGTGTGGTCAATGTCAGTGCCAGTCTGGAAGAAACCTGACTCTAGAAACAAAGTCCTACGTTTTGGTAGGGTTTCTCACCTTGCTTTCCACCATTTTCTCTTTGCATATCTTGTTTGTTTTTTATGCATTTATTATAGTTCTGTTCATGAAATGTACTCTTTCTTTGCATTATATTTGTGGGGTAATAATCAGAAAAAGCTGAAAAACAAATACTGTTATGTGACTGTTACGAAACCAAAAGAGTCATAAAACAAAATTTGCTGGACTGATATCAATTTGTCAAATACCCAACATAAAGTAATTTGACCAATAAGCCTAAACATTCTTGGATAAAATGCCAAAAAATATTTTTAATAAAACATAATTATATTGATGTGGCTACTTGGGAAACTACACATGCTACAAAGATGAAATTTTGTGTAATGAAATGGAATTCAAATGCTAATTAATTATCACGTAAATTATCCTCAGTAGGAGTTTGTAAAAAAAAAATTAAAAATTTACCAGGGGATGCGTGAACGTACAGATTAGTACCAATTAGTGGAGCATATTGCGGTTATGTAGTAATTGCAGTTCCAACTTGTTGTCACTTAGGAACATGATAATATCTGTAAATTTTGAAGTCAACTGTTTAGCATTTGCATCTTAGAAGAACCTTTTGTTAGGCATTCTTAACCCATTTGTCATTTCATATTTTGATTGCACGTATTGTTTGAATTTTCAAACTCAAGAAGGATTTTATTGTGGGAATTATGTCAAACAGTGATGTGAATTGTGTGTGAATTATTTTCACATACCTGAAAAATTAATAGTAACAGGAAATAATTCTAAACAGTGTGAACTTAAATGTTCTGAAACATTTTAAGATACCTTTAATTGTTTGTACTTGCTTAATTATTGGTACAGATGTTCTCCTTAGCAGCAAGCACTGACATTTTATTTTATACTGTTTTTACTCATGTATAATGCGCACTTTTTTCCCAAATTTTTGCACCCAAAAACTTTGGTGCGTATTATGCACGGATTTTTTTTTTCATGTTTACGGAACCCTATCATGTTATATATCATTGTAAAGCTTGAATTCTGTAGTTTCTGAATTTGGCAACAGTATTTCATTCAAGATGGCGACACTAATGTGAATGCAGTTGAAATAAACTCGTCACAAAATGAAGGAACGTTCTGATTTTTGTGGTACTTTGGATGAAAAAAAAGATAAGGAGAAAGAAAATAATAATTAAAATGTATTACTGGCCAAATAGTATGACATATATGGATTGTGTAAATGCCTTGATGAAAGAAATCTTGGCCTGCCTACTGCTAGTTTGACAGTACTGAGCGTTACGTCAGTCATGGAAAAAGTATATATTTTGAAGGTTTTTTTTTTTTAGAAAAAGTAAAGAGAAAATGAGCAAAACCACGCATAATAATTTAAAGGCCATTATACACGATTTTTCACTTTGTAATATAATGTTCTGTGGCACAAGAAAAGCAGTGCTGTTTTGGCAGACTTCGAGGATGCACCTCCCATCACATGGGATGTGTATCAGCGATATTTGTTGGATGAGAAATAACAGAAAATAACTTCTCGAGCACTGCAAATCCATAATGTAATTTTGATCTTCCTCCCTACTATTACAGAATAAATAAGGTGGTTAAAGAGTGAAAGCTTTGGGATGCTAAACACAGTGGAGGGAGAGGGGAGGTGGCTTGCATTGGTGACTTACTGTTTACACAAGAGGATATTCTCCTCTTGGTCCACATAGCAACAGGTGACTCATTGAATAGGTATGATGTCACTAGCTCTTGATTGGCATAGCAACAGCTTTATGACCTACAACTAAGAAATCCATTTCTTGAACATGGATTATACTGCGCATTATACACGAGATAATTTTTTTTTGTGCATTATACACGCACGCACATTATACACGCGTAAATACGGTATATATTTATGGAAATCTATTTGTTGTCGGACTTTGATTTATGCTATTGTGGATCTAACATATGCTGTAAACGAGAAAATAATGCCACTTATAACAGCTTCCTTACTTTGTATTAACACAAGTATCAATGTATGCTAATGTGTACAAGATTATACAGGAAAACCTTGTTAATACGAAGTTCAAGGGATCAAGAAAATGTCAACTTTGAATTAAACGACTTTGAGTTATCCAAACTTTTCAAGATGGCACCTGTTTTTCAGGTGTATATAAAGTAGAGTATAAATTACCCCCACAATGGATGTTTTATACTTGGTAGTAGCTCAGAAAAATAAGCTTTATGTGTGCTATATAATAATATTGTAAGTTTTAAAGAAAGTGTAAAAAATGTTACACAAAATGAGGTCACGTGAGCTTACGTGGACATAAAGATTCCAAGGTACGGTAACACCATTTATCCTGCATAATTATACAACCTGTTATGCACAGGATGCATGTTGTGGGAAGGAAAATAGAACATGAAATAGTTTTCACCAAAAAAGTATTTTAAAAAACTATATTTTCTTTCAGTTGTGAACAGTCGTTGCCCTTCCACGAAATTCTTACAATTCTAGTTCATAAGAAACCCGTTTGCACAGAGACCTATGGAAAAGAAAACAACCTCTCGTTTATTGCAAAAGACTGGGATAATCGGACAGAATGAATATTGCATTTTATGTGGGTTCACTAGAACATTGTTCGTTACAGGATTAACTGTCAAGATAAGATTCTCTTGGGAGACAACACCACCTTTCTCGGCACCCAGGAGAAAAAAACAACAACTCCAGGCTGTAAATTTCATTCTGGTTCAGCTATCTAAAACACATCGTAAAAAAAGTCACGTTTTCTTTGCTTCAGTCAACTTCACATTCACCCCCCCCTCCCCCTTTCCAGGGAGCAATCCAGACTTCCTCAACTTGCATTGTAATCCATCCTGAAAGAGGAAACATGCAACTTGCGATCTGTTTCCACTGAATGTGCATCCTAGGACACATTAAACAGCACCGCACTAGATAATCACTCTGGTTTGGATTCCACTTTATACTGTATATTTAGTCCCGATTAGCTCATCAGCTAAAATGAACTCAAAACACTTACGCATTTTCAGATATAAAAATGGGTAACCGTTATTCACTCTCATGTTAATTGACAATTTATTGTTGGATTTAGGAATACAGTCAAACCCCGATTTTACATTGCCGGAATCTTAAAAAGCGGAAAAGCATAAGGAAGGGGCGAAACGCAAGTGTCTGTAAGAAAGGACTACACAATTGACTTTTTAGGAGATATATTGTGTCAAAAATTATTTAACAATGGGAAAGAAGTATGATAATTAATTTCTAAGGAAAAAAAGGAAGACTTGAAAGTCAATGACTGATTAACGGGACCCACTTTCGAGTGTAGGGACGGTGGATGACTGCTTCTATCTGCTACATGCATCTGATTGTGTGAGATCTCAGTTTACTCTGTAAACTGGTAATTAGTTGCTAAATTAGAAGTCCCGTGTAATTGGGGGGGGGGTGATCATTTATAACTGGGCACGAAGCATCTTTATATACTGTAATCAAAGTGTCCTGAAGATATGCAGAATGGTTCAAATTCCACTTTGAGCTGCATATGTATCCAGTCCCGATCAGCCCAACAGCATGAAGTGAAAAAAAACAAGCTTTGTCAAACTTATGCATGTTTAGACGTCGCAATAAATTATCAGTGACGTGTGCAGGATTTTTGAAAGGGTATATAGGGTTACCTATACTTTTTATAGTAGTCAGTCCTCACTTTGCAATCTTTTCCTGCATTTGACATTTTTTTAGAAATACTGGGCAGAGGGAAAGGGGGCTTATGACCACCATCAACCCCTTTTGGGCACACCACTGATTGTTAATTGACGATTTATTATTGGAATTAGAAGTCTTGCAGAGGGCAAACACCCCTTCCACCAATAGTTTCCTCTTAAATAATGTGTTTCCTTTTTCTTTCTTTTTTTTGTCGTCCCGTCAACGTTTAATATTGCGTGATTTATTTTCAGCATGTGAATCGTTCCGATAATGGGGATTATATTATTCATAGCATCATGTGCATTTCCTTCCTGCAGTGCTTTGTTTGTTCAAGGTGTTTATCAAATGGAAGAACAAGAAGAAGAAAAAATAGGTTGTCTTTTTTTTTTTAACTCCTCACTGGTATCTGGTGCTCGTGTTTCCTATTGTCAAAGCAAAATAACCTTTGAGGCAAGATTCAAAACAAGGCCATTTTTCTACCCTTTAGAATGAATTAAGTCATTGCTCTGGAGCCTCGAGACAAAACATTGGTGCCTGTTGCCAGCTGCCTGCTGCTCGCAGACACCCGTCCGACCGGTTTGTAAGGGGAGGAAGGGGAAGGGGGAGACAAACGGGAGGTGGAGGGGCGACAATGCAGTTGAACAAGTCTTATCAGAAGTGTGCTCATTTCGGGCCAAAGTTGCAGGAAGAAAGGAGGAGGGAAGGGGGACAAAGATCACTGACGAGATGCTCTCCCATGCTGTCTGTCAATGCTTTCGACATATGAGCAAGATATCCGAGGCCGGACATTAAAGAAAGAAAAGGGTTGAATCTTTCAATTACTGCATAGTTTTGCACAGTGGCAGATTAATGAGCTTCTGGGGGGGGGGGGATGAGCTTTATTATTTTTATTTTTACTGGCCATATGCTATGTTCATTGAATGTCCATATTCAGGTTCAAAAAGCAGAGGAAAGGAGATGGGAGATCGCTTATTGCCATTATGTTAATTGGTTAAGATGTCTTGTATAAGGGGCTCTCACTTCCACACGAGTAAGAAAATCAGGGCAAAAATACTTAGCACTTGTCAGTAATTACAAGACTATATGTCAAATCACAAACCCTGAGACCTTCTGTAAACAAAACCACCTGCATGCAGAAAGCATTGCAAACTCATAGAAGTAAAATAATCCACACGAAAATCCAGCGTTGTTACAGGATTCATTACGTAAGGTAAAACAATGGCCAATTTGTAGTATGGGATACGCTGCCGCAAATGACGTCTCACTTTAAACCCAATGCTCTTTCTTTTTCTACTTATTGCTTCACCTTTATGGTTAACTCTTTGCACCAGTAATCATTTCCCATAAATTTGGCTTCTTTCTTGCATGTGAATTGAATATATTTTACTTGCATTTTTTTAGACAAAATGATATAACATGGTAATGTATATTTCTAAGGATGATATAGATAGGAGTGTATTTGAAATTTGTTTGTAGATTTTATGTAAATTGTATCTTATGTAAATATAATATATAATGGGCATAAACAGCCATATGCATTGCTGTAAGTCCAATAAATATATTGATGATGATGATCAAAACAAGACAAAAAGTTCGTAAATTTATTGCGGTTGGAAACTTTGACAAGCATCCTAATAACGATTTTGTTCCACCAAATATAGTGCACTTCGTAAAATAACTTGGTGACATGGCAAGGAAAGATAGGTGTGAACATTTTGTAGTAATATGCATTGTAACTTTCAATGAGCTTAGAGATTCGTGTACATAATGATATTTTATAACATTGGTTATTTTCTAAAAATAATCATGTGAACAGCAAGGAAGTAGTGCAACTTAGTAATATTGCCTGACTTATCCTTAGAAAAATAACATTGAGAGTTCTATGCGTGCGGGAAAGTCTCCGTGTTCTCCGAACTTGTTTTCAAAACACCAGCAAGGACAGCCTTTGAAAAGGGGGTGAGAAACAGATTCTACTCAATATTTATGTAACGTTCTGTCAGTGGTATCCTGAGAAACCAGTAAATGAAGTGGTTAAGTTCGTATCCCAGTGCAGTGGTGTGTCAGTGTCTGCAGTTTTAAGGGTTATGAAAGAGAGAATGACCGGGAGAGTAACATTGTATGCGGCTGCATATTCGTCTTATGTTTTGAGAGCGGGTTCTCACATTCAGAGGCTCTTATATAAAATGAATAAGTGCGGCGAACTATGAGTGTAACAGCAGATGATTGCGGTCATGAATCAGCTGACGCGGAGTGATACATCGAATCGGTGAGACCGTTTGTTTACAGAAGGTCTCAGGGTTTTTGATTTACACCTTAGTGATGATGCCATAGGGGGCATGAGAAAGCAAGTGTGCCCCCCCCCCCCTTGCAAATGAGAAAAGGGTGAAGGTAGTTCCACATGCAATTTGCACCATGCTGTGATGCACATATATATAGAGGGGGATGTGTGAGATGGTGTGATCAGCACCATGCTCGAGCTGCTTTTACCCCACATATTCTTAGATTTTTGCCAATTTGAAGGTGATCTAATCAGCACCATGCTTGGGCAGCCCCCTTGCTATTTTGGCCCAAATACGCATTTAGATGTGCACTAAATTTGGCTGCTCTCAGAAAATATTGCCGGCGCACCTCTCGTTTATTCATGCATTTTTCCTGGTCCCATCACTTTACAACATATGAGTTACGCAATGTGCATAGAGAAAATATTCTTTGCCTCACGTAGAAGAATCATTTTTTCCCACTTCGCCCCCCCCCCTCGCCCCACACAATAGATTTGACACAAATATTTGTCTGTCAGTGAGTAAAATATCGCCCTATTTGCCCATAGAAAAACAAATGATCAATTTACCTTGTGCATTTTCAGCTTCATTCTGATAACCAAATGATATAGCGTCTGTGAAAAAACTTCAGATTAAAAATAATCGAACTAGATCCAATCATATTTCCTTAGGAATCTAAATGAATTGCCATTGAAGAAAAAGTGCTTTTTCCCGAAATTTTGGAATTTTGGGGGTTCTCCCCCCTACCACATATACGCCGAATGTGCATAAATTTTATATAGTCTGAATCTCTGGTTTATTCCGCGTACAACGGTATATCATTCATCTCTCTAGGGCAGTTAGCCTCCGATCTACACTCATTTAATTGAAACTGCATTTTGCTCAAAATCGGCTCAGGTACCTGTGAAAATGGCCTTGGGCTCCAAAAGGTTAAACAACTTCGTAATCAAAATTATCCATATTTCGATTTATCCATACTGAAATACATTATAAATCCTATCTTATCGACTGGGAAATGGGAAGAACGTTGGATTAAAGGGTACTTCATATTTAACCAATATCGTATTAACGAGGTTTTCCTGTATCTGTAACTCCAAGTATTTGTGAACAAGTGCAACCATACTCCCCCCAGAACCCGAAATCTCAGGTTTCTCGGGGGCTTTGCGCACGGTGTTCTTGAACCTTGCGCATCGCTGGATGGCATCATGTTAATCTAGAGTGGATTGGTCCTAGAAGTTACCTAGTACTAAGAATGGTTTGTGCTGGGAAATACATTTTATTTAAGAAAAGTAATGCTATAATTAAGAATGTCATTTCATAGTAATATTTTTGAATTGTGCTTTTTAATGGCTGTGTTTAATGCTTTTTTCCAGAGCTGGTGGTCTTGGGATAAACTTGGCAACAGCTGACACAGTTATAATTTTTGACTCTGATTGGAATCCTCATAATGATATTCAAGCTTTCTCTCGTGCTCATCGTATAGGACAAGCAAGGAAGGTATGCTTGATTATATGTACGGATGGTACAGATTAATCAGTACTCTATCGGTATGGGCTGATATAGGCATATCTGTATATCGGAAAAAATACCGATTATTTTACCTATCTGATGTATATATAAATATCTTATAGTTTAGTGCAAAATTCTATGATTTTGTTATAATTTTTATGGATAATCTCCATGTCCTACTTTTTTGAAAAGTAAATGTCTAAATATGCAACTTCTTTTGCACTTCAGTCACATCGAAACACACATTATTAAGGAGGTCAATGAACCACTCAGGTTATTCAAGGACCATTTGGAATTTTATATCAAATCAGTAGATTATCTGTTATTGATAAATTTTATATCGGTACTTTATCTGTATCAGCTAAATTTTCATATCAGCCCATCCCTACTGCTTACCTACTGATATTAGTGCCAATACTCTTAATGATTCCCACGAATAACGATAGTTGAAAATTCTAACAATTCAGAGCAGTAATCAACACGGTCAATTATAAGATGATGTAAGTGAGTTACTAAATTATTTCTGCAAAACTTACTTGTAAATGTTCGATTAATTTTTCTCATGATCTTTTCTAAAGCTATATTGAACAACATCTCCTTGTCTCAAACCTTGGTTCACTGCAAATTCTCTTGTGAGCTCTCCTTCAATCTTCACCTTGTATTTAGTACCCCCTTGGCGTCATTCTGGTTAATCTTATTAGCTTGCTTGGGATCCCTAGCTCCTTCATTGCCTCATACAATTTTACTTGTATGATACTGTCATATGCCTGCTTAAAGTCTATAAATAACTGATGAATATTAATGTTATATTCATAACATTTCTCCATTATCTGCCTAACCATGAAGATTTGATCTGTAGTGGATCTAACCTCACTGATAATCCCCTATTATTCCTTCAGTGAGTTGTGATAATCTTGCCGCTAGGATCTTTGCAAGCACTTTGTATATTACGCTTAGTAGGGCTATACCTCTATAGTTCTCACAGCAGGTTTTATCGTCTTTATATGTATAGGACAGATTATTGCCATACTATTGATCGGGCATCTGTTCATATTCCCATATATCTATCAGATAACAATTTGTGTATATATTTATTAGTTGGTTTCCTCTGTTCTTAACCATCTCAGCAGTGATATTATCTATCCCTGGGGCTTTGTTATTCTTAATAGCTGTTGTCACTTCTTCTAGTGTTGGAGATGCTCCGGTTTCGTCATCATGTCCTCTTCTGGGTACTCCTCTCCATCACTCAATTCTAGATCTTGGGACCCATCTTCCACATTAAGTATCTGACTGAAGTATTCTGCCCATCTCTCTAAGATCTAATTTTTACCCTATTAGGTTTCATACTTGGTCTTTACAGAAAGCTGTCTTCGGTTGGAAGCCTTTCCTTATATCCTTCACCCTCATGTACATTTTCCTTACTTGCTGATTACTATTATATTCTTCAAGTTCCTCAATCCAGTCTGCCTCAAAGTACCGTTTCTTTCTCCTGCACACTCTGTCTTCTTCTTTTTAGTCTATATTGTTCTGTGTTATACCTGGTTTTTCTATTAAACATTCTGTTTCATGCCTAATTTCTTTATTGCTGTTCTACACTCCTCATCAAACGATTCGGATCTTTGTCTTCTCTCCCAGCACTTCCTGTGCTGTTTCATGTAGTATCTTCTTAATTATACTCCATTTCCCTTCGATACTTTTGCTTTCCCACCTTTGACTTCTTTGCTCAAGTTGGTTGCCTACCATTAAACGAAAATGGTTGGCAATTGCTTCATCTCTTTTTAACTTCTCATCATCACACCTTGAGGTCACCTTCCCTCTTCTTCCATCCCTATATGTGGCTATTCACTCTCTGTATTTAATGCGATCTAAATAATGGTCCGAATCACTGTCTGCTCCTCGACAGCTATCTACTTGTAGTATATCAGAGGCATGTCTTCTATCAGCACATGGTGGTCAATTTTGTTTTGTGTTACACCATCGGGTAAGCACCATGTTATTTTCCTCACATTCTTCCTTTGATGCCAGGTGCGTCTAATTTACTATTAAGTTACACATAGGCAGATCTATCAGTCTCAGACCATTATCAATTGAAAATTCATGCAAACTTTCCTTTCCTATAGTGTTGTAATGCTTATTCACGTCCGACATTGGCATTAAAATTTCCCATTATTATTTTAATGTCATGTTTTGGTATACGATCTATTACCTGTTCCAACTGCTGGTAGAATCCATCTTTTTCATCATCTTCTGCCTCTTCCGTTGGGGCATATACACATAGTACTAAGGTAATGTTGAAGAACCTGGCTTTCATTCTCAATGTACATAGTCTCTGATTTATTGTTGTGAAGTTTTTTTACTACAGTTTTATATTTATTGCTTAGTAGGGATTCTGTGCCACCTCTTGTACTTCCACTGCTTTCACTATACATTAATGTATAATCCCCAGTAGGTAACATTCCATTTCCTTGCCACTTGATCTCCTGCAATGCTGCTGCTTTATTCTGTATTTTTCCATTTCCTCCTTTAGGTTTTACAGTGCACCTGGTTTACTTAATGTTCTAACATCCATGTGGCCATGTAGATATCATTCTTCCGTTTACGTAGTCCTTTACCATGCCTGTATCTTTCCATAGAATCCATCCATCTAATATTGTTTCTGAGTTCCGTAACAATGTTTGTTTTATGGGATAGGGTCGTTAACCCCATTCTCAACCTCCAACCTGGAGGACCAGGTAATTTGTTATCGAAGTTTTCTTTCTCTAAGCCTTTGGAGAGCCAACTCCAATCACTGCAAGTCAGCAGAGTCTGGTTTTGTTCCGCTCTGGGTATTTTATTCCCCAGGTACCCACCATATCTGGTGAGCATTCCCTTATCTGTCACCTAGGGAGGTGCCCGTTAGGAGACCAGCAACTCTGCTCGGGACTACAGTGTGTTGCTTGAATATATTCAGTGAATTTGTGAATCAATTAACAGATGGCAGATTAATGGAAGGTTACTTTTCAGTAAGATGGTACAATGTGCCAGATATCCATTGCAGTTATGAGGGAAATTGAAAGTTATTCCAATGACAGATTAAATTTGAAGAATCTTGTGACTGCCAAGATCACCAGACCTGACACGATCTGATTTTTTCTTGTGGAGTTAACTACACCAATAAGCCATGAACAATTGGTGAGCATGGCATGACATGATCAGCAGAAGGTTGCTGCCATTACCGATGTCACACTAGCACATACCGTCACCAATTTTCAGATTCTCATACAAAAGTGCTTGGATGCTGAGAGACACTTCCAACATATGTTCTAGCATGCTGTAAGCAGACAGTGTTTTGTAATATATACAATAAGTACATGTTAGTTTTCATAGTGTACTACACAAAGAATTAAAAGATTATTGAGGAATGGTTGGTTTTCCTGGTGAGAGAATTACCCTGTTCTTAAAATTGTTATATTCTGCAAATATTGGTGTCTGTGGGTATCAGTACAAGTATTGCTATTGTTCAAAAGTTGTATAAGCTCAGTGCTAGTTGTAATATATGTTGCATGTGCCTGGAGATTTTTCAATTAGAACCCAAGACTTTGTTAACTTAATGTGATAAAAAAGTTGTTTGAATATTTTTGCAAAGCTACTGGGTTGAATCACAATTTAACTTAGAATTTTTGTGAAGGATAATCTATTTAAACAATTTACGAAAGAAAAACTCTGTAACGTTATAATTGCATTTACAGCTAAGTAGAAACTCGTCAGAGAGAGTTAATAATTTCTTGCATTTGTTTTTAATACTCTGTAGGTGATGATCTATCGGTTTGTGACAAGGAACTCTGTAGAAGAAAGAGTGACGCAGGTAGCCAAGAGGAAGATGATGCTGACCCATTTGGTCGTGAGACCTGGAATGGGAGGTAGGGCTCCGAACCTGACAAAACAAGAGTTGGATGACATTCTTCGGTTTGGTACAGAGGAGCTCTTCAAAGAGGAAGAGGTTTGTTGTTCCCCCTTTTTTCTTGTTTACCAAATACAGTATTATGATGGATATTTTGATAATTTGCATGGCAGATAAATAAATATCAACATCAGTATTTGTGAATTTCATATAAAAACTTGTATGTTATCTTGATGCAATTAATAAGATATTGCAATCTTGAATCAATGTAATGTGACTTAATATCTCAGAATAGAATGAAGCATATCAGAATTATTCAGTGTTATGTAAATTGTACTCAGTTTGTCTCATTATATGGAAATTTAAATGTTACTCTCAATTTCAGGGCAAGGAGGATGAAGCCATCCATTATGATGACAAAGCTATTGAGGGGCTGCTGGATAGATCAAAGGAGGGTATTGAGCAGAAAGAAAACTGGGCCAACGAGTACCTGTCGTCCTTCAAGGTTGCTAATTATGTCACCAAGGAAGGGAAAGATGCTGTAAGTATAGGAATATGGCAATTCTCAGTCTGTTAAAATTGCGAGGCATACTGAAAGTAATGAGTAACAATTTTTCATGAACAGTTTTGGTTTTAAAGAAAAACATACTACATCATAATCTACAGACTTTTCTTTACTTTTCAACAAAGTCTCCATTTCTTTGTACATATTTTCCCCACCTTTCTGGAAGCTTGAAAATACCCTTACGGTAGAACTCTGTTCCACCTGCTCGCAGACACTGACACACTGCTTTCTGTATGTCCTCCGTCGTCTAATAACATTGGCCTCATAACTGTTCCTTTACAAAACCAAACAGATGCAATGCCGGCACCCTCCTACTAAAAATCATCGCCTTCATTGCGATATCTCTAAAGAAGTTCTTTACCGGTGGTGTTTTTTTTCCTGCACTTTGTGGTCCATTTATTGATAGGACCCAGCGGCAACCAATTTTTCGATAGCCTAACCTTGCAATCATTTCCTGCACTGCACTGTGTCCTATCTCAAGTAATGCTGCAATTGTATCCACAGTCACCTGTCTTGTCTTCTTTAATGATGATGTCAACCCTTTCCATGTTGCGTTCTACATAGGCAGTTCGTGCGCGACCACTCAGAGGCTGATCTTGGATTCTTGTGTTTCTATCTTTAAAATATTTTACCCATCTTCTAACACTGCTAGCACCCATGGATACATCTCCATATGCGCGCTGACGCCTATTCTGATTTTTAGCAGCAGGAATTCCCTATGTTAACAAGGATTTCAATCACAGCTAT
This sequence comes from Lepisma saccharinum, assembly GCF_977018435.1. Lineage (NCBI taxonomy): Eukaryota > Metazoa > Arthropoda > Insecta > Zygentoma > Lepismatidae > Lepisma > Lepisma saccharinum. The sequence goes on from NC_139232.1 coordinate 74,829,445, forward strand.
TTTGAAACAACTGGTGCTCATGCGATCAAAGCTAATGACATCATGCTACCTCGACGCATTCAGTAAAGTCTGTATTTTGAGATGATTTACTTCATTTGTGTTTATTGATGGATCCTGATTTTTTAAAAATTGTTGCCCCTCGTATATGGGTTTTTTCATGGTATCAAATTATTGTCATACAATAATTTTCTACACTCAAGTATGTATTACACTTTTATGCTTGAAACTGGACCTTGATAGTTGCAGTTTGCTTCCTAGCGCATACGAATTAGTTGATGACAAAACAGACTACAAATTTCGAGTAAGAGAATAATGAACCACTTTGAAAGGTCTGAAAATTCTAGTTGCATTTTGCAACTTGCGACCACTAAAGACTTGGAAGGACCTCTGTACTCAAAGCTGTTTACCCTGCATAGACTAGCAAGAAACCTTCTGTGACAATACTTGACACTACTGCAGGATGTCTTGAATGCTTTCATGACTTGCATGGCTGATACAGCTGACCGCTCAGGAGAAGATCCCGGCAGGAGTGAAGTGACGTGGTGACAGGCGACTCCACTATTAGGTTTGGAAGAGTGCACCCTGAGTAGGAAACACATGCTGGCCTCGCTGTAACAGGTGCAGCAATGCCAGTCATTCTCGTTGCCGTATATTCTTTTTGAATTTCTTTGAAATACAGGCTAAATAATGTACAGGATAAGCAATACAAAACTATTCTGGACACTGAAAGAAATAATTAACAACCTGTTTCTGCAGACACAAATCAACTTTCTGAAATGACACACTGCAGCAGAAAACTTTCTGCTACCCCTAAAATGTGCAAATGGACCGGTCCTTTCCTTTACCCATGCACCCAGTCTCCCCTTGTTTGAGGATCTTCTCGTGAGCTTACTGCTGTACCTGTTTCTCTGAATTGGCTAATCAATTGATGTGATTTTGCATTTCCATTGGATATGGGTGGCCTGCCCAGGTCTCCGCTTATCTGTCATAGTGTCGTGCCCCTCTCTTGTATCATATGCAGTCTGTTGTATAACTTTTCTGGGAAAAGATGCAGGTAACTTATTTTCATACTGTGTATAATCATAAACAGTAAATCCAATTTCTAATAACTTTCTGTGTGCACTTTATTCAGTCTTGGGAATTGACTCCTATCATGTTTTTATGTATATATTTCTAATTATTATTATTATTATTATTATTGAAGTTATTGCTCTGTGAATATTGCAACTGGGAAAGGGGGAGTGGGTGTTGTAGGATCCTGAAATGTTTGTACCAGATTATTAAATATGTTTTCTCTACGTTTTCTGCACTATGTGTCAGAAATTTCTTAGAAATGTCAGGTTGGATTCCATAAATTCAAAATTAATCAGTTTAGGAATTGATAGCATGTAGAACTGGATATTTTCAGACACCCTGTCCTGAAAATTTCCTGAATTTGTTGGGAAATGGTGATAATTTTCCATCCCTTCAGTATTGTATTTGAGAGTTGGATATTGGAACCAGGATTGAAGATTTGGATATCAGATCCAGGATTTGGGATATGGATCTATAGGTGTCTGATAATTTTGGATCTGCATAATTTTAATTTTAATCCTGGAACCAATATCCTGGTATCCTACCTGAACGTAAAGTGGACTTAACAGACTTTGACATCTTTTTCTGAAGTTTCATGATGCGCATGTATATTGCTCTTGAATAGATTTTATTTGTGCTTTCTGCAACAGGAGGAGGAGCTGAACACTGAGATAATCAAGCAGGATGCAGAGAACACAGAACCAGATTACTGGGTGAAACTTCTGAGACACCATTATGAACATCATCAAGAAGAAGTGGCCAAAACGCTTGGTAAAGGAAAACGTATCCGGAAACAGGTTTGTTCACTAATAATACCCTTATAAACCACAGTTGGTATTAGAACATAATTCATAAACACATATTTGTGGTGAATAGAGATATTGACTACATTTCAGGTTGAAAATCAGTATATAAAAATTGCATTTTAGTATTATAATGCTGAATAAAATCTCAAATTTGATTTAAAAACTATAATTTTTACACCAAATAGAAACTTCCATTCCACTTTTGTAACTTTTGCTTATGTGAAATGAAGGGAATACTTTAGGTTTTTCTGGCAACATGGAGTCTGGCAATATAGAGTAGCATGTAGAAAAGTCTCTGTTTAAAATTAATACTGCATGTTGGTGGCTCCAAATAGCTATTGTAGCACTTAAGAAAGTCCAGTTTTTTTTTAATATTTGAAAATAAATTAAAATATTTTATTTCTGATGTTGATGCATATAAGCGAATTCATAATTGAACACTTCTTTTACAAGAAATGCTACAAAACCTAAAAAAAAAACCATTGTTTTATTTTTATAGCTTATCTACCACTTTTGTTATCTTGGCACAAAAATGTGAGGGGGGATTGATTGATTTTATTATTAAAGAATAAACATCATGTGGCCCCAAGAAGGTATTGGAGCTCTATTAAATTAGTTTTGCAGAGAATTAGACCTATAATTTTCTTGCTTTCTTCGCTGTCAATGAGTATGTAACAATAAACCTAATTAATCCATCTTAGGGTGTTTGTTTGCATTAATTATCTAATGCCTCTTACATTTTATTTATTTTTGTGAGGGAGTGGTTAATGCTGTGGTTTAGGTTCCATGTAAAATTGTAGGTTTAGCTTCAGCTGACATAATGTGCTTAAGTAGGACTTAATGTTGTTATTAAATTTATGTGAAATTTTGTCAGTCCAAAATAATCTGTGTAAATAATTTATCTCAAGGGGATGATGTGCTATCCTCCCCCTTTTTTTTGGTGGAGATCCTTCCTATACTTTGCGGGAGGGTAGGTACTCTGTCTTGAGTCTTGATCCCCTGGGATTTACTGTATTTGGAAATCATTTCTCAAAATTTTATGTTTTTGTAAAATGTTAATTTATGGGTTTCTGTTTTGCTGCAGGTGAACTATATTGATGCTGTTGATGCAAGAGACGATGCAACATGGCAGGAGACTGTAGAGGACTACAACTCTGACTTCTCTGCTCCATCTGGTAAGTAGTTTTCTGCTTTCATTTCCTGACAGTGTAATGATGATTATCTTGCTCAAGCTTCGTTAATTGTCCACTGCATAATATTTTCAGTTGTCCACCAGGTACTTTTCCATAGCTGCCAATCACTTACTGAATGCTATTGAAGACATTGAAACAAGAAGTGGACCCATGTTTCTCCTCTACCTTCATTGTTGTCAGGTGCAGAACATTCCATCCAGATGCTTGGTTACTGTTTGTTCAGTGCTGCTTTTCTGTGCTCTCAGCTTGCAAGTTTTAGTTCAGTCCCATGTGTGATATTTCTATGGGCTTTAAGCTTACATGCTTAATACACATTTTAAGTGATTTTGAAATATAGAGAAAATACATTTTGTATGGTTCGTTACAATGCATTTTTGCACATGACTACTTGATTTTTTTTGTTTTAGTGTAAATTCTGGCTTATCACAACAACAATGGTGAATGGTGGTTAGAAGAAATTGATGAAGGAACACTCAGAAAATAAGATTCCTTTCTACAATATACTGTTGAGGGAGCAAAAATAGGGAAAGCAATAATAATAATAATAATAATAATAATATAGAACCAAACAATGCAATTTTAGGCAAGATTATGCAAGATAGGCATTTATGTGTGTTATAAGAGACCATTTTCAGATTTGAAACAACATTAAATGAATTTAAAACATTAAAAGCATATTTTTTTTAATTCCAACGAATAAAAAGGTAAATAGGCAAAAATCTGCACCCTGTACATGTGCTGGATGAGCTTTATTGGGGTTAACCTTGGATCGGGATGTTAATGTATCTACTGGATAGTCCTATATGGATTTAATTTTAAATGACAAGAGGATACAAATGCTTAAATACAGGGGGGGAAGGACATACTTTGTTTCTCATTTCAGTCACAAATTCTCATTTTGTTTACCTGTTGAGTGTTTGTACACAACCAAGCCTTTAGAGGAGGAAGAGCTTTTTTAAGAAATACTGTGTTTTTCTCTTTTGTTACAGATGATGATAAGGAAGACGATGACTTTGATGAAAAGACAGATGGTAAGTTGCTGTTGCTAAATTTTGTATTTTGTCCTTACTAACCCAACTGCAAATTGAATATGTTTGAAGAAATAGAATAAACAGACAACTTTCACTTATAGCATTAATGAAAAAAAGATAAATCTGTTTTGTGCATCATATGATCAAGTGTAGGAAATTCATAAACAGTAACAATTTTTAAGATTGCATTAATTCTCAAGGTTCTTAATGTAGATACTGTCATGTGCAGGGGCCGAGTATGACAGGGATATGTATGCAAGACTATATTTTAATTTGCTTTCTATACTTTCAAAAATTGAAAAGTAATTTTCATGTGTTGCAAGTCTGCTTGCTGCCCTTACAGCTTTTCTGCCCCAGAAGGGTCTCAGTCTTCCCCCTCTTTTCTCTTTTTGCACAAGCAGAAGGGCATGCTAGTTGGTCTCCTCTCTTTTCCACTTATCACATGCTCTATTCACAGGTTCAAAATGTGACACTGGTAAATGAATAGTGATGTTCTGGTGCAGATGAAGTGGGTGATGGGGACAGAAAAAGAACCATTTATATAAAAGTTCGCACTCTCCCACAAAGTCATTGAATTGTGAACCATATTATTTCTTGAGCCTTTGCAACATGGTAACCAAAGAGAACTTGTTAATGTGTGCATGTGTAAATATATATATATATATATATATATATAATGGATAAAAGCAAGGAGGGCCAAAAGGGCTAAGTAAAAATCAAATAAGGTAAAAGGAAACACTCACCGGACAGTAGGAAATTTTGAATTTTCCTACTGTCCGGTGAGTGTTTCCTTTTACCTTATTTGATTTATATATATATATATATATATATACAAATAATGAAGGAGACAGTAAACACTTACCACACGAATAGAAATAATTCAATATTTCGCGATCTGAGTCGCATTTTCGAGACGGTAGAAAAAAGATCGACGACACTTTGAGTAGAGGCACAGAATACTGACCGTAGCGTCTCTACGGTCAGTGTTGCCAGAAATAGTTGAAAGGAAACACGAAATACTTTAGCCAGTGTTTACTGTCAGGTGGGTGGGTAGTTTCGGGGAGGAGAGGAAAGAGTTACTGGTTGGCTAGGTTGAGTCCGGGGGGTATAGTGGCGTGCATGCCTGCTATATAGGCCCTTTCCCATCGCCTACGGAAAGATGTGTCAGAGCGGGGGGGTAAAAGGTGGATGATGGCAACACGGAAGCAGTTATTGAAGGTAGTGTTATGGCTGTTGGTGTGGATGGCAACTGTGAAATCGGAGTTTTGGGTGGAGGAACGGTGATTATTTATCCTTAGATTCAAGGGGGTGGAGGTTTCGCCTAGGTAGAAGTTGCCGCAGATTTGACAGATGAGGGTGTAAATTAGGTTAGATGAGTGGCAGGTGCCCTTAGGGTGAAGGGTGAACTCACCTGCCGCTGTAGGGATCAGGAGGGTGGGGGAGGTGATGAGTATGGGGCAGGTCTTGCATCTGGGTTTATTGCACCTGTGGGCTGGGGGAAGGGGTGCGGAAGGGGTGGGGGTGTTTCGGACCAAGATGTTTTGGAGGTTGGGGGGGCGACGGAAGACGACCCTGGGTTTTTCCCGAAAGATGTCTCTGGTCTCAGGATCGCTGTGCAGGATGGGGAGGAGGGAGTGGAGGGTATGTCTGATTTTCGTAATGTGAGGGTGGTATTGGGTGATCAGAGTTGGAGGGTTGGTTTTGGGTTGTTTGGTGCGGTTGTGGGAGTTAGCTCTAGTGATTTGTTTGTTGATGAGGGTGGAGGGGTAGCCACGGTTGGTTAGGGCTTGGTGCAGGCGTAGGTTGTAGTTTTGGCGGGATGAGGGGGATGAGTTGAGGCGCTGGCCTCTGAGGGCTAGGGAAAATGGGATGGCTTTTTTGGTGTGGTAGGGGTGTGAGCTGGAGTAGTGGAGATACTGGAGGTGGTTGGTTGGTTTGATATGTATGGATGTTTCCAAGTGGTCTCCCACAATGTGGATGTCCACATCGAGGAAGGTCACTTGGTCTTTGGAGTGGAACCAGGTGAATTTGAGGGTGCTGAACTCATTGAGTCGGTTTAGGAATGTTGTGAGGGAGGGTTCGCCATGTGTCCAGAGGAGAAAAATGTCATCAATGAATCTTAGCCAGAGGAGTGGTTTCAGTTGCTGGGAGTCAAGGAATTCCTGTTCCAGCCTGCCCATGAACAGGTTGGCATAAGAGGGGCCCATGCGGGTACCCATAGCTGTGCCACGTATCTGCAGGTAATGTTGGTCACCGAAGCAGAAGTTGTTGCAGGTAAGTGCAAGGTTGGCTAGTTGAATCAGGAAGTGAGTGCTGGGATTGTGGGGTTTGGGTCGGCTGTTAAGGAATGATTCCGTGGCACGGAGGCCATGGGCATGGGGAATATTGGTGTAAAGGGATGTGACATCAACTGTTGTGAGGATGGTGTTGGGTGGTAGGGATGGTAAATTTTGGATGATGTTGAGGAGGTGGTTGGTGTCACGGAGGTAGGAGGGCAGGGCTTGGACGAGGGGTTGGAGGTGAGAGTCTAGGAAGGCTGAAATGCGTTCAGTGGGTGAATTGTAGCTGGACACAATGGGTCTCCCGGGGTTGTTAGGTTTGTGAATTTTCGGGAGGAGGTAGAAAGTGGGGGTGCGGGGGTTGTCAGGTATGAGTGAGGAGATGGTGGAATTGGATAGGCCTTCAGGGGGTCCTCGGGAGAGGACAAAATCCCGAATTTTGTCTAGGTGTGTGGTAGATGAATCAACCGTGGTGGGCTTGTAGGTCGATGAATCAGAGAGTTGACGGGAGGCTTCCGCCACGTAGTCAGAGGAGTTCATGACTACTGTGGTGGACCCTTTATCAGCGGGGAGGATTTTGATGTCTGGGTTGTTGCGGAGGGACCGGAGGGCTTGGTGCTGGGCTGGGGTTAGATTGTGGTGGGAAGAGGGGTTTTGGAGGTATGTACTGTCGGAAACATTGTTGACAACAGAGGTGATGTATCTTTCGAGGGGGTGGTTGTTGGGGAGGGAGGGGGGATCATGGGGGGAAGGGGGGCAGAATTGGAGGAGACTGGGATGTATGTCAGAAGGATTAGCTTTGGAGGGGGGATTCTTGGCCCAAAAGTATGTCCACCTAAGTCTGCGGGCGAAAGTTTGTATGTCAAATAATAGCCGGAAATTGTTAGGGGTGGAGGCTGGGGAGAAGGTAAGACCTTTGGAAAGTACGTCAATTTCGGTGGTGGTGAGGTTGTGGTTGGAAAGGTTCAAGATGGAGGTGCAGTCAGTGGGTGGTTGGGGGTGAGGAATGTCAGTATGCTGGGGGGATCTTTTGTCCGAGGACTGGTGCTCTGCTGTGGTGTGGTGGGAGGGAGGGGCAGGGTTAGAGATGGTAGGTTGGGGTGGAGTGGGTAGCGGCAAGGGTGGGTCTGGAAGTAAGGGACATGTGGTTTTGTGTTGGTGTTGTGGTGGGAGGGGGAGGGGGAGGGTGCATCCTGCATTCAGGGCTTGTCTGCAGAGAATGGAAAGTTTTTGCAGGTGTTTTTGGTTCAGGTTGTGGGCAATATATATATATAAACACACACACACACTCACTCACTCACTCTAATGATGAAGGAGACAGTAAACACTTACCACACGAAGAGAAATTATTCTATATTTCGCGATCTATGTCGCATTTTCAAGTTGAAGAAAAAAGATCGGCGTTACTAAGCGAAGAGGCGCCGGGACCGCTTCCATCGTTAGAAAAGTTCCCGAATTTGAACCGGCCGGGGATCGAACCCGGGACGAGCATGGTAGTCTGACGCATTACCGACTGAGCCACCGCGGCCACCAATCTACTCCATGTGACGCCGATCTTTCTTCCTTCTACCTTGAAAATGCGACTCAGATCACGAAATATAGAATATTTCTCTTCGTGTGGTAAGTGTTTACTGTCTCCTTCATCATTTGTATTTATCCGCCCTTCTGGCACCTTTTCTGGTCCTATTCCTGTGTATATATATATATATATCTACGAAACTTCCTACTTTATTTAGCTGCAAAAAAATTAAAGGCATATCCTAGAAGTAAGTTGTGAGTTGGGAAGTAGATTTTGGGAACACACTGTGGCTCAGATAATATTATGGAGATTTACATTTGTATTGATGCACAAGCTTTAAAAGTGTGTCATTACTATTTTGATCATTAGCATGGTTATATGATGGAGATGGGGGGAAGATGAGATATTTTGGAGAAGTATACGTAATTTCAAAGTCTGTGCTGAAAGAAACTGGGCATTCAGGCTAATACCACAAAATCAGTGTGGAGGGTTAAGGGTTAGGTGAGGAATGCCAACTCAGTAAGAGAGAGAGATCAGGGGATCATTTCGGACTTTATGACTACATCTAATTTCAGTGACAGAGCCTGGCCGCAGAGGCCGAAGGAGAGGTGATCGCAAGGACGAGAAGGAACGACCTTTGCCTCCTTTGCTGGCTCGTGTTGGTGGAAACATAGAGGTAGGCACTCACTTTTTCATTCATTCGTGAATATGAAGATAACAGGTATCATTAATGTCATTGGCAGATCAGTGAAGTTTGAAGTAACAGGATAAATTACAAGATTACCATGTAAATAACTGACTTTGGGGGCTCATTCCTAGCAGGTGTTCATGTATGCACAGTGAAGAAAAATTAAGTGCTTACATGGAATTAACGAAACCCAGGTGTAAATTCCTGATTTTGTCCCATTATCGCAAACAATCCAAATAACTATGAAAATTAGGTATGGACCAGTGTAAAAATTTTCCCGATACCCATATAAAATTTACCAATACTGAAAACTGATATTCTTCTGGTTCCACATGAATTGGTTAGTAACTTCCCTAATAAATGTATGTTACCAAGAGACTGCAATGGGTCTTACCTTTGAAAAAAGGAACTGCATATTTGGACATATGGATTATATCTTTATATTTATGAAAAATAATAATGAAACAGCAAATATTTGCATTACATCAAGGACTTTTTGTAGACATGCCAGATTGATAAAATTGTTGGTAATTTTACATCGGCTGATACTAATTAATCTGTCACACCTCTAGTAAAAGTGAAGCGATGATATACCATGAATGGTAGCCTTTCAATGCCTGTGTTTCAATAATTCCGTATAAACACTAAATTTCTCCTGGTTGTACTTGTATTATGCACAGCATTTGTTTGTATATGCAACTAAAATATTTTTTGTGTTTACATTAATATAGTGAAACAAATCTAATTATTGAATTACTATTTCGTGTGGATAAGGACAAATACATGAAAACATGCTATGGTTTTTAGATTAGTTCAGCATATTGTTTGTTTATTATTGATCAATTTTTTTGTGTGTTACAACTCGTGACAAACCTTCTTGAAGTGGAACAAGCAGGATTTTCATGGAATCCGCTTCCCTGACTGTCCTCTCCTTACATATGCAACTCCTAGTTTGCCGGCAGACTCGCTCAGTTAGCATGCGTGCACTTGTGTTAGTGGTCATGACTAACATGGACAGAGTGTTGATAGAAACATGTGATAATTGTAATTGCAATTTGCAAATAGGAATTTTCAAAGTTGAAGCGAAATTTCAGGAGCCCTTGCATTTATCAAAATGTTAGAACTTGATTCTTTTTGTCTACTTTGTAGATGTAGTCTGGTGACCACTTCCCATTCCATTGTACAGTCACGGATGCTTCTGGGTTGTAATGAGTCCATTTCAAAAAGCTAATGGGAGTGTTACAACCCAGAAGTGTCAGTGACTACAAGTTCAACTGGTAAAATAAAACAAAATGCCAATAAAATATGTGTGTATATTTGTCAAAATATTTCAATTAATTGATTATACAGGTTTAGAGTTAATGTTGATAACAGAGATTTTATTGTGGGGAGTGTTTGATTGTTGAAAGCCTCAAAAGTAACACCAATTTCTTCCAGTTTAGAATAACTGCTTATTTCACTTGTAATGTGGTTATAAATTGTTTAACCCATCCGCATACCTAGTCGTCGAATCGACGGGTTCCCAATTTTGATCACGCAGTTTCTTTTTCTGTCAATAGATAGCAGGGATTGTATGATCTTTCGAATCTATGACGTGTATGTTTGTGCTGCTAAGTTTTTCATACCATTTCATGCGTGTTTCGTTCAGTAATTTCTCATGCAAACAAACCTTCATTTGTTAAGTCTTGCAAACATGAATGTCATAGAAGATTCTGCGATTGAAAAGTTGTGCCTGTGCCAGGAAAAAAACGAAAGGTTGAGGAATGGAAATGAACAGATATGTGTGATCAAAACTATTAGGCGAGTTTCTATTTATTTGTCAAGTAAACTGCATATGTGCATACTTATTACTGTACTTTCACTTCAATATATAAAATTTTCACATAAATTGCTTGGATAGTTTTCAATATATTTAACATCTTGTCTTGTTGTGCAACCATCACGGGAGATGGCCAAATTTAAATGGTATTTCATGGCAAAAAATTTGCCATGTAAATGGTATGCGAATGGGTTAATTGTAGTAAAATTGGCAAGCAGTGCATGCTATTAAGAGGAAATAGCTGAGAATAGCTGTTAATTTGATGAAAGGAATATTTAACTCCTGAAATACTGTAGTTCTTAATACCCACCAATCCTTTATGTTTTACTTCTATTTTCTCTATGTTATTAGCTGGACATTTGTGTTTAGTACATAAAGAAATGAAGGAGTTTATGCCAAAGAGTGTTTGTCTAGAGGCAAAACAAACATGTGAGCATAGACTCTATAGCAATTGTACTGAGGCACTGCTTGTGTTGCAGGTGGAAGTTTTGGAGTGGTGACCCCTGTGGGTCACTGACAAAGGCGCTTCCAAACAGTCTTTATTTTTACAATTTATATTCCTCTCCTGTTGCTAATGGCCACTAAGAGAAATCGTTAAAAAGATCAAAGATCAATTACGTGTGTGAGTACGAAATGTCGATCAAAACGTTTCAGAATTCCAGACTGCCTCCTCCTCCTTCAGGTTGATCCGTATTCTTAGACACCTGACATGGTGTCACGTTAAGAAAGTGTTAGTTGAGGATACAGGTAAAAGGTTATGGTAAAAAACACTTATGGAAAAGACCCCACTTTGTAGCTGTAAAAGCCTTCACACTAATAAAACTCATATCTAAAACCATGCATTTCCTAATCTAAAAACACTTAAGGGTCATTCCATGTCAAATCAGACAGGAGTTGACTCTCATAGTCACCGATTTTGATGATATTTGGTACACAGCTTTGCTTTGCTCCAAAACCGATACCTGTGAAGGGATTTTGCTGAAATATGATTATTACGAATTATATGAGGGTTGTTCAAAATGTCATTTTTGAGCAACATGCTCTTTTCAATTAAGTATATCTCGGGACGTTCTTGAACTCGTTGTAAAGAGGAAAGATGGTTGCATATTATGAGATGATCAAATGTTGAATCTTAGTAAAATTTGAACACTGTTCATTTCAAGTTTGAACAGTTCAAAACACCTCCCCCCATCGATTTTTCTCATTTTTGGATATTTTTAACTACCATCCTTCCACTTCATACTGAGTAACTTTTATCGAGGTGTTTTTTGATATAAGGGAGAAAAATGAGATGAAATTTGTCCTGCATCAGCAATGAACTGAGCTGCAGCATCCTTATGATGAGACTTTTCATTTGTGTCGCGCTAAGGGATATATATACTTACTGCTCAGGGACAGATGATATGCCACTTGATAATTGGCTTCATTTTGTGCTGTTATTGCAAATTTATACGTTACTGTTTCCATATTTTTAGCCGCTTTCATGGGGACGTGAAAACTTCTGTGTTAGCCAAAAAAAATGATGGGGGAAAAACGACGAATGTCGGGAATGTTTTGGAAAAAAATCAATACTTATAATTCTTTATGAGAATAATTGTGAGATAGAAGCACTTAAGGGTCTTTTTGCCACTTTTTTGCCTCGCACTATGACCTTTTAATGTTAAGTCTTGTCTAATAAGAAAATTAACTGCCCTTTCCCCCATCCCCCAAGGTTCGGCACGCAATCAATCGCCGCTATTAGTTAGCAGTCTTAAAAATATTCCCGAATTATATGGAAACAGTAACATATAAATTTGCAATAACAGCACAAAATAAAGCCAATTATCAAGTGGAATATCATCTGTCCCTGACCAGTAAGTATATATATCTTTTAGTACGACACAAATGAAAAGCCTCATCATAAGGACGCTGCAGCTCTATTCATTGCTGATGCAGGACAAATTTCAATCTCATTTTTCTCCCTTATATCAAAAAACACCTCGATGAAACTTTCTCAGTATGAAGAGGAAGGATGGTAGTTAAAAATATCCAAAAATGAGAAAAATCGATGGGGGGGGGGGGGTGTTTTGAGCTGTTCAAACTTGAAATTTGAACAGTTTTTTTTTTACTAAGTTTCAACATTTGATCATCTCATAATATGCAACCATCTTTCCTCTTTCCAACGAGCTCAAGAACGCGTATGTACCTTCGTTCGTTGAAAAGAGCATGTTGCTCAAAAATGACATTTTGAACAACCCTCATATAATTCGTAATAATCATATTTCAGCAAAATCCGTAGGTATCGGTTTTGGAACAAAGCAAAGCTGTGTACCAAATTTCATCAAAATCGGTGACTATGCGAGTCAACTCCTGCCTGTTTTGACATGGAATGACCCTTAAAAGAAACGTCCTAAGCGACTGTTAGATGCCACCTGGCCAGTGCTTGGGAGAAGCGAATGTGCAGCGTATGCTCAACACTGAGAAGGAAGCTACCTTCCCCCCCGTAGTTTGCCCCTCTTGAAACTGGTGCGTCACCAGTCCAAGGTGAACTCAATTTCCACCTCGGCAGCCCTCTTGACCTCGGATGTAACATGGAAACCCATCTTGGCGTTATTATTTACGGCTTTATCTCATTTTTGAAAAATTCAATCCATCAGTCTTCTAAATTGCCATTATCTGTGCACTTTCCTAACATTTTAAGCTGCAATACTCTTTTCTGTTGTAGTCCGCTAATACTTAGGGGTTGATATCCCCATTTTAAATAAAAGTGCATAAGGAAAGCGTATGGACAAGTAGAAAGGCTTAACCGTGAATGTTATCAGTTACATTTAGAAATTTGAGGACGACTGGATGAAATAACATGGAAGATGCATCGAAGAGCGACATTTTAGGACTTGAAAAGGGGAAGGCTAAAGATATCGACACAATTAGGAAGAAATCTGCCAAATTGGGAATTAACAAAAGGGTAAATGGGGAAAGAGTGGAGGCAGGGGTATGGTGAAAACAAGGTTATTGTTTTGAATTTAACAAAACATGAACCTCCTAAAACTTGGATGTAAATTATGAAAATGGGACACAAATTCGCCATCAAAGATGAAACCTTTGAGAAAGAGGAATTTATTATTGCCACTGAAAAGATTGTGGGGAGGTTAGACGAAAAAGATAACAAGACTACAGTTAGGCAAAAAGTACGCGATATTATTGACGAACAAATGCATAAATGCGTCAGGGATCAATGCTCATCTAAGAGTACTAATAGGACCCAGAGGGAGGTAAAAGGCAATAAACTTAGGGAATGCTTGCATAAAGTGAAAAAATGGGTTAAAGACATCAGTTTGTATTTAATCAGGTCTGACAAGGAAAATAAAATGGTGATAATTGAAAAAGAAGAATATCATAACAAATTGGAGGATAGTTTTAGGAATAACGATTACGAAGAAATTAAAGGGAATCCTACCAATAAGATTAAGAATGATGTCAAAAAAAGCATTGAAACCAGCATTACACTCGGTAGCGTGGAAAAAAAGAAACTCCTTAAGGGCGTGAAGGAAGGGAATATCCCCATTGCATTCAGCATACCAAAGACACATAAAGAGGGGTGCCTCTTAAACCCATTATCCCCATGTACGAACATCCAGGCTACGGTTTAACCAAAGAGTTGATTAAGAGGATGGGGAAAATTAATGTAGACACCCAATTTAGTGTTAAAAACTCCATTAGGGTAAAAGAGTCCATTGAAAAATTAGTTATTGGTGAAATGGACATGATCAGTAGCTTTGACGTAATTAATCTGTATCCCAGCGTACCCCAGGAAAAAACCATGGACTGCTTCCAAAGATGGTTGTTAGATAACTGCGTTGGAATTTTGGTGGTGTGGGAGTATGTCAGATGTTTTTTCCTGGTAACAGGATATAATTACTTTTATGTAAATGACAAGATCTTCCGACAGAAATAAGGGTTGGCTATGGGCAACCCTATATCAGGTCTTGTGGCCAATATCTTTATGCACTACGTTAAAAAAACTGCTTTAGAATGAGTAGGGGAGGGGTTGAAATATTATGGGAGGTATGTTGACGACATTCTCATAATCGGGGACGAATACGAATTTGACAAGGTTTTTACCGAATTAGGAAAACAAGTTAACAGAATCAGCTTTACCAGGGAAAACCTAGTTGACGGGGGGATCAACTTTTTGGACCTGTGTCTTAACAAAACTGACAAACGGATTATAACAGGGGTTTTTCATAAACCTTTGGCAGGCGACTTGTACCTCCACAAGAAATCCGAACACTCCAATAGGATAAAGTCAAAATGTTTTCCTTAATTTTTTCATCCGAGCTGCTATATTTTATCACTTAACGGCTCCTGAATGTATTAAAAATTGTTTACAAATGTGAACAAACAAACTTGAATGATATTGATAGCATGGAAAGATGCCAGTAGCTGCAAATTTTCACATTGACTTGTTGAGTGCAGAATGTAACATTGGTATCTGAATTTTATTTGTAGGTTCTTGGGTTCAATGCTCGCCAGAGGAAAGCTTTTCTCAATGCCATCATGCGATATGGAATGCCTCCGCAAGATGCTTTCAATTCACAGTGGTAAGTAACACCAATCTGAAACACAGGAGTGAATTGCTGACTGCTTTGATGCTTCTATAAGTGATTGTCCCACAGGGAAGTGTGTGTGTGTGTCTGCCTGTATCAACTGAGAGTCAGTTTAAGAAGCTATGGTTTATCTGTTGACATTGACAACACATTTTTATTGTATGGTAAAAGTCTGTGTTGCTCTTCTTTATTTCCAAACCAATTAATTTTGAAAGGCAGCTGGATTCTTTATTGTGGGTTATGTGGTGTAACTTACTATAATGAATGCAGTGAACCTTTGAAACAAACCTTGAGCTTATCATGACCAATTTCTTGGATTTTCCTTCATTACTGCTGACGTGTTAGTGCGTTTCTAAGACCTGGATTTTTATGTAGGCCAAACAAGAGAAATATGAGGAATAAATTACTGAAATGTAGAAAAAATAGGGAAATATATTCAAATATGTAATAATAATTTTTCATAATTTTCAAACATTTCCCTCATTGCTGTGCTATTTTTTAATGTTCATTGTACAGAGGGCCCATAAAAACCCTCCTTGATTCCAAATAGTTGTAAAATGAAAAATTTATTGGAATATTCTTTCACCTTTGTGGCTACAGTTTCATCGACTTATAAAGTTTCATGTGGTATCAGTTGATTACATACACTCGTTACTCGGCAAACATCGATGCAATAATGTAGCTCAGACCAGACACTCCGTAGCATACCCGGCGTGATTGAGTTTACAGCTTCATTGATGCATTCCTGCAGATCATCCAAACTGTAGGTAGTGGAGGTATGTACACTCTCTGTCTTTCACGTACCCTCAGAGGAAAATGTCAGGTCCGGTGATCTCGGAGTCCACTTGAGGAATGCCTGGTGTAACGTCCTGACAAAAATATAATCAAGAGACCGGGATGTATTTTAATTTAAAAATAGCAGATTGCACAAATTACTTTGTTGAAGGTTAGTGCCGTACTGTAGCTCGTTACGAACTTCATTGCTAAGGGGCCAAGACTTCAAAATCAAACTCAGTTAATGCAGACCTGTAAAAAAGGCTGCAACATGGGAAACGTCCCAATCTCGTAGAAGACAAGCACAAAAAGGTCATCAATTTTTCATTCACTTTTCAAAGATTCATTAACACTTGCTAACTACAAAATATAACTAACTACTGAATCATCACCGAAGATCAAAATTGATACCACCATTATTGTATACAGTATGTCAACTGCATTAAAGGATAGGTATAAAAACACAATTGTTACTGTGTCCGTAGTTCCAGCTTCATGGTAAAGCATCTAACATGGCACAAGCCCCAGAAGGAAACGTAGACACAGTACACACACAACCTCGATTTCTGCAGTGTGATTTTCATGACTTAAAATAAGATTGAGTGAAGGTACGGAGATGTGTCTATCACAGTCGGATAAAAATTACCAAATTTTTAAAGAGGAATAATATTTTGTGTATTCGTCCTGCGAATATGTCAGCAATACTCACCGCAAATAGAAGAAATGGCACAAATACCATATTTCATACAAAAATATGTAACAAGAAATATGTAACAGGGTGAGTCATAAGTCTCCATACAAGTGGTGAAAACGGTGACTAATGTTTATTTTCTTTTTACAAATGGGATTATATTATGCTACAGTTAAAGGATATGGTCCACATGTCTCCCTTCCATGTCCAATAACAATGCTAGGGGCTCTAACCAATTTTGACAAAAACGTGACAATGTTTCTCCTGTGACTTGATTGCAAGCTTGTGTGATTCTCCTTTTAAGATGGTCAACATTACGGATTTTCTTCTGGTACACAATCGATTTCAGGTGTCCCCAAAGGTAAAAATCCATGGCGACCTGGGTGGCCACTCCACTGGACCATGTTGACCCATCCAATGCCCAGGAAACTGCTGGTTCGACCATTCAATGCTGTAATGCTGTAGTGCCCCGTCGTGCTGGAAGAATTCAGGGAAGTCCCCACTTTCGTCCAGAATTGACATGAAGATGTCATTTTTCAACATGTTGAGATAACTCGTCGCGTTGAGGTTTCCCTCAATGAAAAAAGGACCAACAATCCTGTTACCCCAAATCCCACACCACACCATGAATTTTGCAGTCAGACATCCAATGTGGATTGCTATGCGTCCAGTACCTGACATTTTGCATCTTCACTTCACCAGTGACATAAAAATTAGCCTCATCTGAAAAAAGAATGGAAGTAACAAAACCAGGAACGTTCTCGTTCATGTTCAGTGCACTTTCAGAGAACTCTGCTCTACGGTCGGGATCGTCCTCTGTAAGATGTTGCAAGAGCTGCACCTCGTATGGGTGCCACTTGTTCACTTGCAAAATGCGCATGACACTGCTTTGGCTGATAACAATTTCCGCAGAGAGGCATCGGGTTCCCTTTGTCAGACTCCTGGTCATCGCTGTCAGCACCCTCCTTTCATCTGTTGCTGTCTTTGGTCTTCCAGGCCTGCTTTCATCAGTGACGGAACCTGTCCTTCTGAATTTCTTGATAAGTTTGGCCACGGTGTCATAGGTTATCTGCGTTCTGTGGGTTGCATTGAATATACATGCTACATGACGGATTGTACCACTCCCAGCCAACAGAATGATGTCAATCCGTTCTTCCTTCGTTAGTGGCATCTCTTTTTCATTGGTTCACCTGCCTGAAAAGGAACAATAAACATTAGTCACCGTTTTCACCATTTGTATCGAAATGTATGACTCACCCTATATTATTGTTAATAGTGTAATTTATGGTATGTGTCTCTGTGAAATTATTTAAAAATGAAGGCCCTAGTCATTTGATTATGATGTCACATTCTGTCATTAAATCACTTGGATTGTGTCCTATAGTTAAAATAAAGGTGTACCATTCTTCCTTTTATTAATTTCACCTGTTTACTCCCATCCTCTTAATCGCCATCAAGATTTCATTTGCACATTCCATACATTAAAGAACTGTGTTCACTGCAGATGTAGAGTGAACAGTGGATGCATTTTCTTCCTTTTTCTGATTCACATTCTTCATTGCCCAAAAGGTGTCATCTTTCTTTTTCAGATTGCCTTCCAGTTCTTTATCACGTTCCTCCTCCTCCTTGATGCTTTCAAGAAGCCGATGAATTCGATCCTCTTCTTCCGGTTTCATAATGATTCAGGAAAATCCAATAAAGATCTATTGTTAAATCTATAACATGAGAAAGCACGCTCGGTCAAAAACACCGCAGAAGAAACTGAACTGTGCCTTTACAATGTTAGAAGGCCACAGTTCAAATTGTTAGCTGGCCAGTGCGTCTCCCACATGCCCAGCATGGATAAGGTGGGGGAAACCAAACCAAAGGCAAGCAAAGAAAGAAATTTGAGGCCAAATCCCAGTCATGCATGTTCTTCCGGGTTAAAAGCAAATTCCAGTTTGGTGCTTATTTGCATCATTGGTAAGGAGAAGATTAATCGGTTCAGAAGAAAATAAGAGCAAAATGGAAAAACAGACACTGTTTTTACTGTAACATTTTGTGAAAAACATTTTTTTATTAATCATTAGATTTTCAACAGTTATCACTGGACTTCAGGAATATTTTATTTTCAGGCTGGTGCGTGATTTGCGAGGCAAGTCAGAGAAGCAGTTCAAAGCATATGTTTCACTGTTCATGAGGCACCTGTGTGAGCCAGGAGCCGACAGTGCGGAAGCCTTCTCAGATGGAGTTCCGAGGGAAGGACTGAGCAGGCAGCATGTGCTTACACGAGTGGGTGTTATGTCTCTTATTAGGAAAAAAGTGAGTGGTGCCAACTTGAATGGTAACAATTTATTCAGAATATTTAGAAATATTAATGGATAAGTTATTTACTAGAGCTGAGCTATCTGTCAGTAGCACTGGGTCACAAGGTCTGCTCAAATGCCACACAACCTGGAAATTATGCAATATGTGTAATTTTAATTAATATTACACCAACATTCTATGGCAAAAGAAGATTTCATAATTATGTGGCATTTATTGACATTTCAGATTTCTTATGTATTATATTGAATATTTGAAAGTGACAATGTCATATATAGATCAAGTGAAAAAACTTATATAAATGCCTTTTTGAGCGTTATTCGCTTGAGTGAAGAAGCTCTCAATTCCGTACACTAACTAGCATCGTCCATGCAAATTATTTGGCACGCGAGCAAAATGCTCTACCTGCAGCATGCTGCCTATCAATTCTTCATGTAGGAAGTGCCATAAAACACATGCTCGTAGAAACTCAACACTGCTACTATGTTGAGTGTGTAATATATGCTACTAGCCTCATGAATGACGGCATTTGGTTTGGCACTTGCGTGCAATTACTAGTACAAAATTTATATTCATGATTAATAATTTTAAAACATCACTTGAGCATGCACATTTTCAAATTTGTTGCCTGTTGTCATTGCATCCTTTCATTTTCTGTTGTAGGTGCAGGAATTTGAACACATGAATGGCTACTACAGTATGCCAGAGATGGTCCAGAAGCCAGTGGATCCCCTTGGTCAAGAGAAGAACAAAGAAGCAAAGAGTAATGCTACAAGCCAAGCCTCCACACCAGCAATAAGTGCTGCAGCCAGTCCTGCACTTCCAGTTAAAGACACAGAAAAGAAGGAGAAAGATAAAGACGTGAGTATGTTTTTACAAGTTTTGATACAAAAACAGCATATTTCTCATTGATGAAGAATGGTGTGTAAGGGTGAGATATCATTGTAATAGTGATGAATAAAATTTGAATTTCAATTTTGATTTAAAAACTAGTGTCTTATGTACAAAATTAAATTTTGTATTCTAATAGCATATTTGTAACCTTCAACCATGTGAAATGTAAGGAAGTGAAAACTACCATGGTGTCTTAGAATTACGACTCTATGTGGAAAATCTCTGCTTAAAGTGAATGTTTGATAGAGAGCTCCATTGAATCTTGTAACGCTAAATAAAAGTTCTAGTAAAGATTTGTTTAGTTGTTGAAGGTTTGTAAGATGTAACAGAATGATTTTTCGGCAATTGTTTTTGTAAAAAAAACTTATAATGCAGAAAACAGAAGTTAGGTCAAGCACAAGATCAAGATAAACATACTGTTATTTAGTATGCTGTTTTGCTAGCATCTAGATGGCTGACCATATTAAGTGGAAAAATGAAAATTGTGTGCATGTATAATTGGGGTTCCTGTATTTATAGTACATGAACAGAATTTCTACAGCATTTTTACTTTTACCATTTTGAAAATAGCATTGTATTTCTGGTCAGTAAATTGTCTGCTTTGTTACAACTTTATTCATAAAGAGCATAACTTGTGGCATGGCCACCACCAAACATGGACATTTCACTCACACAAAGAACATACAAAATAAATATACAAAAGATTCTGTACTTACATATCAGCCAAACTCGAAAGATACACTTTTTTACCTAGGGGCCACACACTTTTCCTAACCACTCACCACATGCCGATACCAGATACTTAAGGGGCGCACAACACGAAGGATGTGTGTATTTTCGTGGGAATTTTGATGTAATAGAGGCTTTTGGGGACTGATTGATGCACTTGCGACATTTTTCGACATTTCTGTGTATGTAGAGACTAAAAGTTCAGAGAAAGTTGTTGTAAACCAGGAATTGAGAGAAGTTTTGGGGCTAAAATATGCTTTTGTTCATTTTTTTTTCCACCCTGCACGATACCCCTCCCCCTCCTGCGTTTCTTCAGGTACATGGTGTATTTCTTTCAACCACAAAAACATGCCAAAGGACCATGCTCTCTTGTGTTAAAGTCGTATTCATCTCCGACATTATGTTACCAACTTACAGCTATTCAAAGTTCAAGGGACACGACTTTGTGGACACTCTGTATAAAATTCTCAATTTCTATAATTAATTTATTTTCTATAAATTGTTTTCATATATTCATTCATTGTTTCTTCTCTGAGTGTCCTTACTGATAACGTAGTGGTTAATATTGTCTACTTGTCATCTCAGGTTTAATTCTCAACGGAGGCACATTGCTGAGTGATTCAGATCCTCCTCTGAACTGAATGCCTAGTCCTGGTTAGATAATCTAAACTAAACTGTGACTTTTAATTTTAAATAGGCAAATGAATCAATGACAGAAGATAAGGCCAAGAAAGAAGATTCTGCGGTAGACAAAAAGAAAGAAGAAAGTGAAGAAAAGAAAACAGAAGAGAAGTCTGAAAAACTTGAGAAAGAGGACAAAGAATCTAAAACAGAAGAAAAGAATGAAGCAAAGGAAGAAGATAAGGGAAAGGAAACTAAAGAAGAGAAAGCAGAACCAATGGAGGTTGATCCACTAGCCATGGATGCTCCAAAAGTTGAAGTGAAGAAGGAAGTGAAAGATGAAAAGTCAGAGGCTGATGATGAAAAGACAGCAGAAAAGAAAGATGCAGTAAAAGAAGAGCAGTCAAAGGAAACCATCATAGAAGAGAAGTCTGCTGAAAAGGAAAAGAAAGAGGTATGTTTTGCCTTCTTCATTGTTTGTTTGTTATATATTTTGCACATACAAAATTGATAAAATGTAGGGAGACTAGATGCCTAACTGTTTGCAGCTGAGGCCTTGCCAGTGGCATAGTGGTAATGTTCGATAAACCACCAGCAAAAATAAATTTGTTCAGCTGAAGACTAGAGAATAGGTGCTCTCTCAAAATGTTGTGTTAGAATAAGTGTAGTTAAAATCACTAGACACTGGATAATTCCAGTTAAGGCTCATTTTGTGTTGAATTTCTCGAAGTGTAACCAAAGTGAGAGTTGATTCACTCTAAGAGCAAAAAGATATCAGCCAGTTGCTATCCATCACAAGAAACATGTTTAAAGATCACATGGTGCAATCAGTGCCCAGCTCTATATGCAGACGCCCCCCCCCCCCTTTCCCCAACAAACTGCTCAAACCATAAAGAATAAGCACTCTCTTAATACTTTCATCTGTAGTGATTATACAAGGCTTGTCCAGAAAGTAAAGATACAAACCAAAAATAAGATATAAAAGAAATGTATTGCTCGTAACTAAAGTTACACTTGATACACTCATACAGAGGCTATTTCTCCACATAAGTGCCACCATTGTCCAAACATTTGTTCAGATGCGAAACAAGTTTTTTTATCCCTGAATCATAGAAATCCGCCGCCTGCATCTGGAACCAAGTTGTGACTTCTTCCCTGACTTTATCGTCATCGGCAAAGTGTTTTCCACCAAGCTTTACTTGGGGTACAGGAACAGGTGGTAGTTGCTGGGTGCAAGGTCGGGGCTGTATGGTGGATGGGGAAGGACATAAAAGAAATAATTCGTTTCCAATTCTTGCAAACTCGTGGGGTGGAGAAAGTTTTAAAACCAGCATTACTATCATGCTGGGCTGTTTTTGGGCCAGATGATTACAGATTTCTTGGGAAAGACTGGTAAAGGTTGCTGTGGAATTTGTTTTATCTACATTCAAGCGGGGGAGAGAGGGTTGTGGATTAAACAATTTCTTCTTGTACTCTTCCCTTCTGTATCTTTGCATGTGGAAGTTGGGATCGACCAATACTGCAGCCACTTATTTTTATTACATATGACAGAGATTAATGGGCATCATAGCATAAACAGGAGCCAGCCAGATGGGCGTTATTTTAATAACTGTATTTGCGTATCTTTTTACATCACTTTTTCCCTCTCCAGGTAACCCAAATGACAAGAATGAATAGTAGTGTTTACATGAAATGAGTATGACTTGGTAACTATCCTTTATTTTAAACTGGAATTATACAAATATTAGTATCGGTGGGAATCTGTGAAAGTATTGGCATTGGTATCGGTTCAAAGTGGTATCAGCTCAGCCCTAGTTTCATTTGATCGTGTAATGATGCATCTTTGTAAATAATCGTGTGTAAGTTTTTTAATTTCTAAACTAATTCCAGGATGAAAAGAAAACATCAAATAAAGAGAAGGCAAAGGAAGGAAGCAAGGAAGAAGCAGTCAAAGAGGATACCAAGGAGGAAATAAAAGAAAGTAAAAAGGAGAAGGAGGATGAAAAGGTAAAAGAGGACAAGGAAGAAAAGGTGAAAGAGGACAAGGAAGAAAAGGTGAAAGAAGAGAAAGAAGAAAAGGTGAAAGAGGAGAAGGAAGAAAAGGTAAAAGAGGAGAAGGAAGAAAAGGTAAAAGAGGACAAGGAATGTAAAGAGAAACAGGACAAGGAAGAAAAAGAGGAAACAAAGAAGGATGATGAAAAAGAGAAAAACAAGGAAGAAAAGGTGAAAGAGGGCAAGGAAGAAAAGGTAAAAGAGGACAAGGAAGAAAATGTGAAAGAGGAGAAGGAAGAAAAGGTAAAAGAGGACAAGGAAGGTAAAGAGAAAGAGGACAAGGAGGAAAAAGAGGAAACAAAGAAGGATGATGAAAAGGAGAAAAACAAGGAAGAAAAGGATAAGGAAGAAGTAAAAGAAAAGAAGCTTGAAGAGAAGGAAAGCAAGAAAGAGGAAACTAAGGTAGAAGGAAAAGAGAAAGAAACTGGAAAGGACAAAGAGAAGAAGAAGAATAAATCAACAGAATTCATTTTTAATATAGCAGATGGAGGCTTCACAGAGCTCCACACTTTGTGGCTGAATGAAGAGAAGGCTGCAGTACCTGGTAGGGAGTTTGAAATTTGGCACAGGAGGTGAGTTTATTTACTACTTCTTTAAAGTTCCATTAATACAATTCAACTGTGAAGTTTAACTGTTTTAGTTTAATTTTTATCTGCTTTTATTTCATTTACATCTTTGTACAATTAGTACTTGTATTATTTTAACAGTGTCCATTTTTATGATCATGACTAGGGAACGGAAGTTGATGAAATGTCATCTTCTTTCTGACATCTCGGACACGATGCCCATTAAATATACACAATATTACACTTCGTCTAAAACCCAAAAAGGTTATTTTAAAGTGCATTTTTTGCCAGTTTCACTCCCTTAATCGCTCTTACTGTAGATACATGTCCATGTACATTATTCAATCCCTTCTTTTTTAATGTTTGTCTTTTTCCCCGATTTTCGGCATTTTTCGCAATATTCGGTGTATTGTTTCATCATATTTTGTCACTTCTTTCATTTTGGTAATATTCTTGAGTCTTTTCACCAAGGTGAACATAGGCCTATGTATATCTCGCAGGATTGCAATTTACGAGGAGAGAAATGTTGAACTGGTGACGCTGTTGTGTCGGGGGAAACCACCAGGTGTCCGTCTGGGGCAAACTCTGATATTTCAAACAATTTCTGATGTTAAAAATTACTAGGGATGGGACCGATTAATCGGTACTCTATCGGTATCGGCTGATATAGGCATATCATTGTATCGGTAAAATTACCGATTATTTTACCCATCCAATATATCGATAAATATCTGATAATTTAGTGCAAAATTCTGTCATTTTGTTGTATTTTTTATGGATAATCTCCATGCCCTAATTTCTAAAAAAAGTAAATGTCTTAATATGCAATTTCTTTTTCACCGCAGTCACCTTGAAACACATTTATTAAGGATGTCAATGAACCTTTAAGGTTCTTCAAGGACAATTTCATATCTGCCCATCCCTAAAAATTACCTTTCGGACATACTTTTCCTGGGGGAGGGGGGAGGGGGGCATGTCTATGAACCTTTTCCTGGATGCGTCCCTGATTTTGTTTTCCCTATGGTGCCTTTTTTTAAAAAAGTAAGATTGCATTTTGTGTTGGATTAAGATATCATTTGGGTGTAGCATTTCAAATTTGATGGTCTGTTCGACCTTTAATTTCTTACATGATCCGAGTTCAAACCGGCGTGAGCCAGGTTGGTTTCTATCTCTTAATATTTAAAGTGTTTTAGTACGAAAGGACCAAATTCTTATATTATATATAATATGTATTGATTAATAATTATTACTATTATGGCAGAGAAGTGCATTGAATTTAGAATTCAAAAATGAAGATAACTTTCTTTTTTTAGTAGATGATATTAGACTTACTTATTGAAATTACTTCTTTTATTATTTTGGTTGTATGTATTTTAATTAGAGTTGCTTTTTTTACTTTATTTGAGCGTAGGGTTTTAGGTTATATCCAAATTCGTAGGGGGCCTAATCGGGTTGGAATTTGTGGTGTTTTTCACCCTTTTGCTGATGCAGTTTAATTTCATATTCATTTCAATTTTTAACCTGAAACTAACCAATTTAATTGTCATTTTTTGCATTTTTTATGTCATTTTTTCCCATTTTTTTAGGACATTCTGTAGGTCATATACAGTCAACTCTCGATTCTACGACCCCGGGTATAACGACCCTCTCGAAGTAACGACCCTTTTCCCGGGAACCGTGAAAAATTTAGAAAAAAATGAGAAAAAATTGGAAAAATTTGGAAAAAAAAAGTTGAAAATTGAAGGAAATCACCCGAAAAATGCATTGTTTTTTCCTCCACTCATTCCCTTTACGAGCGCTCTACCGCTCACAATTAGGTCTGAACTAAAAATAGACACCACCACACCATGCTTGAGTGATATCCAATAGCACTTGACCTCTGCCCTCCCCTCCCTCGAGCGCACCAATGTTACCCCGCACCCGACAGCCGCTACCCAACGTGCCAGGCTTGTTTTGCCAGGCTTGCTCTTGGATACACGAGAAAAGAAGATCGAATGTGCTTGGATGTTATTTTAAATCAACTTGACTTGTTTCCTTGTCCTAAGAACTGCTTAAAACTCGCGGAGGAAGGGGGGGAGCAGCCTGAAATGACTGCTGGACTTGCAGACTTTGCCAATGTGTATGGCAGGTCAAGCTCTTTCATCGATAAATACACCACCTTGAGAGATAAGAAAGATCGCAGGAATGTTCAAAAATACAGATGCGTGGCGCCTGGAAGTCTGGCCCATCTGTCCAGCTCTGACCTAGAGTTCAGCAGGTTCCCGTGAGTGAGCAACTCTCGGCCTTGTAGACGACAACTTCCGGTAACAGCTTTCATTCAAAAAGTGTTCTTTGTTCCCTGCAACACTTCATAAAAAAAAGAAAGTTTTAGAGATAATCAAAACCATATTGCTGAACTAAAGATCGTCAAGCCGCTTAATGCGTTGTCATTCATTTTTCCACAAAAGTTTACTTCGATCTTACGTGCATCATAACTCCCGTTTCCCACTTCATACGTTTTTCTAATTGTGTCGATGTCGTAAAATCTGCCAAAAAGTGTTCCGTTGGCTGACTGACTTCTCCCTCTTTTCCTGTCATCAAACGTAGGGGGGGGGGGGGGGGGGGTGCGATGCAGATTGTTTCAGCCCCGATTTTGTTGCTGATGCGGGTTGATTACAGGCGAGGGTGGAAAAAGACCCACCCCTCTTCCTTTCCTTTGACGTCTAAAATGGGGCAACCAGTTCTGGATATATTCTTGAAACAAACAAAAACCATAGAACAAGTAATAAAAAAAAGTGACCGAACTCCCTTTCCCCAGCTTATTCTCCGCCACTGGTGTGCACGGCAATGTTGATAATTGCAGAACTGTTTTTTTCTTTTTTAATGCTGTTGTCTGCATAGGAAATATTGCCCCTATTATTGTCTGTTGCATGGTAAAACGTAAAGCAAGGGTCATTTCTTTCTTCTTTACACTGTTGTTAAAAGTTCCGTCTTCGACAGTTGCGTTCTCTTTAAAATGCTGGGATTTTTCTCTTCCGCCACCTGTTGCTCGAACTTCCAGCCGGTCTCCTTGTTTTTACGATGCATCTGGCGCCAGTGTTTTGTCTAGCGTCTGCAAAGCTCTTGCTTGCCGATAACAGCGATGACTCATTCAGCGTGAAGGAAAAAGTTATTGTTTTGAATCTCGCAAAGCTGTTTTGATTTGACGATAACAAAATTCGATCTCCAGAAAGGAAAACAAGAGTTAAAATAACTTCATGTTCTGCGCCTTCTGATAAGCAAATCTGTAAATTTAATTTGCATCCGCTTTTTTTCAGAACCATTCATATGGAGGAAAAAAAAAAGAGTTCAATGTAGGAATGGTCACTGAGACCGATTAAAAAGACATTATGCAAGGGGAAAATGTTTGGAGGGGGGTGTTTGACATCGATAATACTCCTAAATCCAACATTCAATCATCCATTAACCTGAGAGCAAATAACAATCTACCATTTTGATATGTGAAAATGCGCAGTTTCATAAAGCTTGTTTTCAGTTCATTTTATGCTGATGGGCTAATCGGGACTAAATATACAGTTTAAAGTGAAATTCAATTCCAAACCCGAATGATTATTGATTATCGACTGCCACGCTGTTTAATGACGTGTCCTAGAATACGCATTGGGTGAAAACAGATCGCAAGTTGCGCGTTTCCTTTATCACGCTGGATTACAATGCAAGTCAAGGAAGGAGTTTCGACTGCTCCCTTGAATGGGGAAAGAGGGTGAATGAAGTTGGTTGAAGCAAAGAAAAGTGACTTTTTTTATGATGTATTTTACACAGCCGAACCAGAAGGAAAATTACAGCCCTGCCTTTATTTTTTTTTTTTGTCTGGTACCTAGAGAGGTTGTGTTGTTTCTCCCGAGAGATCTAATCTTACCAGTTAATCTTGTAACAGACAATGCTCCAGTGAACCTGTATAAAATCCAACATTCATTCTGCCCGATTATCTCCCGACTTTTGCTGGCATCAGTCTGACTGGTGTCAAGATTCTTCGAGTTTCGCTTGCAATAAGCGAGAGATTGTTTTCCTTTCCATTGGTCTCAGTGCAAATGGGTTTCTCATGAACTAGAATTGTAAGAATTTCCTGGAAAAGCAACGTCTGTGCACAATTGAAACAAAGTAACATTATTTTAAATTCTCGTTTGTGAAAACTTTTTCGTGTTCTATTTTCCTTCTCACAACACGCATCCTGTGCATAACAGGTTGTATAACTACCAGGATAAATGGTGTTACCATCTCCTAGGCATCTTTCTGTCCGTTTCAGCTCCCTTTAAGCTGAAAATTGGTGCAAATTCCAATAACAACCCCTTCGAAATAACGACCCTTTTCCCGGGAACTGTGAAAGGTCGTTGAATCGAGAGTTGACTGTACCTATATTTTTTAGGTCATCAACTTCCGCTCTCTAATCATGACTTAAGCACTGTTGATTGTGAAAAATATTTTAATAAGAGTATCAATTTCAGTGATACTCTATAACTACCATATTTACGCATGTATAACCTGCACCTTGGTTTTAATAAGGAAAAGTGGCCAAAAATAACATCTCACATTTAACATATAGCTCAATTTAGGTTCAAGAAATGGTTTTCTAAGTTGTTGGTCATAAAACTATTGATATGTGGTCCCGTTGTGCATGTACAATGTATCTAACACTCATGGTCAGCCTTTTTCGTGTGTATGACATCCTGTTGTTTATTATGATCAGTACTTTGTATGTCAGAGGGTATATTTTGTTGCAGGCATGACTACTGGCTGTTGGCAGGTATTGTGACCCATGGCTATGCTAGGTGGCAGGACATCCAGAATGATACGAGATTCTCAGTCATCAATGAACCTTTCAAGATGGATGTCGGGAAAGGAAATTTCCTAGAAATAAAAAATAAGTTCTTGGCAAGGAGGTTTAAGGTAGGTTTTCATCTCAGTGCAAGACATTTGTGTTACAGGTTTTAAGGCAGTTGAAAGAAAGAAAAGGTCATACATTATCAATCTTTGCATGAACTGTTTTTGTTATTCAGTCTAATTTTTATATGTGAAGTAAAAGAAAATTTATATTATTGCACACTGTAGAATAAATGAAAGGAAACATGCTTCACAAAGTATCTAAAGATATCTGTTTGGCGGTTACACAGAGATAGATAATTCATTCTCATGAGTTCACGTTTCATTTTTCTGTGCACTTTTTGTTCACGATCAATTTCGCCACCTGTCTCGTGGCTTCGTCAGCATGTACTCATTAGAATGAATTATGCTTCACAAAGTTAGTCAAAATTGTATTAAAACATCCCTTTTGTCAGTTTCCATATTGACAAGGGCTGATGGTATATCCCAATGTCAGTGATATACATGTGTATGTATGTGAAAGTTATTTGTTCAAATTTATGGAATTTATTTTATGGGTGGGTGGCTCCTTCCATTTGGAGCTCATAGTTTCTGGTCTCCACACTAAACAAAAATTTATGTCCATAAGTGATATTTGTAGGGCTGAGCCAATGCTGATTCATTGGAATTGGCCGATACTAGTGACATTGGTTGGAATTTATTTATCATTGATACCAGCCAATACTTTTGTGGCATTTTGGGTTTGCATGCATGCCATGCTGTGCAGTACTTTTGCGGAGTCTAATTATCCTAGAAATTATGCAAAATTCGAAGTTTGTTTTTATTTTTCATAAGTTTTGTGAGAAAAGTGGGTTTTGTGATTACACATGTAATTTAATATTTTGATGTGATTCTTGAATATTTTAAAGCAAAACTTTTGGGAAATTGATGCACAATAGGGATAGGCCAGTATGAAAATTTGGCTATCATACCTTAACTCGTCACAAAGTTTTCACTCTAAAATATTTTTATACCGAATTCAGATTGCTGTGAAACTTTTTTTTTTTAAAAAAAGAATCGTAAATGGTTAGGTCCTACTTTTTGTGTAACAATGGGAAATTCTTTTCTACAAATAAAGAAGTTACATTTTAAATTCATTGTGTGGACAAACTATATTTCAGTTTGATGTTCTGGTTAGCTAAGTATACTGACCTCACACATGCTCATCATGGACACTAATTGCCCTAATGATCTGGTCTGGAAAAGCCAGCAAATTTTGTTTTTATGGAAAATTTTACACACCCTGCATTGTCTGGGTTAGCCCTAGGGTATCATATCATGGAATTCATATTTCATTATGTTTCGTGTGGCATAGCTCTGTGTTGTATATAAACACGAGACAAAATTGTGTGTGATTTAATAGAATTTAGACAAGAGACAAAATTATGTGATTTCGTAGATTTTATTTTCTCTGCTTGAATTGAGATAAAAAAATAGATAGCAAAAGTTCAGGTAATCAGTAATCAGCTAAGTTGCTTTGTAAGAATACTATCCACTGTCAAGTGTTAATCATGAGTGACATTTTTATTGTATTGCAGCTTTTGGAGCAAGCCCTTGTGATAGAGGAACAGCTGCAGAGAGCTGCTTATTTGAACTTAACCCAGGATCCTAACCACTCATCTCGCACTGGGGAAGATGACTCCCAACAGCCATCAGCAAAGGAAAATATCACAGGCAACAAACCTTCAAGTGCTGTGCTACGGAAGGTAAAGATAATTGTTTTTTGCATTGCAGTGATATTAGTACATATTATGGTGTCTTTGTTGGTTGAAACTGTGCTTATATTGTCTTGGTTCTCTGTTATTGAATGTTTGTGAGTTTTCTTTAAGTGACATGAGCCCAAAATAAGTATTAGGAATTGGCGGATATGAAAAATAAATGACTAAAAATTTAATGATACTGACATTCTACCGATCCAATAAGAACTTGCAAATTTTCTATGAAGAACATACATTTTTCATTAACTTCTTTACACTGAAGTGCCAAAAGTCATGGGATACCTACCTAATAATGAGTGGGACCCCTTCGAGCACGGCAAAGTGCAGCAATTCGACGTGGCAAGGATGCAACAAGTTGCTGGTAGTCTGCTGGAGGGTTGTGCAGCCATGCAGTCTCGATTGCCGTCCACAATTTGATCATTGTTGCAGGTGGAGGATCCTGGGCACGATCCTGGACATCCCACATGTGCTTGGTAGGGTTCATGTCCGGCGATCTAGGAGGCCAATTCATGCGTTGGAAGATGCCAGAATGGTCCTCAAACCAGTCGCTCACCATTGCGGCCTGGTGAGATGGTGCATTGTCATCCTGGAAAATCCCGTTGTTGGCAAGGTACATTAAGTTCAGGAAGGGTTGGAGATGGTCACCAAGCAGCTGAACATAGTGATGAGCGTTCATTGTCTGGTTCACAAGGACCAGAGGACCCAAACCATGCCAAGTAGACATGCCCCACACCATGATAGAGCCACCACCAGCTTGCACAGTGCCTTGTTGACAACTTGGGTCCATGGCTTCATGGGGTCTGCACCACACCCGGACCCTACCATCCACGTGTACCAATTGGAAATGTGACTCATCTGACCACGCAACATGTTGCCAGACCTCTAAGGCCCAATGCACATGTTCCAGAGCAAATGTGCATCGCCGTCGCTGATGGGCAGCGGTTAGTAGCGGCACACATGTTGGTCTTCAGCTGCGATGCCCCATGGAGACCAAATTGTGTTGCAGTGACCTCTGAGACACGTTCCTGGGACATCCTGCATTGCTTCCTGCTGTCAGATCATGCACTGTTGCTTGTCTGTTTGCACGGATGAGTCTGTCCAGATGTCGCGGTCATTCGTCACTTGTGGGTGGCCACTGCGTTGTCCCTGATGGGTCGTAATGCCTCCAATGCAGTACTCATGGTCCACCCTTGACACTCTGGAGCGAGAAAAGTTCAGAGTCCGGACCCGTTGCCATCACCATGTTACACGACATTTCACTGCACTCACAGAAGTCTACCTGACAACAATGCAACAGTTAGTTTGACTGGTTAGCTGCGATGTTACAGCACCATCAACTAGTTCCCTCCCGCTATCCCATGACTTTCGGCACTTCAGTGTATTTGCTGCATGTAACCATGTAACTTCAATAGATTTTTGCTTTAGGAAAAAGTAACTAATTATTCTGACATTTACTTTGCCAAACTAGGCATATAAATATAAGGGTAACCGCCAGATTTTCACCCGACACTTCCAAATGCCAAGAAGTGATGTGGAATAGACCTGGAAGGTCAAACATAGTCCCAATCAACATTGGTTATCTATGTCCAGTGTTCTGGAAGACCCTGGCTCCCAATGTAGAACTCTGAGAAACATGATCCAAAGAAGTACTCAAGTGTGGTGTGAACCTCGACTAGGCTGTCCAGTGAATGTAACAGATAGTAAGATCGTAATTGGATGGTACAATGTCTGTGAAATAAGGTGGATGCATCAGTACCAGTATTTCCCAAGCAAAGTGGAGATGTCACAGATGACTTTAGCCACTTGTGTCCTAGTGTGTATCTGCTAAGTAGAGGACACCCTTACAAGTCACATTTTTCAGTTCTTTTGATGCCATATCATGCTGAAGGCATGACTCTGACCCAAGTTCCCGGGCACCATAGCCCGATAGTCTAATCGCTTCATAAAAAGGGCTTGAGTATGAAAGAAGCTGGAAAGAGCTTCCTTCAAGCAAATGACCCCTGTGATTTTGAGCGGATGTAAAAATCCGTTGATACCAATTCTTTCGGACTCGCAGGGAAAATAAGCAAACACAGCTTTACTCGGAAAACTCAGTTACCGAGAGACGTGGTCTTTCAACGGCCGAAAGTTCGAATTTCATATAAATAGCTCGGAAGAACATTTCTCACCCCAGTTGTTATTAAAAATCTATCGCGAGAACAGTTCTTGTCATCCCCAGTTGTGGGTTGAGTATGATTGTTACGTAAAGTGTTACCACTGGGAGCAGGCGCTAGCGAAGTTTTATTTCAGGACCATGTCGTCACTCGTCATATCAGGATGTAAAGATTCTACAAGATCTTCAAGCTACAGAAAACCAGAGGTAAAACGAACATTTCTTTATCCCCATTCTTATATTATCTTAACCCTGCCAGACCAGTCAACCATCGAAGTGTTTAACTCTAAAGTTTGAGTGTTGTTATTATTTCATAGGGCCAAGTCCCCCTTTACTTGGTTACGTGTTACCGTTATTTCTCTACGTGTACCTCTCCCTGCTAATACCTCTAGTCCAAGGCTCTCACATAGCCTGAGGTTTGATCCCCTAAATCTCGTTAGAGAGATTAGACGATGCTATGAATGGTTTCAGTTGTTTTTGGAATGAGTTCATGTGATGCTAACCAATGATGATGGTGCCATGTAGTATTGTGATCCCACTTCTCTTCATATGTCAGCACTGCCCAGAAAGGGATCCTTCTCCAGATATAACAGGAAGCACAGGTCGCTTTCTGAGCTGTATGATTTGTTGTAAACATTTTATTTTATCTGCATGGTGTTTATGACAGGTACATCTTTTATTCTGTTTTATGAATGTGAATATAATAATGTGTTTGTATGCCTTGCAGGTGCTGACCCAGCTAGAGGAATTACTTGCAGACATGAAGTCCGACGTAAGCAGATTGCCTGCAACACTTGCACGGATACCACCTGTGGCACAACGTCTACAGATGTCAGAGCGCTCAATATTGTCTCGACTTGCAGCAACCACATCAGGTAGTTCGTCTGCCACTCCAGCTTCATCTCCCGCAAGTAAGTCATTCTCATTTGTGCAAATAGAGAATGATTTGTTAACATTTCAAATTGATATGGTCTATGTCATCAAGCCTTGCATTAAAAAAATATCCCCTTGCCTACGGAAGTCTACCATTTACATCGTGAAAGAACTGGAAGACTAAAGAGGGATATGAAGTAGACACGCATTTTCCAGTTACCCTGTGAAGATTTTTATTAACAAAAGAAGGGTACATTATAGGTGTCCAAGACAGTTTGCAGAACTCAAATCTATCACGGTCTTCTTCACTGGGGTGTTACTTGTGAATATGCAAGATCCGAACAGTTTATTATTGTCGAACACATTTTCTTGATAAATGCCGTATAAATGCTGTATGCTTCATCTGTGTTAGTTCTGAGGCATCCAGAATGTGACTTATCATTGTTTGGTGCTTTGGATGCTATGCATGGAAGTATTGAAGCAGCATCAACATGTTAAAAGGTCATGGTTTATAATAAGTTATTGTGTGCAATATGGTTGATGAGTATTAACACGTTCACTGCTGATCTAAATTTGAATACTCACCCCAGGTGCTGAATTTTTTGTTTTCCACATTATGTACTTTTATGGTTCCTTGTAGTTACTAGACAACATAAAACACTTTTTTTTTGTTATGGAAGTCATCATAAACAAATATGGCGGTGGATGCCTTTCGGCGCCATTAGCGCACAGCATCAAATTTCCTTGCTCTGTGCTGAAGACACCGAAAGGCGCCCACTGATACTTTTGCTTTTATCTACATTCACAACATTCAATTCTGAGGGAGTTGTTAAAAATTATTATTTATTATGTTATACAATGTTATACAAATAATTGCTTTCATTTTTAGAGATAAAAATTTTACATATTTATTACTTGTACATACAGCAAACAAAATATTGGTACATCAAAACTTCCACGTATTCTTTACGTGACATACAGTCATTATTTTCAAATCATTACTTTACTTGTTTGTGATAATTATAAAAACATGGATGCAAACACAGTCCAGGAGTACCAGGACAGATTACACAGTTGTAAATAGTGTCGGTTCTCTTTCCATTTTTCTTGCATTCCCGACATTTCTTCCGCAGTGTTCTTCCCTTTGGTCCTTGCTGACACTTTGTTGGTAGATGATCTGATTTTCTTGAAGGAGTTGGAAGAACTACCGGTCTGGCTGATTTGAAGGACAGCAAGTGTCTAATTATAACCAATCTGAAATCATATAGGTTCATTGTTTTGTTTACAGTGTATTTGTTGTGGAGGTGGAAAGCATTTAGAACCATAAGCTGTACATAGTGAACAAACAGTTTTTTATACCACCTTATTGCCTTGCGATCACTTGGGTAGTAAGCCATCATTTGGTCCTGTCTGTCTACTCCCAACATGTATCAATTGTACTGTACAATCGGAAGTGGTTTCATGTGTTGTTCATTTCTTTTATTTATGATCTCAACTAATTCATTTGGAAATTCTGTAGATATATAAAGCACTTCTCTTTTATCGTGCCACTTGCCGATCATGATGCCTCCATCAGAGTATTTCCCTGTGCTTTCCCCCTTTTTGAGTTTCCCACTTGTGACTGTCTGTGGGTTGTTTGTTAGCCCTAAGGGTACCTGTGGAATAAGTTTTTTTCTCCAGGAGAACCTGGTATAGTTCATGACTGTTGTAGAAGTTGTCCATTGTATAATTTTCCCTCCATGAGATGCAGGACTACTTTACTGGAGTGGCCCTTTCCACCTAGTTCATCATATGCACCACTGTATACAAAAGTCTTTAGTACAAGGCCATCAGGTTCTGTCAGTACATATATTTTAATACCATATTTATGTCTTTTACCTTTTATGTACTGCCTAAAGAAAAGCCTACCACGCCACAGAAGCATTGCTTCATCTAAGCTGAGTTCCTTTCCTGGATAGTATACCGAGTGCATCTTATTGTTAAAATGGTCTAACACTGATCTTATTTTGTATAAACGATCATCAGGTTCAGGCTCATCAGAACGAGGATTTCTGCAGAAATGTATACAGCGCAGTATGATCAAAAATCTGTCTCTGCTCATAAATTGAGGAAAACAACTCAAGAATAAGGTATCAACTTTCCAATAGTCCTGTAAACAAGGCATAGTGACTGTCCCAGTATGTACAAGAAGACCATAAAAATAATTTTAGTTCTACCACAGTCAAGTCCCTCCACATTGAAATATGTGAATTAACCTTCATACCTTCTGAAAGAAATATCTCTTCAGCATATTTGTTTGTATATCTGACAATTTCCTCAAGAAACAAATCATCAAGCAATAATTGGAAATAATCACATGGGCTATTGTTACCAGGCAGAGGAACTAGAAGCACATTACCTTTAGTAAAATGAATTAGCCTTAGACATGAAGGATCATCAGTCCAAATGGTCGTGTCTGCTTCGTTTGAATAGGCATCACTAGCACCTTCTGTTGCAGATTCACTTTCTGATGAGCCATGCTCACTATCAACACACAAAACACCATCATTTTCAGTCATTTCACTTTCATCACTAGAATGTTCAAATAAATCACTCGAACCTACAGATATATTATCCAGTTCACTAATCGTCATGCTCTCGATATCAATATTTTTAGCCCTTGATGAAGTAAGAGGCCGATTCATTTCTCCACATCTTTCACGATTCATTTTCTGCAGTACTCCGCAACGAATGCAACAATGAACTAAATCTGAACTTCATCTACCGCCACATTCAGTACGACAATGGCTGCAGTAAAACTGGCGGGCTGATCTCCCGCCAAAATCAACTCTGCACGAAGCGAACGCGAAGCACCAATCGGCATCCAACGCATATCGGGAGAAATCACCCAGACGCCGATCGGCGCTTTCAGCAGTGAACGTGTTAAATCACTTCAAGATTCCAATCAGATCCGTTATTATGAAGACAACAATAAATCCAGCATGGCTTCATGTGTTCACACGTGATAATCATCAACTGATTTATTCAGTCAGAACCTTTGCAAGCATTGTGCAGCTACTGCTTTCCCATGCAATGTGGAATCTCATTGGGGACGTTGACTAAAATCATTTGCACTGTGATGTGGAAGTCTCTATCCTTTGTAGTTCATCACTGGTTAAATTGTATCAAGTGACTCATTCCCCATTTTAAAATTTTGAATGCAAGAAGCGGATTGTCCAATTTACCCACCCAAGGTATAGAATTTCTTTATTGTGCCCAATTTTTCTTGGCATAACCTACTTCAATTTTACAAGGTGTTTAGCAATTTTTGACTCGTTCTGGAAATAGTATTGATTGGGGAGAAATTAGAACCAAAGAAATGGAACTACATATAAATGTTTCCAAGTGCATAACAGACTTTCATGGACTGACAAAATTTTATCCAATACTGATGAAGTGCCAATATAAAATAATATTTGGCATATCACATTACCCCTTTCTATTTCTAATTAAAATTAACCCACATTCCTAGTTCTCCCAAACTGGTTTCAGCTTTTCATCTGAGAAATTCATGTGCGTTCACTTCTGTCATCAACTTACCTGCCACCTTGACCCTGACCTGTACATTTGGAAAATGCCTCTGAGTTTTGTGAATGAGGTTCAATTTCTCGGCCTCATTTTCGATAAGAAACTAACCTGGCAACCTCACCTTCACCAGTTAAATTTCTCATGTCTCAGAGTTCTCAACTTTCTATGCATTTTAGCTCAGATGTCTTGGAGTGCTGATAGGTCGGTACTGCTCCTCTGGTACCGTTTACTTATGAGGTCTAAGCTTGATTATGGATGAATTGTATATTTGTCTGCCTGCCCTTCTCGCCTTTGCATCCTAGACACTGTCAATCCTGCTGGTATTTGTGTATGTTCCAGTGCTTTCCATACCAGTCCCATCACCAGTTTGTATGTAGAGACATCTGAGCCGTCTATACTGAATTAAATCCTTCATCTTCGCTTGATGCCCTCACATCTGTCATATGACACTGTCTCCAACAAAAGAAGGCTGGCTCTGTACTGGCTACATCTTCGTGCTACTAGACCATTTGGTCTTCATGCAGATGAGATCCTGTCAACACTTGGTGTTGATAGTGATCTGCCTGGCGTCCCTCTACTCATACCGCCTCTCCCAACTTCAGAGTTTCCTGCACCTTCGATTGGCTTGTTTTTAACTGCCCTCCAAAAGGCAGAAACACCAATGGTCGAATACCAACAGAGATTTTTAAAGCTTTGATCTCAGTACCCCAATTTTAATGTCTTTTGCATTTAATGGCATTCCTTGTCCCTTTCCTCTCGTCGAGAAGAAGTTCTTCTCACTCGACTGCATTTTGGACACAGTCGTCTAACACGTAGTCACATGCTGCAAGGGCTGAACCATCC
This sequence comes from Lepisma saccharinum, assembly GCF_977018435.1. Lineage (NCBI taxonomy): Eukaryota > Metazoa > Arthropoda > Insecta > Zygentoma > Lepismatidae > Lepisma > Lepisma saccharinum. The sequence goes on from NC_139232.1 coordinate 74,867,123, forward strand.
CATATGTCATGTTTGTAACATCATTTTAAGTATTCGGCATATTCTTGTTGAATGTACCAAATATGCTTTCTGCAGGCAGACTTTTAATCTTCCTAGCAGTTTGTCATCCCTTTTTGGGAGATAACGACAGAGTTTTATCAAATGTTTTTAACTGTTTGCGAAGAGACGAACTCTTCCACTGTCTGTGAGAGAGCTTTTAGTTGATTCTTACTTTTTAATGTGTCGTGTTTGTCTTGTGCAGGTTTTTTTACAACCTTACACTGTTTTTTCCCAAAAAGCTTTTGACACCCCTTGTTTTAAATTTTTAAGTAAGAATTTAGTTTTTGACAGAAAAAGAAAATTGAGATTAAAGGTGTGCTGTACATTTTCCTACCATATTTTAACATGAAATGATGCATACTGAAGTGCAAAATAAACTCTTAAACTTCCATATTACGAGAAACTTTAGGCATGGTAAGGTATTAATTTGTACATGCAATGTACGAGGAGAAGTTGGTAAATAGGTCACATACTAATGTGGGATAGCTGAAAATAGTATTGAGTAGTTTTTAAAGGTGTAACTAGGTGGCATCTCAATCTAGCTTGATGATATTCAGTTAGCAGTTTGTAGAAAGCAGACGCACGCATGGGTATCTCAGCTTAAAAATGGTGACTGTTCTCCAGTAGTGTACGTTAGAAGAGCAGTGTAGGGTTGTGCATTTTTTGTGGGCCAAAGGATATTCATAAAGAAATGTTTCCTGTTTACAGTGAGATAAATTGCTTTCTTTTTCCCTAGGTATAATGAACAACCCATTCCCTGCAGCATTTAAGGAAGGACAACTACCTGGGTCATTTGCTGGGACCAACTTTGCAAATTTTAGGCCTCAGTACTCTGTTCCAGGCCAGCCACAGGTTCCTGACATGAAATGAAGTCAAGGTGAGTGTTCTTTAATTTTATTTTCTCTTCCAGGAGATATGATTGCTTTACCTGTCAGTTTTCCTCCATATAGGACCACCTTACTGTGGCAAGAACAGCTGTCATTCTAATCTCTATATCATCCCTCAGATCATTGTAGTTTTTTACTCAGCTAAGGTCCTTAGGTCTTCATGTTTTTGTGTAGTTTTTACATTTTAAACCTGTTGTCCAAGGGATGACCTTGTTCAAAGCCAACCTTTCCATGTTGTACACCTAGGAACTGCACGCATGAAGCCCTGATGCCTGGACCCACAACCAACACAATCATCTGTGTCTTTGTGCTGAGTGCAATTTCCTAGGCTCAGCTTTTATAAATTTCATAGTGAATTTTAGAAGTAGATATCTCAATTTTTCTTGATGTGGATATGAACTTTTATCTATGAGGTAGTGATATTATTTCTTGGATATGTTTTTTTAATAAAGATGTCAGTTTTTATTAATGGATCAGCCAATACCAGTGAAATTAGTATCAGAAAGCATCTGTTCAAATTTAATCACTGATACTGGCTGACACGTATCAGTCCAGGTGTTTTGAAAGGTCCATGACACTTTTGCAGTATCTAAATATTCTGCAAAATTTTTGGGTGGCCCTCGTGATTTATATATAAATAAACAATATAATAATAATCAATAAACTAACTAACTCTAGCCTTCTTAAACCCGAAGGTTCATGGCTGCAGCAACACAGGCCTTCCATCTGTCCCTATCTTGAGCAAAATCTATATACTCTTTCCCATCCCTACCGATTTCCTTTAGGTCCATCTCAACGTTGTCCCTCCATCTTCGTCTTGGCCTTCCTACAGGTCTCTTACCATCTGGTTTCCCAACCTCCCATTCGTGCCACATGGCCTGCCCACCTAAGTCTTCTTGATTTAATTATTCTAATAATATCTGGACATGAATACAAATTATGTAGTTCTAAATTATGTAACCTTCTCCACTCACCTGTCTCCTCATCCCTTTTAGGTCCAAATATTTTCCTAAGGATCTTATTTTCAAATACTCTCAATTTATGTTCCTCTTTCAATGTAAGGGACCAAGTTTCACACCCATATAATACTACAGGCAAAATTACTGTTTTGTATATTTTAACTTTTAGTTTCTTAGATATTAAACGAGAAGACAAAAGTTTATGAAGAGAGAAGTAACATGCATTTCCTGAATTAAACCTACTTTTTATTTCCTCTTTAATATAATTTTCATTTGTTAATATTACTCCTAAGTATTTGAATTTGGAAACTGGTTCAAACGAGTTGTTATCAATAATTAGATTTTGATTATTACCTAATACTTGGTTTCGGCCTGTAAACATATATTTAGTTTTCTCTTTGTTAACTTCCAAACCTATCTCTTTAGCAGTTTTGAAAAATATTTTAGCATTATTCTTAATTGTATTCACATCATCCCCCAGTAAGTCTACATCATCTGCATTTTCTAACAACTGAGTCACACCATTTAATTTTAGTCCTCCTTTAGTTTCTCTTACCTTCCTTACAGCATATTCTAAGGCAAAATTAAAGAGCAATGGAGGTAATGCATCTTCTTGTTTTAACCCATCATGAATTGTAAATTTGTCAGACATATTATTACCCACACGAATTTTACTTTCTGTTTCACTGGTGCATATTTTTATCATACTAACAAGCTTCTTAGGTACTCCAAACTCTACTAATATATTATATAATGTATCTCTTTTGACCGAATCATATGCTTTTTTTAAATCAATGAATAGCTGATGGACATTTTGATTATATTCCCACTTTTTTTCAAGTGTCTGTCTGATGTGAAAAATTTGATCTGTAGTTGATCTGTTACGTTTAAATCCACATTGATAATCACCTATAATTTCATTAGCATATGGGGTTAGTCTTGTTAAAATAATGTTAGACAATATTTTGTATGTTGTTGAGAGTAGAGAAATTCCACGGTAATTATTGCAGTTCATTTTATCACCTTTTTTAAACACAGGAACAATTATGGATTCTTTCCATTGTTGAGGGATTTCTTCTTTATTCCATAGTAAACAAATTAATTTATGAATTTGACATATTAATGAATTTCCACCATATTTAATTAACTCAGCTGGTATTAAATCAATGCCAGGTGCTTTGTTATTCTTTAGCCTTTTAATAGCATCTTTAACTTCAGTCAAGTTAGGTTCTGGAACTAAAGGTTCTGCTGTGTGGACTTCATTTACTTCTGATTTATCTCCTACATGGACATTTAAAAGATCATTAAAGTAGTTCTTCCATCTATTTAGAATATCGCTTGGGTCAGTTAGAAAGTCACCGTCTTTATATTTTTTCAAGTTTACTTTAGGTTGCCACCCCTTTCTAAATTCATTTACACCTTTATATAAATCTCTGATATTTTTATTTTTGCTGTTTGTTTCAATTTCGTTAATTTTGCTTTTCAAGTAATATCTTTTTTTACTTCTAAACGTGCGGTTAACTTCTCGCTTTATCCTTTTGATGCCCAAGCCCTTTTTCAATAGTAAGCCTCGGTTGCCCAAGCCGATTTTGAGCAAAATGCAGAGTTTCAATTAAATGAGAGGTTATTCTATTATAATTGCTTAGATTTGTATCATCCGAGTTATTTAACCACCTAAGTCTAGCCTGATTTCTTATTTCTATTAGATTATGACATTCATTATCAAACCATGGCTTACTTTTTCTTGGTTTATGGTATCCTATACTTTCTTTAGCTGCTGATTCTATTGCATTACGTATGTGCTCCCAATTCTTATTTACGTCTGTTTCATTTATATTTTCATCATCATTTAAATCCTGCAAAACATCAAATCTATTTGACAGTTTAATTTGGTAATCTTTCTTAATTCTTTCATCAGCAAACTTTCCTGTATCAAATTTTATAACTTTTAGATTTTGTTGCTTATGATTTATCACTGAGAGTCTTTCTCTTAATTTAGCAATTACTAAATAATGGTCACTGGCACAGTCAGCACCTCTATGTGTACGAACGTCAATTATACTAGTATGCCTTCTCTTATCAATGAGAATATGATCTATCTAATTATGAGTTTTACCATCTGGAGAAGACCAGGCATATTTATGGATATCTTTATGTTTAAAAGTGGTACTTTTCACAATTAAATTCTTTGAGGTTGCAAAAGTAATCAATCTTATACCATTATCATTACTTAATTCATGAAGACTTTCTTTACCAATCTTGGGTTTAAATGTGTCTTCTTTGCCAATCTGTGCATTACAGTCACCTAACAGAATTTTCATATCATACTGAGAAAATTTATCAAAGATCTGTTCTAACTCTGCATAAAAATCATATTTAGTATTATCATCTTTATCTTCCATTGGTGCATGTATGTTTATTAAAATAATTTTACACCACCTACCCTGTAAAACTGCATATGATATCCTATCATTAATAAATTCTACTGTTTTAAGAGCCGAGATAATTCTATTATTTATGAAAAAGCCTGTTCCAAAATTATGATTTTTCAGTACCACCATAGAAAAAAGTATAATTTTTAGTTTTACAATTCCCTTCTCCTCGCCACCTAACTTCCTGGACAGCTACTACATCTAATTTATACTTCACTATCTCATTAACTGTACACTGAAATGCCCCAGGCCGGTAAAGGCTCAGAACATTCCAGGTGCCTAATTTAATATCCTTATTCCTAACGTAGATCTTATCCTTAGTCCCAAAGTAGTCCCCACCCGGAGATCCGAATGGGGGACTATTTTACCTCCGGAATATTTTACCTTGGGAACATCCATGGCCTTATATTTCTGTTTCTTGACATGTCTTTTTACAGTGCAGAGTTGTCAGCTCTACGCCTAACCCCCAATATGAATGGAGGAACTGAAACTATAGCAATTTTATTTTTTAACAATATGATCACTGACACCGTCACTCCAGCAAATTCTTCTGTTAATATGGTCATTGACATTCCTAGCGCAACTAAATTCTTCTCTTAATTATGTAAATTGACATTGCCATTAGAGTAAATTCTTGCTTAAATATGCTCCTGGGCATTGCCACAATAGGAAATACCTCCGCTACTAAGCTGACAGTATCACTACAGCAAATTCTTCCTTTATGAGCTCATTGACATTGCCACTTGTGACCGATTACTTTGGGTCATGTAAAATAACGCACACGTAGGACGAAAGGGTGATTACGAGGAACAGGAATAGTGCGTAGGAAGAGTGTTGGATTTCAGTGAGCGTGTTTTGCATAGTGTCGCAATAGAAGCTGTAGCTAGGCGGGTAAGAGCTTGAATGCTATTGGTTAACATTACATGGTGTGATTATGCTAAGTCCAATCACAGCTTTAGAGTTGCAATGGATAATCAATAATAATAGGAAATACAAGAGGGTGAACCAGTTTAATTTTTATGCATTTGGCAAGGAAGTTTTTGTGCCGGTAGAGAGAGTGCACCAAAAGCTCTACTAGATTCTGAGTTAACATGCTCTGCCCAAGTGGTTGAGTGAGAAGGGCAGATGCACATTGTTTACTTTGACCTTAGGGAGGCTAGATTTATCTATTTTGCTCAGAATTCAATGGATTTCATTTCTGAAGGCAAGTTTGTGTTTATCCCAACACAAAACAACACAGGCCATGTTTAGATACCTGGAAGATCTGCATTATTCTCTCTCATTTCAGTTACTACTTGAAGTAAATACAGTGACTTTGAAGAGTATAGAAGATGTGCAGAAGATACTTCTTGGGACGACTGTATGACATAGAAGAAAAATGATCTCGTCCCTAGATGCATGTAGTTCCTGTGTAACATTATTTTGCTCTGCAGGGGCTGGAAACTTTGAGTTACATCTAAGATGGAAAAACCCAAGTTGAAGAAAGTACCATGAACTTTGGAAATATTTTATAAGTTGTCTCTGTACTTCATCTCCTGTCATGTACCTTCTGTACTACAGTGTTGTTTTTCTTTTGGCTGTAGTTGGTCATATAAGATGTAATAGTTTTATTTAATCATGTAAGACAGTTTATTTAATTAAAAAAATAAAGTATTAAAATTTCATGCTCGTGAAACAAATATGTGGTGTTCTTTTATGTAATCACGTGTCTTTTCTCATCATTCCTGGTGTATTAGAATTGTTTTTATTATATCATTAGCAGTCACGTGAATGGTTTCGTCATTTGGATAAAAATGTATGGAACAGTGTATTTTGTACAACTATTACAGTGCAGTAAGATTATTTGTATTTCATTGTCATCTCAAATAAAAATAATAGTAGTAGTAATTGCGTTGTTAACTTACTTACCAACAAAACTAAATACATGTTCTCTATTTTGCTCACTCTCAAAAAGTTTTAAGTAAAAGTGAAAGTAAAAAATTGTGTTAGGTGAATGTTGGAAAAAGCCCCACAATAATGTTAACAATTCTTGTAGATACAAATACTGATAATAGAATGTTGTAGAATTGAAATATCATAATGCAGGTGTGCCATTTCTGTACTAGAGTGTTAATTGAAAATACAGTTTGTCCGTACAGTTTTGATTCAAAATTAGTGAAAAATGTGATTCCCTTAATGTGTTCAGGGTTGCTACGCATCTGGAAAACCGGGAAATGTCAGGGAATTTGGCTTGTTGGGGAAAAATCAGGGAATTTTGCAGTTCGTCTGGAATTCATATGCATTTTGGAGTCTCCAAGAGAAAAAGTTGCCAAATGAACAAGCAGTTGACTTCCATTTCTGGATTCTGTTCTTGTGATTCCACTCCCAAAAAATATTCAGTTTCCTTTCATTCTTATGATTCTCAGTCTTGTGCAAAATTATGGTTCCTTCGAATTTCTGTAATAAATTTTCACTTTTATAAAACTAGATATTAGAAAGAATATCAATGCAAAACTTGCAGTCCAGATATCTGATTGGTAACTAAAGTACATTGACAATATGATCATAATTATCAGAAAGGTTGGTGAAGATGAAGTTATAGTCTATTATTTTATAGATCTTTGTCTTGGCATTTCCTATAGAATTCCTATATGCAACAAAAATTCCTCCAGATGCTGGGTACTTATAAATGTAAGCAAAAAAGCAGCATTTTCTACGACACTATAAATCTGCCAGAAAATGAAAAATTGTGTATGGTTTATGAACTTTTTGTGTTTTTATATTGTAGAGATCATTTATGGTGAAATAATGTACCTGTGTTACCCTGAAGGCTAGATGCACGTGATTGTAGCACCCAATACATTTGATGCCGATTGTAATTTTACATTTTACTCTTTGAATTTTCACGTGTTCTTGTGTGTGTAGAATGAAATTTACTAGAAAGAAGTTGTGAAAGTGAATATTCATAATAATTATCCAATTATATATTAATTTGAAAAACACAAGGTTCAAAAGCAAAAATCATGATGATAAACATGTCGTGAAAAGTTTCATTTTTGGACTGGAAAACCTGGAAAAGTCAGGGAATTTCATAATCAAAAACTCGTAGCTAGCCTGTGTGTTGGACACACACACTCCAAGAATGTAACAACCAGTATCACTTATTAATTCAAACTACTTTCTGGCACCAATACAGCTGTATGTATGAATTTATTACTCCATATAAACCATATACATTGGTATTTGGAGGGTTCAGTACAGTTCATATAAAAAATATAATTACAAAGTTTCTATAATTTACAATCTAGATATTCACTAACGATATAATATTTGTTATTAACTAATGTTTTTTTTTTTTTTTTTTTTTAAATTTGTTTTTGAAACTTGTCACACTTGCTGCTTTTATATAATTTGGTAAAGGGTTGAATGTCATCTGTTCGGGTCCTTCTTGAACTAACGTTAGTCTGGTGAAGTGTGGCTTTAGAAGCTGTTTATTTCGGGTGTTATATGTATGTTCTATTGAACTTGTAGCATAATATTTTTTCTCGCATATAATGACATTTCATATATATACAGTGAAGGGAGGGTTTTCTTTTCTCGATCCCGCACATCCCTACTAAATTCTAGCGCCATCATCGAGAAATGGCTGAACTGCATAGTACAATTCAGAATGTCGGCCCGAGGAAGAGGGGCTTGGGGGGCGCGACCCCCGAATTTCAATTTAAAAAAAAGTCTGGAGTTTGCCCCCTCTTCTCCCGTTATTTTGGGAGAAGGCGTGAACTTTAGTATTCTCTTCATAGAATGGACGTTTCCAAAGAGAATGAAACATGTTTCATGTTTTTGGGTGCCATACAAGTTGAATAATAAGCCAAAATGTGAAACTCTGTTTTTTTACGAAAAATAGGTAATTTGCATTTTTGGAGGAAAATTTGTTATAACTCGGGCACTATAGGAGCAATCTACTTCGGATAAGTTTTGTTTTGCATCTACAACATCATAGCATGCAACTGTGTACAATATTGAACGCTGGACCGAGGAAGGGGGCTTGGGGGCACGACCCCCGAATTTCAATGATAAAAACAATCTGGAGTTTGCCCCTTCTTCCCCCGCTATTTTGGGGAGAGCGCAAACTTTAGTGTTCTTTTCATAGAATGGACATATCTCAAGAGAACGTAACATGTTTCATGTTCTTGGGTGCCATACAAATTGAATAATAAGCCAAAATGTGATTTTTTTTACGAAAAATAGGTAATTTGCATTTTTGGAGGTAAATTGTTATAACTCTGGCACTATGGGAGCAATCTACTTCGGATAAGGTTTGTTTTTCAGATAGAACATTAGCGCATGCAATATGTACAATTCAGAATGCCGGACCGAGGAAGAGGGGCTTGGGGGGAGCGACCCCCGAATTTCAATGAAAAAAAACAAAAATCTGGAGTTTTCCCCCTCTTCTCCCGCTATTTGGGGAGAAGGCGTAAACCTTAGTATTCTCTTCAAAGAATGGAGGTTTCCAAAGAGAATGAAACATGTTTCATGTTTTTGGGTGCCATACAAGTTGAATAATAAGCCAAAATGTGAAACTCTGTTTTTTACGAAAAATTGGTAATTTGCATATTGCTCAAAAAATTGTTATAACTCGGGCACTATGGGAGAAATCTACTTCGGATAAGTATTATTTTGCAGCTAAAACACCAGAGTATGCAACCATGTAGAATTAAGAACGCCGAACCGAGGAAGGGGGATTTGGGGGCATGGCCCCCGAATTTCAATGAAAAAAACATAAAAATCTGGAGTTTGGCCCCTCTTCTCCCGCTATTTAGGAAGAAGGTGCGAACTTTAGTGTTCTTTTCAAGGAATGGACATTGTTCAAGAGAACGTAACATGTTTCATGATCTTGGGTGCCATACAAGTTGAATAATAAGCCAAAATGTTATTTATTTTTTATTTATTTTTTGCGAAAAATAGGTATTTTGCATTTTTGGAGGAAAATTGTTATAACTCTGGCACTATGCACTATGGGAGCAATCTACTTCGGATAAGTTTTGTTTTGCAGCTAAAACATCATAGCATGCAACCGTGTATAATTCAGAACGCCGAACCGAGAAAGGAGGGTTTGGGGGCGTGACAACCGAATTTCAATGAAAAAAAAACATAAAAATCTGGAGTTTGCCCCCTTTTATCCCGCTATTTTGGGGAGAAGGTGCAAACCTTAGTATTCTCTTCAAAGAATGGACGTTTCAAAAGAGATTGAAACATGTTTCATGTTCCTGGGTGCCATACAAGTTGAATAATGAACCCAATGTGAAACTCTGTTCGGAAATGTGGCATGGATATGTTGCGGAGAGGGGGGGGGGAGGAGGAGGAGGAGGTTGGTCATCAATATGAATTTCCCAGGCTTGCTCCAGACCTGTGTCAGAGTTCCACCCAAATATAAGAGTATGAAGGTCCAAAAAGTACATTCATTTTGTAATCAGCACCATGATACCATACGGTATCATCGGGCGAGTACGACCTTACGGGGAGCAAAGGTTAAGCCTCTAAATATTACGTTAAAAATGCATTGAATTATCATTTTTTTTTCTTGTCCATATGGGAATAGAAAGGGGACTTGTCAACAGATGGAGGGGATAAGAGCAGGTGGCACCGTCCAATAGTTGTCGGACGTCCTAGTAAGGCATTTTGTTGGGCAAACTGAAGGAACATGGAAACAAATAGGTTCCATTGATACATACGATTTTTGTCAAATATCGCCACCCGACAAAGTATCTCACTACAACATGCGACAGAAATTGCATGGACTTTAACATCCAACAAAAATCGAATGCATAAACAAGAAGAACTTTAGACTGCAAATATGCTGCTGGAATTTTATTACTCTTCTGGCTCATTTCACCTTATTTAATGTAGCAGTGCTTAGAAGGTTTTCTTTCATCATCCTGACGTATTACTTGTTTCGCACAAGTTAACATACGTTTACAATGACATTGCACTATTCTTAGATATCAAGAAGAATCCAACCAAATGGGATATAGAATACTATCACGAAAAAGTGAAACTTAAATCTGCATTGGTGAACGTTATAAAAATTGGCAAGTGCATGCTCCCAACTTCAAATTTACTGCAACACCATGGACGTCCGCAGGATTTTTTTCAGGGAGGGGCAAGGAAGGTATTTTTTTCCAGGGGGGGGAAACAAGGCACATTTTCTCCAAAAATAGTGTTGTTCCCTAAAAAAACATTGCTTAAATTTGAATTTATGGTTCATAACACACATTATTGTGGCTAAAATGAAATTACATGTGTGAAATACATAATTTTTGGTTGACTTTCATTTTCCGGGGGGGGGGGGGGGCAAGGCTCCCCCTTGCCCCCCCTTCAGGACGCCCATGTGCAACACTAATATTGCAATGAAATCAACGTCACTCTCTGTCCTGTCTGTTTAAACTCATGAGAGATGGTCATTAATCTCTCGCTGATTAAGGTTAATGTCCAATATTATGAAATAAAATACTAATAATAAATACGTACATATTTTAATATATTTACTTGAATCATTCAATCATAAAAGCAAATCACTTTCTTCAAGAATTGACTTTTCTCTGCCAGCCCTGCTAAATTTTCACTTTCCATCTACTGATTTATACGAGGGATAGCCAGAAAGTAATTTCCAATTAGTAGGGACATTGATTTTTCGCAAACGCGAAAACCGTGAAAAATGGTAATTGCTGCGAAGTTATGTTTAGGAATGTGCAGTGATGTCTGGAAACATTTTTCGCCCGTTCGAAATATCGAAATAATGCGAATTTGGCATAAAATGCAAATTGTTGGTGTTTTAATCTATTTTTTTTAAAGAAATGTCCTAAAACAAGGAAAAATTCCATGAAATCCAACATTCTTGTCTTCTAGGCTATGTTTGTGTACATAGAACATGCAAGTTTTCCAACATTTTACTCAAGAGTAAACTATAGAGTTATACGTACATGGAATAATTCCGACAGCCACATTAAATCATGTATTTCCCACGAATTTTTCAACTTCTATCAAAACTATTGGCATCACAGAGCAAAGTGGCAGGGTTCTAACAGGAGATCGAGTGCGTATCTACCGTCACACGGGAGCCACATCTTCGTATTTGTTGCACGAGATATGTTTTGAATTACCAAGCTAAGTGTGCACCATCGGCATTTGTCGAGCGAGTAATAATGGAGCTCAGTCGTTAGGGCGTCTGACTACTATGCGAGAGACCCGGGGTTGATCCCCTGCGGTGGAGAACCGGGATGGTTTCCACCTATTCAAACTGCTCCTGCACCCACCCAGCATCATATGAAGCTGGTACCTTGAGGAAACTTTGAGGGATAAAGGTAGCCAGGAGCGTGGTGGTGATCACATCACCCCTACCTTCAGCCGTGATCAAGAAAGTGTGGGGCCCTAACTCCATACCCCTACTATACACCTTCATGGAAAAGTGCACGGGAGCACTTTACTTTTACTTCCTCAAAAATCTGTTCCAACATATCAAACTGTCACGAAAATACGTAGATCATGTGACCTACAACTTAAAATAATAGTTTAAAAGCACAATTGAGTATTATGTTTCGGTATATTTGGCAGATAAATGTTCTAAATCAAAAACGCGAATTTTGGGAAATGTAACACTAACAAGTCAAAAAAAGATAATGCCAATTTTTGGTGCCATGATATATCTGTATCTGTCACGTGAGATTGATTGATTTTAATTTTTTGGGTGCGTCGCCACTTATGGTCATTATGCACCCTTCAGTATATCAGGAGAAAATTCCATTATCTATAATCCTTACCTTAAAATTAAAAAAGGGGTATGGAGAGTAACTTTCCCAAACTCTCACAAAGAGGCGTAAGCCATGTGACTTACAATTTGAAACAGTAGTTTAAAAACACCATGAAGGTATAATTTCAGATATTTGCCAGAAAATGTGAATTTTGGTAAAAATAACACAGAATAGTAAAAAATAAGAAAATACACCAATTTTTTAAAAAATAACAAAATATCAAGGTCCCTACCGATTAGGCATAAATAAAACAAGAATATCAGTTGTAATTTATTGCATTAGTAACAGTGAGTCCTAACCTAATTTTCGGCATAATCACCACCGTTGTTCTGGCATTTGTCGTAGCATGGCACTAAATTTTGTATGCCCATGTTATATGTGTCTGACAGCAAAGACTGGAACTATCTCTACTGCAGTGTAGCTGTCAAATCCTTGCCCTGCCAGAATCTTCGGTTAAACAAAGAGATAGAAGTCGGTACATGCAAGGTCAGGGCTGTACAGGGAGTGTTCCAAGATCACTCACCCGAAGTGATGCAAAGTACCCATGTGTATGGGGTATGTGCACATTCGACATTCGATTGGCCTTCCGTGAATTGTCTGCACCATCATCTGACCTTACTATCACTCACGATGTCCGGTCTGCACACCTCACACGATTGCTGGTGGCTCTGTGCCAAATTCTGAGCGTGCAATGTAGGCTACATCGCAGTCGGTGGGAGACTGTATGAGAGCTGCAATCTTTAACCTAGAACTGTCCTAAAACGGCTGCATTGCAACTGTACTAGATTACAGAAACATGCCACTTCTTCCTGCCTGCATGTGTGTGTGTTGCTCTCCGACCACTAGTGCTGCATATAGGCACCATTGCAGCTTTTTTCAGGATGCCCCTTGTATATGAACTTTCAGAAGCTTTTGTTATTAGTGTGTTCCTGTTTTAATGTGTGGTTAGCTAAATCAGGTACCTGTACAATGCAATTCTATAAATTCCTTGCATTCAATTTCTAATTCCTACATACCCTTTTCGTCAGCATTAATGGTATAACTGCATGTTGTCAGTTTCACAGTACTTCACTTGGATATACTGTACTGAAGCAGAAATCCCATTGATAATGTAAGGAAATATGACACTGCATTTTGTTCGATTCAATTGTTTCACTTATATGCAAGAGTTAAGTTGTTTGCTTTACAGAGAAGAGAGAAGTAGCTTTATGCTTTGAAAAATGAGTCTGCACTCATGGTTCTTGCAAGCAGAGGGTTCCAAACCTCAGTGGAAATATCAACATATAATACCGAGAATGTATGAGGAGATGGATAAATTACAAATTGTATTTCTTAATCAATCACTCTTCGCTTATCTCATTTAGTCGTAACTTTAAAAATAATCAAGTATTTTATTTTAAACTTACTGCATATGACAAAATTCCGTAATCCTTCCCTAGCTTGTGAATTGTAATAATTTTCCAAATTCACTATTTTGCAGTTTGAATTCAAATCGTAGAGAATAGAGAAATTAAGTCAATTTCATAGAAGGTAATATTGGTACTTAACAAAACCATACGTAGATCTTTGTGAGTGTATTATTTCTATTTGCAAAAACATCGATTTAGTTTAGTTTGTAATTGTCAGGGAAAAATGTAAATTTTGTCCTGGAAAACCTGGAAAAGTCAGGGAATTTCATTTCTGCTTGTTTGTAGCCACCCTGGTATTACTTAGAGAGCATTGTAAGGTTTAAAGGTGGCAACAGGTGTGCTGCGTAGAGATTTACGTAATTAAGGTGATGCCCCTGAGGGGAAGTTGGGATAGGTACATATTGTAAGAGTCGCATCCAGAAAGTAAGTTTCCCTATTTTTTTAAAAAAAACAACAACACAGTTTCAGGAAACCATTTATAGGAAACAGGTACAGCAAAGGTTCAGCTATTTTTCAACATAGCAACCACCAGAATTGAGACACTTGTCGTATCATGGTATCAACTTTTGGATCCCACTGTCGGAGAACTCTGCCGCCTGTGAATGGAACCAGCATGTGACAGACGTCTTCAGCTCTTCGTCGTTGCCAAAATGCTCACCGGAGGACAGGAATTTCTTGAGGTGCAAGAAAACGTGAAAATCGCTGGGAGCCAGATCAGGACTGTAAGCTGGATGATCAAACAACTCCCAGCCAAATTCCGTCAAAACAGCTGCTGTGCGCCGAGCCGTATGTGGACGAGCATTGTCATGGAGGAGCACAACACCTGCAGTAAGCATGCCACGCCTCTTGTTTTGAATGGCACGTCGCAATTTCCTTAGTGTTGCACAATAATGGTCAGCATTCACCGTTTCACCTCTGGGGAGGAAGTCAATGAGCAAAATGCCCTTCCTGTCCCAAAACACGGTGCACATCACTTTCTGTACCGACAGCATCTGTTTGAATTTCTTCTTGACCGGAGATCCACTATGCCGCCAATGCATTGACTGCTGCTTGGTTTCCGGGGTGAAGTGCGAAATCCACGTCTCATCGCCCGTGACGATCCTGTCGAGGAAATCATCGCCGTCATCATGGTACCGTTGCAGGAATGTCAGTGCTGCTCCTGAACGTTTCATTTTGTGTTCGGGTGTCATGTTTTTTGGCACCCACCTGGCACAATTTTTTGAACAGCAGGCGCTGCGTGACAATCTGATGCAACACGGATCACGATATCTGCGGAAAAAGGCTACTCAACTCCGTAATCGTGAAGCGACGGTTCTCTACGATGTGCTGCCGCACCAGCTCAACCAGATCATCAGTGATGAGGGATGGACGCCCACTGCGCTCTTCATCATGGACACTTTGACGACCTTCCGAAAACTGCCGACACCAGCGACGCACCATCTGCTTACTCATAATGTTCGGCCCATAGACCTCACAGAGCTGACGATGAATGTCAATTGGCGCAATGCTTTGTGCATTCAGGAACTTTATCACCGAATCTCGCATTCGGCGGGAGAAGGAATACGAGCTTCCATTTCGGACCACTGCTGCCTCGCTACTGGCATGCGGCGGGAGAAGGAATACGAGCTTCCACTTCGGACCACTGCTGCCTCGCTACTGGCGCCGGGCGGGATCTGTCCACCTGGCATATGATTGATACGTCTTAGCTCTGCTGCGCATGCGCAATTTACACGGCTCTTTATGTTTACTTTCACGGGAAAAAAAATAGGGAAACTTACTTTCTGGATGCGCCTCGTATTAGGTAAAGGGCTAACTGTTCTTAACTGAATTGATTAGGAAATTTTGGTGGGAGGATGCTTAATGGCTAGGTATTTAGGTTGGGTGTTGAAAATGGAAGGTCTTGAAGTTCTAGAAGATCTGACGGATTACCTTGTGAAGACTAGGTCCTCTCGTGTGGAACAGTCACACGTCCAAGTAGTGACCAGGCACGACACGGCTTGACTTTTAAAATGTACTGTTATTGTAATCTTGGCATCCTGTATGTTCTTCTTGCGAGTGGTACCTGTCCAATGAAGTTGATTGTGGGATTCTGGTGGTGAGGCTGGGATGTCCAGAATTTTGTTCGTTCCCTCATCATGAAATCAAAAAGTGTTTCCAGGTCGAGGTCGTCGTGGATTTGAATGTCCCTGGTAAATCTGTCGGCGCCGTATATTATGTGTAGCATTCTGTTTTGGACAGATTGCAGCCTGCTGATGTTATAGTTCGCCACGTGTCCCCAACTACGCATGCATATGTGATAAAGGTGCAGATGACGATCTTGTAGATTGCTATTCTGGTGTGAAGTGGAAGTACTTGGCTTCGTAGTATTGGATATAGGCTTCCCAATCGTTAAGATCCTTTGTTTGCTGTGTCCCAGATGTGCTGCCTAAAGGTGAGCCCTTTGTCCAGAATGACACCAAGGTACCAGGCAGAGTTCTCAAGGGGGATTGTTCGTTGGTTCAGTCGTAGCCATGGACGAAAGTGTTTTGTTCTTCTGGTGAAGAGGACTGCAGTGTTCTTTTCTGCGTTGACTCGAATTCTGCATTTCATTGTCCACTCTTCATACTGCTGCAAATATCGCTGCATGTACATCTCGCAATATGTAGCATTTACGCTGGTGGTGAAAATCGCTGTGTCGTCTGTGTAGACAGCTGTCATGGCCGTATGTGAGGTTGGCATGCCTGTGGTGTAGAGAGCATATAGCAGTGGCGAGAGTATAGAGCCTTGTAGAACCCCAGCTCTTATGGGCCGTGGCGTTGAAGTGGCACTGTTGAATTTGACCAGCAGACGTCTATGATGCAGAAATGAGTGCAGCAGTCTCAGGTCCCTCTCTGGAAAGCCCTGTCGGTGTAGTTTGTAAAGTAGTCCATCATGTCACACTTGATTGAAAGCTTTTTCAATATGAAGGAAAACTCCCAGGGTGAAAGCACAACGGTTGAATTTGTCCACTACTCTCATCAGCTGGGTGACTGTGCTGTGTCGAGGGCAGAATCCGTGTTGAGTCTGTCCTTGAGGAGGCTTTCAAATATTTTTCCTAGATGGCTGAGCAAACTAATTGGACGGTAGTTAACTGGAAAGAGGCGAGATTTCCCTCCTTTCAGAATGGTGCAGACTGGCAATATGGTTTTTGAACGCATCAACGGCATCTTCCGCCGACGAAAATCGTTGTCCACGCAATTTATTCTTGACATTCGGGAACAAGAAGAAGTCATTGGGTGCCAAATCAGGACTGTACGGCCGATGACCCATCAATTCGATTTTTTGACTGTTCATAAAGTCAGTTGTTAGACGAGATGTGTGACAGCTGGCATTGTCTTGATGAAGAATGATCCAACGGCGTTTGTTTGTTTTCCGTATTTGACTGAAGACCTCTGGCAAACAAATTGTTGTGTACCATTCAGAGTTGACCGTTCTACGTTCCTCTAAAGGCACAGTTGCCACATGACCAGTTTTCCCGAAAAAACAGGCAACCATTTGTTTCGATGTGCTTCGAGCGCGAACAACTTTTGTTGGATTGGGTTCATCTTGAAACACCCATACAGTCGACTGCTGTTTACGTTCCGGCTCATATGCATATATCCATGATTCGTCACCTGTTACAATCTTATATACGTCTTTTGAAGCACCACAATTGTATTTATTGAGCATTTGTTTGCACCAATTGACGCGAGCGTCTTTTTGAGTTTTTGTCAAATTGTGTGGGATCCAACGAGAACATACCTTTCTCACAGCTAAATGATCATGTAATATTTTATATATGCTGGTGGAACTAATGCCTATGGTTGCCTCAATCTCACAGTATGTCACATGACAATCTTGCAGTATTAGGTTTTGCACAGCATCAATGTTTTCTTGAACAACAACTGATTTTGGACGACCTTCGCGAATCTCGTCGGTGAGCGAATGGCGGCCACGATTAAATTCGTTATACCAGCGTTTCACAGTGGCAAAGGATGGGGCTTCATAGCCAATTGTGGAAGTAAGTTGATCGATGCACTCTTGTCTTGATAATCCACGTCGAAAATCGTAAAAAATCATCGCACGAAAATGTTCACGAGTTCATTCCATTTTGTTGTTGTGGCGCAATCTCCAAGGCAACATAAACAACACAAATCAAGCTATTGACAAAACATTTGAAGTACGTTATGGTCAATAATGTCAGACGATTCCGTGCAAACGTCAAATTGCGCCTAACTTCAATCAGTGTTGCCAAGGCTCAAAATATAAATAGTGGCCCTCGTATATGCGAGTTATGTAGACCACCATTTTGCGGGTACCTTGGCGAAGGTCGGCAGGAGATATCTGGTCGAGCGCTGGTGCTCGTTTGACGTTTGTACAAGAGAAAGCTCTTCCGGTGCTGGCAATGGAACTGGTATTTGGCCTTCCAGGAAGAAGTCTTCGGCCCATATTTCGACTTCATCGATGACCTCATCATCGTACGGCCAAGCGTTGGGTGACATTTTGCTCCTCGTAGATGATAGCGAATTCTTCCGTTTGTTGATTTTGTTTGAAGGTCATCCCTCTGGCTGTGTGTAGCACCGGGTTGGATGTCCTCTCTCTTTTTCCCTGAAGATTTCTAGAAAGTTTCCAGAATTTGGAAGGATGTGGATGTGGTGTCGTCCCGTTTGTGAACCGTTACCCTGGTGAGGTGATTTCTGATTTTCTGCATTGTCTTATTGTAGAGTAGACGGAAGTGAGGTATTCTAGTGTTCTGGAAACGTCTATGTGCCCATCTTTTAACTTTAAGTAGGATGTTGAGATGCGGGTCTGCAACAGCAAGGTGTTCATCTGGTGTCCGAAAAGTGGTGGAACTTCTTTTGGCAGTTGTAATGGCAGCCGTGTAAATGCGGGAAAGCATACATTGGGCAGATGGGTAGGACAATAGAACAGCACTGTAAAGAACACCAAAGCAACATCAAGTACTTCGACCATGAAAAGTCGGGACTAGCAGAACATTCAATCAACGAAGGACATAGACCAGATTTCAGCAACACAGAAATCATAGCCAAAACTTCAAACTACTGGTACCGCATTATCAAGGAAGCAATAGCCATTCATGAGGAAAAAGAAAATCTTAATTGGGATACGGGGCTCAAACTGGACTTAGCTTGGTTAGCGTTAGTTAACCAAAAGCACGCACCCAGCAGATGCACCACCCAATTGGTCCACCATCTTCACCGGGATCCCCCCTCCACGAACCTATATACACCGGGTTGACGCTCAGAACTGCACTTCTACCCTGAAGATGAGAGTGACGTTAGCTCTCGAAAGCTTTAAATCTTTTCTGCAACTGACCTGGTCGATAGCCCGAGATAACCTTTTTATCATTCGTCTCCAGGAAAGCTTCAAGACTTACTTCAAGTACCTCTACGGGGAGAAATTCTACATCGCATCCGCAGATTTGAGGATTTACGGATCAAGAAAGGGAAGCTACTCTCAAGCCTAGCTTTCTTACTTCGATGTAGAGACAAGAACCTTTTTATCATTCGTCTCCAGGAAAGCTTTAAGACTTACTTCAAGTACCTCTACGGGGAGGAAATTCTACATCACATCAGCAGATTTGAGGATTTACGGATCAAGAAAGGGAAGCTACTCTCAAGCCTAGCTTTCTTACTTCGATGTAGAGACAAGAACGTCATCTTGATCTTCGCTACACTAAAATAGCCCATCAAGAACATTGCGACCAACAAGATACTAAGATGCACCAGCATGGTGCTGGAAGGATACAGTCCACATGCCGTGAACTTGAGCACACCGATAGAAATCTACTACACAGCCACCTGGAAATCACCGCCTCTGTATCTCCAATGGATTGGGAATGGATCGACTCCACCACCAGAGCCTGCATGGAACTACAAACGAACCAGACTACCACAAAACAAACAAGGAAATTCAGCCATCTAGCAGCCAGCCTACCAACAGCCAAGCCAGCCGACCAGAACACCAACCACACCGTGGTCAACCTAATGGACAGGACTTTGGATGTGCCACAATATCTATCCTTTCAAAGTTTTTAAACTTTGCTGCAGCACCTAAAAACATCCCCCTCAGGGACATAATCAGTAGTATGGAGCAGACTGTAAAAGATCTTCCCAACAAGACCGCTCAAGACATACATCGAGAAACATATGTGGCCCTAAAAAGGGCCAGTCCACCTAGACCTAACATTTCACCAGCAGAGAAAGCCACACTGAAGGCACTAAAAGAAGACAAGGACATCCTCATATTACCAGCAGACAAAGGAAACTCATCAGTTATTCTCCAGACTGCAGACTATGACAAGAAAATTTCAGAACTTCTAGCAGACTTCACATACAAGAAACTTCCCCGAGATCCCACAGCAGCAGTTGAAAGAAAGACCAGAGCACTTCTGAAGAAAACATCATTGCCGAAACCCATTCAGGACAAATTGACACCGGGTGGAACAATTCCACCACGACTGTACGGACTGCCAAAAATACACAAGACCGCAGTGCCATTAAGACCAATCGTCAGCGCTTTTGGATGCCCAACATACAGACTCGCCAAATTCCTGACAGCCCAGCTTCAACCTTAAAATAGGCAAATGTGAACATCATGTGACAAACTCCACTGAATTCATCAAAATGCTGCAGCAGATCAGAACATCACCATATGACATGTTAGTCAGCTTTGATGTAGTGTCACTCTTTCCCAAAGTGCCTCTTCAAGATTCACTGGGATTACTAGAACGCCACTTCACACCAGAAATCATCAGTCTGTTCAAACACGCACTGACCTCTGACTACCTACTTCAGCTACGGTGGACAGTAACTACGAGCAAACCGATGGTGTGGCAATGGGTTCCCCATTCTTGCCTGCCATAGCCAATTTTTTCATGGAAAACTTTGAGCAACAAGCTCTGCGCACAGCTCCGTTGAAACCCACTGCCTTCTACAGATTTGTGGACGACACCTTCATCGTCTGGCTGCATGGCAAAGAAACTCTTCAGCCATTCTTAGACCACCTAAACAATCAACACCCATATATCAAGTTCACCATGGAGACAGAAGAATAACAGTATGCCGTTCCTAGATATTCTCATCAAACGCAAGCCAGACGGATCCTTGGGAGACAGTGTATATCGGAAACAGACTCTCACCGATTTATATCTCAATGCCAGCAGTTTTCATCACCCATCTCAACGAGCTACAGTAAGTACCCTCTACTTTATTTCCCGGGCCAATGCCATCAGCGATGCGGAGCATCTATCAGAAGAATTACAGCATCTTCGCATGACTTTCAAACTGAACGGGTACTCGGAACACAACATCAACAAAACATTAAAACGAGTACTGTCCAAGAAGACCAGGACATCAGGGAATTTGGACACATCAGGGGACACGGACACTCCAGGGGACCCGGACAAAGCTGACCTGAAGATAGCCATCCTTCCTTACACAGGAAATCTCTCCGGAGTAATAAGTCGAATCCACCTCTGAAGATCAGAAGCCTACTACGTAACCCCAAGGACAAGTTAGGACTCAAAACACTGGGAGTCTACCGGATTACCTGTAAATGCAGGAAAGCATACATTGGGCAGATGGGTAGGACAATAGAACAGTACTGTAAAGAACACCAAAGCAACATCAAGTACTTCCACCCTGAAAAGTTGGGACTAGCAGAACATTCAATCAACGAGGGACGTGGACCAGATTTCAGCAACACAGAAATCAAAGCCAAAAATTCAAACTACTGGTACCGCATTATCAAGGAAGCAATAGCCATTCATGAGGAAAAAGATAATCTTAATCGCGACATGGGGCTCGAACTGGACCCAGCTTGGTTAGCATTAGTTAACCAGAAGCATGCACCCAGCAGATGCACCACCCGATTGGTCCGCAATCTTCATTGGGACCCCCCCATGAACCTATATACACCGGGTTGGTGCTCAGAACTCCACTTCTACCCTGAAATGAGAGAATGACGTTAGCTCTCGAAAGCTTTAAATCTTTTCCGCAACTCACCTGATCGATAGCCCGAGAGAACCTTTTTATCATTCGTTGCCAGAAAAGCTTCAAGACTTATTTTAATTAATAGTTGCTTCCAGCGCCATCATTGGGAAATGGCTGAACTACTTAAAAATTATTTACCTCCCACTGGGAAATGATACATACCTCCAAAAGGAGGTACATTATTTGTAGTTCTGCTACTTCCCGATGATGGCGCTGAAATCAAATATACTAAAATCTCACTTTTAAGATAAAGGATCCAATCTTTCTCAGAGGAGGTTAATCTGTAGTTCAGCCATTTCTGATTGATGGCGCTAAAATCAAACAAATTAAAATCACGCTTCTAAAATGGAGGTATATCCAAATCCTTTGGTGGTTAATAATGTGTAGTTCAGCTATTTCACGATGTGGTGCTGAAACAAACTATATTAAAATCACGCGTTGAACATCGAGGCATCCTAAATTTTTTCCAATGAAGGTAAATAATCTGTAGATCAGCAATTTTCCGATGATGGAGCTAGAATCAAAATATAGTAAAATCACGCTTTGAACACGGAGTTATCCAATCTTTTTTAAAGGGAGGTAAATAATCTGTAGTTCTGCCCTGGTTCTGTCATTTCCCAATGATGAAAATGCCCTCCAGAAATATTAAACAAAAAGTTATGCTGGATAATCATTCATGTGGTGGATCAAGTTGAAAAGTCTCTAGTTATGGTAATGATAATAAATTTCTACTCCCTCTGTCCCATAATTATAGTCCGGTATGCCAAAATGGTAGTACAGGAATTACAGACAAAGAGGCAGATGGAAAGCACACGGATGAGGAGAGGCACAGTAGATCAGTCTTCAAGATTGTGAAGAGGAACAACGTGACCTTATCGCAATGAGCAAGAAATACCGCCCAGACGATTACCAAAAGGAGGCATTGGGTTGCAACATACCGGTGTGGCACTGTATGGCAACCAGTCTAGCAAGGCACGCTGCAAATCGTTAGTAGATCAATCCTTCAGTGAGTACGTGTGAGAAGAACAGCCATGAACACACAACCCATGATAGGAAGCGAACCCACGAACAACTGTGAAGAATCCTTGCCATCTGGAGGGAGGGGGGTGACACTGTCTACTGAAGACTGGGTTCTTTCCTGGGTGTTAAGGGTGGGCACTGGACGACACACTTGGAGATGAGGTGCGGAGATGGGGCACTGGGGCCAAATAGTGAAGACTCTAAAGGGGGGGGGGGGCATCGTCTTGAAGATCCTAGAATGGCCGAAGGACGAGGGCTGCAACGTGAATCACTGAAGTGTGATGAGGGCACTGGGGCGTTGCTGGTCACGAAACTGATGACTCTTGCGGGGAGGGGGCATCTGGTAAGTAATGGTCATCCCCATTATAAAAGCTGATGGGGGTTCGGGGGAACTCCGCTCTCTAAACTGATGAATCTTGATGGGGGTTCTGGTGAGGGCTGCCCACTAACACTGATGACTTCTATAAGGTGCTGATCCCTAATTATTATGAGTCGTTGGGGTTGGGGTGCACTGCTGTAGACGAACCACTTCTGGTGATCGCGGGCCACAAGAAAACTGGTGCTTGCGTCTCAGGAACGTGATGATCACGAAGACGAAAAGTCCCAGGGGGGGGGATGATGCACTTCTGAAAGGTGCTGCTCACAAAGATGAAAAGTCTGGGGGGTGGAGTGCACTGTAGGACTCGAACAACGTCTGGTGATCACGCGTCGCAGGAATGGTAGTTCCAGTAGGGAGGGGGTGAACCTCTGGAAGATTCTGATCCGGAACATGATGATTCCTGGGGATGCTGGATGCATCTGTTGCGATCTCTGCTTCAAACTGCAGCAACAGTCCTTGCTGGGTTGAGATGAACGGTGTGAAAAGTTAGGGTAAGGGGCAGCTGAAAAATGAAAAGGAAAACCAGACCAGATTGTTTTAAAAAAAGGAGGGGGTAAACTGAAACGTTACTTCTTGAATAAATCCAAAATATCGCGATTGAAGTGAAAATCTAGGAAATGTAAAAAAAATTGCAATAAAACGCAAGATATATATGGGGGGTTAAGTTAAGAAGTTATGCTTTAAGATAAGCAATTGCAAACGCAAGGCACTAGCCCAAAGGTTATTCGTTAAGATGGGGACGGGTGACCGTGGCTAGAACGATAATAATAATAATAATAATAATAATAATAAAAATAATAAATTGATAAAGGACGTTATTTTCCCGAGGGTGGTGATGAACTTGCAAAAATTAAATGTCCCGTCCTCTGTAGTCAACGTTGAGGGCATTGGAGGGGGGAAGTAATTACTTTAGTGTACCAGGGGTAATAAATTGACTAAAAAAAACAAAGATGGCGTAAATGCGAATAAAAGGGGGTTCGAAAATGAATCAAAAACACAAGGGCAATAAGGTATTGCATATGGCCTATCACGGCGGCGTAAAAGCTATGAGTAGTAAGATTTGTTGCGATTAGGCAAAGGTATCGGTTCAAGCGATGATTTATTTTGAGAATGTAACCGATTGTAGGGCCCAGTACAGGCGAGCGTACACAATAAACAAAGGAAAATGTAATTAATATTCATAAGATGATGCCCCTTAAAAAAAACTATTAGGGAATACATTTCTGTAACTTTGTTCTAAAACGCGAGAATTTATTGTGGTTGAATTGAAAGCATAAGTGGAATATATGAATTACAGGTATTAAATTAAATGTGCCGAGAATTAAAATAAGGAAAATAATTGGCTGCTTGCCACTAGAAGGGAGTGTGGAAGTTATAAATAAATGAAACATAATTGAAACGGTACCGCCGAAAGGCGGATATAGTCGTCGTGGTTAGCGAAGGTAACCGTTTTCTTACTTACTTTTCGGGCCAAAACCAAAATACAAGATTGCGTTCATTATATAAATTCCAGATAATATTAGCAACGGAATGATGTATTTGTAATTTATCTAATACATTGCATAGTATTGGGATGTAAACAGACTCATAGGCTTTCTCAATGCCTGTAAACAGGCTAAAACAATAATGTTTAGTGGTCCGGTCTAGCGTTTTCACCTTACTTTGGGTGGGTTTGCGAATGGTTTGATTGATTGATATAGTTTATTTTACTTCGCGTTTTGTGCCTCTTGGCTAATTTGCGAAGATGGGGATGAGTGATGAAATGATGAAATTGATGAATGGACATTCACAAACAACCAAGCCCGACCGGGATTTGAACCCGGATCCCTTGGCGTCGCAGCGCGATGTGCTAACCACTCGGCCACAGGGTCGGGCGGTTTGCGAATGGAATTAAATTTGTGCCAGATGGAGCATATGCTATCGCTGCAATCTAATGTATTGCAAAACTTTTGCCATGCTGCTCTCTTCGCCTGGAGGTAAGTTTTTTTTGCTTTCGCTTGTAGGCGTTTTAGTTCAATCACATTTTCTCAGGTGTGGTGTCGTTCATATTTTTAGAGTTGTTGTCATCTCCAGACTTTAATAGTTTCGCAGTCTCGCGTCCACCAAATTATGGAAGGATATCTGGCTGGGGTACAAAAGCGGGTACGAGTAGCACTGTGGTCCATAGCGACCATAATCATTTCGATGAGATTGGAGTAAACTAGGTTGATATTTCGGAATGATAGAATTGGCATATGTATCCGTGAGAACGTGGCTTTGAACGCTTCCCAGTTAGTGGAAGCTTTATTCCATCGCCGTACTGGGGGAGTCTGGCTGTTAGCCAAGCCTTGGGGTCGGAGATTGTGACGATGCCTGATAAAGAGAATGTGTGTGTGATCGCTGCCCCATAAGTCTGCGTCTTTATGCCATGCGAACTGAGGGAATATTTCCGGAGATGTTATCGTCAGGTCGATGCAGGATGGGTTATTTCCGTTGAGAGGGTAATGTGTGGGCGTGCCATCGTTACAGAGAATGAGGTTGTGTGGGCGTGCCATCGTTACAGAGAATGAGGTTATTCTCAGTGATCCATGTGTCAATTGCATTACGTAGTCTGTCGTTACGTCTGTCCCACCACGTTGAGTGGTGTCCATTAAAGTCACCTAAAAGGACAATAGGTCCGGGAACGTGTTGTACCATTTCTTGAAGGTCTCTTGCTCGTATGCGTTGGGAGTTTGTATTGGAAGGGATGTATATCGCTATGACTGTGAATGTTCGTAGGAATATAGAAACATGGATAGCTACTATTTCTGCTTGGAAATCTTGTTTTAATCTTATGTCATTCGGAATACGGACTTCTGTATGTTGAATTTTTTCGTGTACGAATATTACCGTTCCCCTATTAGTCGTTGGTGTACCGTATATATTATAATGCGCAATACGATATTTTTCGCATTTGGTACCTTTAACTTCCTGTAAACAGAGTATTTGGGGTTGATATTTGGCAATTAAGTATAGTATTTCAAGTTTTCTCGCTGAGAATCTATTAACATTCCATTGTACTATTATTTCCATTTCCGGTATCTATCGGAAACCTTGTTCTGTCAATGCGTGGATTCCATAAAAGCCAGGAGATTAGATGTTAGAGATTGTATTTGTTTGATGAGTTGAATGCGACGGTTTTTGTTCTCTGTTTCCCGCACCGCGTCCCATAAATTGGGAATAATGTCTAGGATCGAGTTGTAAATAAGATTGTGCTCTATTGTTATATGCGCTGAGGTTGAGTTATTCGAGAACACATTTGTTGGGGGCCGAACAGAATTCACTCTATCTATCTTTCTCTTACTTGTCAAAGCAGCGGGCCGAGCATTGTGTCCTATCGGTTTGGAATAATTGCTTTCTGTGTCGGAGGTGGGACTGGAGGTCATGATTAGCACTTCATCGTTGTCATACCAGTTCCTGCTAGTGTTCGTTTTGCGGGGTTTATGATCGTCTTTTCTTCTTGTTTGGGATGAACGATGTCTATTGGTTCGCCTTGGCGGTTTAATGGCATCAGGAGGGGAATTATATTCTAATACTGGTTCTTCCCTTGTGAGCACCGATTGCATATGATTCAATATCTGATAGTTATTGACTGTTTGTGTCAAATGGGGCAAGTCAAGTCTAGTGTTGTCCACCGAACGTTCCGACCTTGGAAGACGTAATGGGGGGAAATTAGCACCTGTAAATCTTGGGCAGAGAACTTCCTTCCTGGTGCGATTGGGAATAAAGATCCCTTGTAGTTTGTTTTTTGCCTCGTGGTATGAAATGTTCTCTTCAGCCATTTTGTTTTGTATGGCTGATTGAAGTCTACGTCGGGGGCAATTTTTTGATAAAGAGGAATGGGGTTCTTTGCAGTTAATACACGAGGGTGAACTGTCGCACTGGTCTTCATGTTTATCTTTGGCACAATTGGCAGACATGGGTTTCGAACGGCACTGTTTCTGGTGGTGCGAATAACGCCAACATTGGGAACATTGCAATACTGCTCTTGTTCGAGGTGTTATTTCATGTATTTGGCTATTAATGATGATTTTCTCAGGTATTTGGTTCCTGCGGAAGGTAACACAGAAAAGTTTTGTTCGAACGAGGTCGAAAGTCTCATCTTCTCGCCAGATCTTTTTCGGCAAGAGTTTGACTGTGAGAACCCTGATTGGGCTTTCTATACCTTCCAATGCATCTTGTTCGGAGGTATCATGTTCGATACCAAATACCAGACCCTCCCTTTGTACTAATGAATGTGGCACCCGCCATTGAACCAGCATTTCCCGATGTAAAGCAGTCTGCAGCATGAAATTATTAGCAGCCCTTGCTGTTTTGAATGTTACCCGGACCCGGTTGATACCACATTGTTCTACCAAGTTGACTGTCACATTTTTTTCCTGAGAATGTTTCCGACGCTACCTGCGGCAAGTCTTTTCGCGTTTTTCTCAATACCGTCCAGGAGGACGACATATGGTTCCGACATGTCTTTGTCGTACCAGTATTCGGGAAGAGTGGGTTGAATTTCGGAAATAGTGTCTCCACGGGGAACTTTGTCTGGCTGGATCGATTCCTCCATTCATCCCGGTGGCATTTTTGGGTGTTTTTGTCCGCACTTGTGTTATGTGGTTAGTCTTGGTTGGCGATGAGAGTTGTTCTATTGTGTCCATGTCGGTGTCCGGGGATTCGTTCCCGTCCATGGCCGTTCAGGCCGGCTACTCGGGTGAAGGTATACGTATCACTGTTCTATTAAACCACGCGGTATGTGTTCCTATACAATACCTGTTCACTACACTATCACTTGGTAGCAAAATTGCGAGAACTAGTTCAACGTGTAACCACTGCGCGAGGATCTGCGTACACACGTCTTGATCCTGTCAAGATTCCAGTTGAACTCCATTCTTAATAAGGTTCTTTCTACTTATCTTCATTCAGTAAACAAAGCGCTCCTATCAGTGGTGCAAGAACGTTTATCATTTAGGGCATAGGCGTGCACACAGGGAGGCATGGGGTTGCCCCCCCCCCCCTAATCATGGATGCATAGGCGATTAATATGTACCAACAGATTTGCGCCTCTCTGCAGAACTGATTAAGGGAGCCCTTTATAAATCATGCTTCATAATGATTCCCTTTAGTTTCCAGTATGCAAGATTTTTATGCACAAAGGAATCTAACGAGAATCCAACAACACCATTGTGTTGTGTTATGGAAGAAAAATCAAATTAATTAAATAATAATGGTTACATATTATCTACACTTTGATGAATTGTGTAAAAATTTGTAATACATTTTTTTGTACTTGCTAAAACATTAAAACATGGGTCCCTTAGTCCACCACGGAATCTATTTCCTTCAAAGGAGAGACAGACAATGTTTGTCTACTGGTTACTTTAACCATTTTGCAAAATATTGTGTGAATTGTATTACATTATAGTTGAAATGCATGTAATGACACCTGACAAACAAATAGGAATCCCTTGATTGATCAATGAGTTCTTGGATTACGGTGTCATCATTAATATTTCATAGAAATAAATTGTTTTAATATGGCGCAAATAATTTTACAGGACACCATGGCATTCTCCTTAACATTTTTTTTCATATAGATCGTTTGGCTCCCAGGGCCGACTCCCGCCGCCCCATAGCTATGGCTCTGAACTTGGAATATAAGAATAGAAGGGAATGCGAGCAAAGCGAGCAAGAGAATTTTAAGAAATGTATTTTTATTTGAATAATATTTGAAATCTAGGGGATGGCAATTGCCCCTCTGTCCCCCTTGCAAGTGTCTTTTGCCATCTGGAAGAAGAATGCAAGAAACACGTAAAAACTAATTCCATCATAAGTATCCAATTGTCCTGCTA
Organism: Lepisma saccharinum; assembly: GCF_977018435.1. Lineage (NCBI taxonomy): Eukaryota > Metazoa > Arthropoda > Insecta > Zygentoma > Lepismatidae > Lepisma > Lepisma saccharinum. The sequence goes on from NC_139232.1 coordinate 74,895,905, forward strand.
TTCTTAGATTCTCCTAGTCTTGTTTTTTTACTTCAATGTTTGCCTCCCCTACAATGGATTTCCATCCAATGGCAGGTGGGGGACAATGCCCCTGCCCCCTGTGGTTGCGGCACTGTTTATGAGTGTATCTTCATCAATTTCACGTCATCACTCATTGTTGCGATTAGCTACGTGACAGAAAAGCAAAGGAAAGTAACAAAAATTAAATATCCACTCCCTCTCTCTACTACATGAATCACTATTACCAAAAGGTAGACTTCGGAAACAAAAATTTAAGCAGTTCCAAGTTCATAGCAACACACCCAACAAAACATCCGAACAAATTAGGCGCCTTTAATACAAGACTACTCAAAATGTCGCAACTGTTCTAGATACTGAAAATTGCAAAATCATTTCCCGAAGTTTGAATCTGGAAGGGAATTTTCCTCCCAATCCTGATACGACATTATACGGAATCTCATACACCCTAATAATGATGGATTGATTTGGTGTTTTAAGTTTATTTTATGAACAGTAAGGCTAATCGGGACTGGACCTACAGTTTAAAGTGGGATCCGAACCACTATGCGTCTCCACCGGGTATCGAACCCGGGACCCCTTGATTACAAGGCGACGACGCTACCACTGTGCCATCGGGGAGGCCTATATACACCCTAATAAATCACAAAATCAATAAGTGTCTTTGTTATGTTGCTAGAGTAACACATGATATAATTGTAAAGATTAGTGAGAATTCTAGGTAGGAATGTGTTCTGCAGTTTTCACAGAGGGGGGGGGGCAAGGCAGGCAACTGCCCCCCCCTCTAGCTACAGGCCTGGGGGTACTGTACCCCCCTTCAAAAATTTAGGTGGGTGCAATGTACCCCTGTAACTCCCCCCCCTCAGTTCCTGCGCCACTGGCTCCTATCACATTCAAGGATTATGTTTGCAATTGTTTTCATTAGTTTATTTCTTCTTCATTGTTGGGCAATTCCATGTGTGATAGAATTACCTTTTGGATAGCTATGTAATTACATATTTCCCTCTTATGATTACATATATAGTACAATATGTGACTTGTCGTGCTATATGTACTGACACAATGTAGTACAACTTCAAGCTTGCAAAAAATGTAAATTATTTGGATGTACTAGGCAGATAATTGTGTTTAACATCCATCTGATGGAATTACCTTCATGTAAACCTTCTTTGCAGGTGCATACTGACATTTTCCAATTTCTGTGAATTATGAACTTTTGTCTGAAATATTAATATTGGGAAAAATAGTTCAAAGCATGCTCATCATGCCAGGACATGAAAACAGATTTTTTTTGTACTCTGACACTTATTACTATCATCCCAAATAGTATGTGACGGAATTACCATTTGTCCAACTACGCTATACACATGTAATTGTGATTGATTGATTGAGTTAGTGTTTTAAGTTCACTTTATGCACAATAAAACTAATCGGGACTGGACCTAAAGTTTAAAGTGAGATCCGAACCACTATGTGCCTCCATCGGCTATCGAACCCGGGACCCGTTGATTACAAGAAGATTACCATACCACAATGCCATCGGGGTATTTAATTGGGTTGTTTTCAAAATAATATAATGCAGTCCAACTGAAAATTGGTTTTAATGATCAAAACTGTAATACAGTATTGGTCTTCTGAACAATGCAATAACAATATGATAAAATATTTAGTATCAGGTAACAAAGAATCAAAAGGTAAACTAAAATTCTCACTTTTTTTAAACGAAATCTACATATTTGGAAACTATATTGGCATAATTGCTTGGATAGGTCTAAGTTTAAAGTACTGGACTGTCAAAAACATATCGAACACACTGTTCAAAAACTAACAATACTGTTTGTTGGGATCTTGGTCAAGATGTGTTAAACAATCTCCTTCAGACAACTGGCAAAGAAATTCCATTCCATGAGAGTCAAGCTAAATAATGTTTCTGAGAATACTATTGTATATTTTCAAACAGGTATCACAACGAATTCCAACAAGGATGGTGGCAGTGGCTACTGAAAATAATAGAAAATAATGTAAAACAGCTTCGCGGAAAACGTGAGTATCTTAATTAGGTATCTTTGGTTGAAGTGGCTACCTGAGAAGAATTTAACACCTTGGATTGCAGGGTACAATGAAAATACTTCCTGCAAAAGCAACTCCAAAAATCAATGACAGCAAATTGTATGGCGAGATAGCACTTGAAGAGCCTCCTTGATGGTCTCTATTGCTGCTTGTAGTGTCCGAAGCACCTTTGATCATAATAATTTTCTTCCTTCTCTGCCTACTTCTGCATTGACATTAATCTGCTGTCTTAGCCATTATACTCCAGAAACATTGCAGATCAAAGTGAAAATGAGTTAGCAATATGTAGATAATAGATAACATTAAGATACCTCAGAAATACCACTTGGAGCAATTCCCAGGTATCACTGGTAATTCCATCACACACAGCTGGTAATTCCGTAACAGTGATGTACAGCCATTCCATGAACATTGCTGCACATGTGTGTTACACATGTGAGTAGTACCAAAATGTACCTTTGCCTTATGTATTAAAAGACGTGTATATCTCAGTTTACATACAAACAATAACATAGTGAAATATACCAATTTGTTCTTCTAGGGCACATTAATCTTACCGTACTATCATATTAGTTCCTTCTTACCATATACGGTGAGTTCATGAATCGTTAAAATGAGCAATTAACATATCATGCCATGTATATTGTGGCCATCTTGAAAAATACTGTTTCTAACCACCTGCCGTATTGTTTTTAATGAAACAACGGCATGTTCCATTAACTACAAGTATAACTCTTGTATGATATCATCTTCATTTTTATGTATAAAGCTTTTCAGTTTTTGGACTGGAGGTTGACATTTCCGTGGAATTGCCCTGTTATTTTCTTTCAGAAATAGAATAAGGATTAGAGGCTAGAAATTTTCATTAAGTAGCAGACACAACAGGCTATATTTATGAAGTCATATTTACGGCACTTATCAGACTTGCATAATTAATGAAGTAAACTTGGTAAGGATTTTTTTATGAGTGACAAAGTACATACACATTTGTAAATTTACTTTAAAATATCTATATATTTTTCAGTGTTCGAGATTAAGGAGAGCCAATGGCAGGGTTCTTTCCAGAGATTGAGGCAATCAAGGTTCTTTGAAAGAAAAGAAAAAATTCGCTTCCCCATAGCTTGAAATTGAAATGTACTTAAAGACTTGATTCAGACCAATCCCCTACCATATTTCATATGAGGTAACAAATTAATTTGTATTAAAACTAACTTAATCAACACTTTCTTAACAACAATAATCCACTTTAATTTGCATATCATGTTTAATTCTAAATTTACATTTTGTTGTTCTTTTTTACTGTTAATTTTATTATGGTTTTTGACACTCTCCTTTTCATGTGAAAATTCACCCATTATATTGGTATCAAAAACTGCACCATCGAAATTAAAAATCGGTTACTATTATTTTGATCTTCCATGCACGTATAAACAGAGTTTTTGTCTTGAGAAAAAAGTTACGGTGCTCTTTACAGTTGATTTGCTATGGTAACATGAAACTTGTAAGATTAATCACAAGAAATACAAAAATACTGTGATATTTTCACACATAATCACACTTTAGTCCACACGTTTCTACATTTTTTGTTAACACATACGATTATTAGTTTTTATCTATGGAAAAGTTGCAATACTGTATACCATTGCATACTACTAGATAAAAAGTACTGCCTATAAAATATATTACATATTTCCTGTTTACATTATAGTGAAACATTCTATTCACATATTCATAAATATCTATTCAACAATTTGGCAGTTGCCCAGCTAGTTTGCATGTCCTGCAGCACGCTTTAGAATAATATTCATGCGAGCATGAATTCAACCGAACAACAAGATCACATTTGGAATCTGCCAGACCGTCAGTGCAATTTGTGGGAATAGCTTTATCTGTAAAAGAATAAATTGAGATCAGAATGCACATACATATTTTTATTTCATTCATTCGAGAATTGTATATTTGTACTTGTGTGATAGAAATATTCCGTAAAATAATTAATGAAAACTTGACTGAATTACAAACTTGAAACTGAAGGGAATCTGAAGTAAGTCTTGAAGAGAATCTATTTTCATGGATATTTTTAGGTCCAAGGCACAAGAAAACATCCCTACATTACAATCTCCACACTTCAAGCATTGCTTATTATGGCAGTGACAGTGTCTCAAAGAAGCAGGGGGCGAATGTCCCCTACTGCTCCAAGCAAGCAAAAAAAAAATAATAAGTACATGAATCCATTTGTAGCCAAAAAATGAATATTTGAATTTTTGGTATAATGTTTTGGTGAATACTAATGTGACTGTCACAAAGAGAATGTCCCCCTTCTCTGCCTCTGAACTCACTTTTTTGTGCATACCCGCAACACTTCCCAGCAAGCAAAAAAATCTCAATTACCTAACATATGCATTTTTACATGACATTTAATGGTATATTAAATGTAACTGCCTCCCCCCAAGCATCCCTCACCCCACCGTCTCTCCTATATATTTTTCTGCACCGTCACTGCATTATGGATATGTTGGATAGATAATTTAACGAAAAGTTACACGAAATGAGTATGTCTGCCCATTCTGTTAGGCTGTCTCATAAGAGTATGTATGAGTCTAATTTTCTGACCATTTCTATTACTACTTATTGACTCTTAGCCAACTTACCTGGAACTGTAACACATTGAACAGCCAGTTTCAAATCATATTTGTTCGCAAATCCCATTCGATAGTTGTCGATGTAGCCAACATCCCACCTCACTTCGACCCATCCATGCTCTGTCACATTTTTTTCAACTGTTCCCTCTCTTGGGGGGTTTCCATCCTTTAGGAAAGAAAATGTGTTGTCTTACTATTTGTTTATGAAAGGAGTAAACACATTTGTAAAGATTTGCAATAAAGAGGAATAAAAAGTATGAATAAAAGTACAATTGCATCATGTAATTTAAACTAACCTTAAATATGAAGTCCCATTTTAATTCTGAGCTCAAAATCCTGGCAGTATTTTCAAGCAGAGTAAAGTATACAAATATGGAATGCATTTATATCTTTGTCATAACTAATTAAAAATTAAGCTAAAAGATAAAAATCACTTTCACTATCATTTACTTAGACTAGGAAGTTTTAATGTAGTACTGAGTTTAAATAAAAAAACATAGAAGTGTTAAAAAAAAATTATGAAAAATATGGATGTGTAGCTTTTTGAAAGTGACATGAGTAGTTTGATACGTTCAAGGCAATTAGACACGTCGTATTATTATACTATTAATATTAACTTAATAATACTCAGCGGTGAACGATGAGACTTGGTGAAGTACACAGACTCCTCTCAGGTACAGGGATAGAGTTAGGCAAAGACAATATCCACAGCACAGAGAAATAAAACCACATTACTGCAGTATGTATAAACTGAAAGGTTTTATTCTTTATTTATTGCAATTATAATGCAAATATACTTGAGACGAAGGCGAGGACTTCGCTTTGTCGATGAATTGACTAAACTAAAACGCATAAACTCAATGCGTGGCTATCGGCAAGCCTATGATCACATAGACCTAGCTTGCGCCCCGAACTACCACACCAAGAGATATGCAATGATAACTGAGCCAATATTTGCTCTTTAGCCTTTCATTTCCAAATTAATCCTTAGGCTAGCTTTATTATTTAACGTAGAATGGTTGCAGTATTGTGCATGTCATCAATGCATGGCTATCGGCGTACCTATGATCACATAGGCCTAGCTTGCGCCCCAAACTACCATACCAAGATGTATGCACAACAGCGAGGAGTTCTTTTTAATTTTAAAAGCTTGTCGATCCGTGGCGAAAAAGTGTGATGATTCTTACGCGATATCCTCATTTTTATACTATTTTCGAGAACACAGATTCAAGTACAGATTGAATTGAATTGAATTGAAAAGTCTTTTTATTTACTACAGAGCGATATTCAGCATTGGGCTGCTCTACCACCTAACTCTGGTGATTAAAAGTTACAATACATATATTTATAATACTGAAATCAAATATATAACATAACATGAATGAATTTGACATAAATGAAAAATAATAAAATTATAAGAGAATACAATGACAGATACATTAACACACACACACACACATGCACGCACACACACGTGTACATACGCAATTTCCAAATCGATACTAAAATAGCTTGCACACAGGTTGAAATATTCGTTGTGTCAGATAAGTGTTTGCAAAATACATGGTTTTACTTTACTTGATTCCTGTTGCTTAGTCGTACGAGCTAATGCTCAATTGTTGTATTTGCAATAAAAATAATACGACTTGTTCTTTTAAGTTATTGGGTGTTGTTGCAAAAGAAACATAATCGGGAAGAGCATTCCAAACCTTTGCAGACCAGAGAGAGATAAGGAGCCTTCGAAACTGACAGCAGAGTGCGGGGAATGTCGATTTTTCGCCGACCTCTAGTATTGTATGGATGTATGGAATTTCTAAATGTCAGTTTCTCGTGTAGATAACTAGGTGTTTGCAATTTTAATACCTTATATATTGTAGAACGCTGATGCAGAAGACGTCGCCTAGACATGTTAAGGATTTTGTATGTATTGAGCAAGGGTAGGATGTGCTGATTTCTCCTGATCGAGAGAACATAATGAATGCAAGAATTCTGTATTTTTTGTATTCTGTTCAATATTTTACGTTGTAAATTCGTGCCATACACCACATCACAGTAATCAAAAATAGGATATATTAGAGTTTCGATGAGATATAATTGTGTTTCTCTAGTGAAAAAGTCTCTCTTCCTGTAGAGTGATCTCATTATTGTTAGTGCTTTTGTGCGTTGCACTGAGATATGCGCTGACCAGGAAAAATTTGGATAAAAAATAAGGCCTACGTTTTTAACTGTTGATGCATAAATTAGGTTTTGGTTTTTAATTTTGATGTTAATTGTATCATAATTTACTATTTCAAGATAAAAGTTAGAGCCTAAAATTGTATATACGCATTTATTCTGGTTAATTGTGAGTCCATTTGCAGTGAGCCACTTGTTAAGGGCATGTAAATCATTGTTTAGATTATCTATCTTGTCATTGTTTAGATTACCTATCTTGTTTAACAAATCCGATGGTGATGACGATATCATCAACTGCGTATCATCCGCGTAACAATGTATATTACAATGGCTGATGGTGTTTGATATATCAGCGACGTATAAGGTGTATAAAAGGGGGGCCAGAATGGAACTCCTCCGTTTAATGTTATCGGTGATGATCCGGTGTCGGCAGGGTAAAAAACTCTGTCTTCTTTCGTGTAGATAAGATTGGAACCAGTTTATTACAGGCTTCGAAAAACTGTAGTATTTCATTTTTGCTAGGAGAAGGTTATGATTGACAAGATCGAAAGCTTTAGAAAGGTCTAATAATACTAGTATAGTTAGTTTTTTATCGTTAATTGAACGTAAAATATTTTCCGCGACAGATAACAATGCCGTGGTTGTACTATGAGAAGTACGGAAACCTGATTGAGAATCAGGTAGGATTTTATATTTTGCAATGTAATCTTTTAATTGTATAGATACTATCTTTTCTGTGACTTTTGAAAATATTGATAGAACGCTGATTGGTCTTAAATCGCTTAGAGAGGTTAACGTCTGCTTTTTGGGGAGCGGAATAACTCAAGCTTCTTTCCATGCATTTGGAAATTGGCCGGTTTTCAGAGAAAAATTTATAGTATGTGTGAGTGCCGGAAGTATGAAGGGAGGGGCCTGTTTAAGCATTTCGCACGTAATGTTGTCCACTCCTGCAGCATTTGATCGAATGCTGTACACTGCCTTTTCAACCTCAGAATCTTGAACCTGGCGAAAGGATAATTCATTTGCATCATTTCGGAAGCAGTTCTCCAAGAAATACTTGCACTCTTTTGCAATAATGGCATTGTCTCGAGGAACACTGTCGTAGACATTTGCAAAATGTTTATTAATTTCAGAGGGACTGCTCAGGTGAGGCGGAAGTTCTTCCGCGTTCCGTTTGCTACCGATGCCAATTGTTTTCAGGCTTTATCCCTGGGTTTTGCACAATGCAGTGACACGCTCGTCAAGCAGTGGTCTGAAGTTCCGATTGGGCTAGCGATTTCGAAAGAAGATACAATGTTGGGGTTGTCAACAATTATTAAATCTAACAATGTTTCAGAAGATTCTGTTATTCTAGTGGGTTTATCAATCAATTGTGTTAAACTATACGATTTAATAATATCTTTAAGAAACAGGGTCTCCGCTTTTTGTGTGCTGAGCATGTCGCAATTAAAATCACCTAGCATAAGGAAAGTGTCTACACTGGCATAGTTATCTGTAATAATTTCTTCCATGACGGCGAGATTTGTATAGGCTACATTCGGTGGACGGTAAAACGTGCAAATACCAAGTTTTAAGTCATTTACACTAACTATCATGCTAATATATTCAATATCATTGGCTTCGGATGGTCGGAAGTCTGCGAATTTTACTGCCAGCGCCGAGCGGGTAAATATGGCAATGCCCCCGCCTTCTTTCTTGTTTCTGTCGTTACGGAAAACCGAGTAACCGGGGATGTTGATTTCGTTCGTCCCGTCTGCGCTACAGAGCCAAGTTTTCATTATTATTACGATATCGTAAGCACGTTGGCGTACCACGAGCCTCAGTTAGTCTATCTTCGGGATTAAAGAACGAACGTTTGTATGTGCTATGCTGAGGTCGGATAAATTTGGCAACCTCTGCATCCGAACCAGGGTGTCGTGGGTCTTTGACCGAGTAACGAGGGTTGAGACTGTTTGATGGTCAGGCGGGTAGGGGTGGCTCTCTCTCATGACGTTTTCACCCATTCTTGAAAGAAAAAGGCGCTACTGTTTCTCCTTCCCTCCCCTCTCTCTGCGGCTGATCGGAATACATAGCTGTAGGGACATTCTTTGATCGAAAAAGCGAACAATATATCAAGGCAAGCACTTACCTGACTTACATGAAAATTTTTAAGACACACATCTAGGTTATTTCTTCTCTTCATCGGGTGGAGACGAGTACACAAACAATGTCACACAATCACACACACATTTACACACACTATTGCTTGAGACGAAGACACAAACACATAATATTTTAATGGCAAAATAGAATTAAAGATATTTAGATTATTAGTTTTCATGGTTTTTGTAGAATACTCTTCCTACGAGCGACATAGGAGGCACTTGCTGCTGTCCCAGAGTTGTTGTTTTTTTTTTGTTTTTTTTTTCCGCGTATTACGGCTTGATTGTTTTACAGGTTTGATAGTTGTCTACACGATGTGACATAGTGTTTCGTGTTACCTTTCCTGATCACTATTTCCCCATCTTCCGTGTACACCTGTTTGAGACCGAACTTCTCGATGGCCTTCCTGAGAATCTGTAGCCATTCACTGGAGAGATCTTCTCTTATGGAGATTCCAGAGTTTTTTAGTTTTCTTTTGTTCCTGAAAACTAGCGACCTTGACCTGTAATTTGTAAATTTCACGATGATGCCTCTGTGCGACCTGGGAGACTTCGGTCCTACCCTGTGCGTACGGCATAAATCACCGTTGCTTACATGAACCCCTAAATGCTCCTCAAAAAGAGACAGAGCGATGTTGTCGGTACTTTCCCCTTCGGTCTCTGGAATTCCAAAGATTTGTATACTATTTCTTCTTTGGTATTGTTCCAGATCCTCGTGTTTTTTCTTGCAAATTTCAGATATTTTCGTCTCTGTCTGCGAGTTCCTCGCAAAGAGAGTTGACTTCTTCCGAATTGAACTTCATCGTTTCTGTCAAACGATCCACCACAGCTTTTGTGATCGATTCAATTATGGAATCTGTGATCAGTTTTAGCACTTCTGGGGTTTGCACCGCTGATTTCACTTGCTCGCAGATCTCTCTGACGAAGGCCGCTGTGTCCTGCAGGGGTGACTGACCTCCAGCTGCTGCTGATGCTCCGCATTTTCTGGGCGCCATGGCTGCTGCTTTGTTCGTGTTCACAAGCGAGAGAAACTATTCAATATTTCGTTAGAGTGACTGGAGTGGGAAAGTATATCTATACAGAAATCGTTCACACCATGGACGTCCACAGGATTTTTTCCAGGGAGGGGCAAGAAAGGTATTTTTTCCAGGGGGGGCAACATGGCATATTTTCCCCAATAATTGTGTTCATCCCTCAAAAAACATTTCTTAAATTTGAATTTATCACGTTCGTGCAATAATTAACACACATTATTGTGGCTGAAATTAAATTATATGTGTGAAATATGTAATATTAGGTTGACTTTCGTTTTCCAGGGGGGGCCACGGCCCCCCCTTGCCCCCCTTACGGACGCCCATGGTTCACACTATCACTTACGAATCAGTTTCTATGAAACAACACCGCTTATCCTCTTTACACCTGCCTTTGTATAACGAAATTCTGGGAGCGCAACTTACACACGTTCACTCGGCCATGTGACAATTCTTTCTAAATGATGATCACTCACTATCTACAAAAGGATACTATCCACAAAACTGACATCTACACATGTTTAGAAATACAAATTCACATAGTGCACTCTCACAAACATGAAGATACATTAAACTACTCATAATAGAGCATAAAATACAATAAACATTAAACAAAAGTTATACATTAAAATAAGTTGCAATATTACATATAATAACACAACATTTAAGTGTCCTTTCTTAAAGTATAATATATCAGTAACATATTTTAAAGTTGTGACGTTACATAAAAATATGGATCATATCATCTGCCCCTTCCTTTCGGAAACTAAGTTTCAGGAAGGAAGTTATCTACCTGGAGGAAACTTAGTTTTAAAGTACAAACTCTTTCTTCTTATCCTCCGAAAAATGCACTAGTTTTAGGTTATCCATGTTAACCTTACCATATAATTCTTTAGTCTTTGGAATTAACAATGTCACAACATTATTTCCCACTTTGTCCACTAGATAAGGTCCTATCCACAACATAAATAACTTTTGAATGGTCCTAACTAGTGACGAGCTTAAGAAATGGTTTTTAACCATCACAAAGTTTCCAACTGTCACTGTCTTGGTGTTTCCCTTCTGTTTTAAATCCTTCGACAGCTTCTTCTTCTCCCTGACTTGGGCTAAGAATAATTTGGACTTCCAATCCGGTTGGGCTTCTTCCCGTTCGGGCCAATTGAAATGTGTTAGGATCTCTCTGGGTATAGGATGATTGAAGAATAGTTCAGCAGGCGAATATCCAGTGGTCTCGGAAATAGAATAATTAATCAGCAAAACGACTGAAGGCATATGTTACCATCAGGCTCACCAAAATTTAAGGAGCTTATACAAGATGAATATCATGGCACAGTAACATCTCATTGTTTCACTTTATCAGTTCTTCATTCAGGAGCTTTCATTAGGCTATAGGTATGGGATATGGAGATCGATACACAGGTTCTGTGGTGGTGAGTTCAATCTCACACTGGAAGTTTTTAATAGTACCTGGTCTCTCGGAAAATACATCTCTATGCTTCAATAAGACTTCTTTCAATTTGCTTCTACCCCTTTCACATAAAGTCTCATTCGCATTGACCTTCTGAAGAATGTCGTCAGGACTAGCCATCCACTGATCGACATGGGAATCTTCATGAACTTTTCTTACATATGTCCCTGTCGAAGATCCATTATTCACGAGGTCCTGCTCTACCGGAACTCCGTCTACGGTGAGGGATAACTTCTCGTGCTGTAGGTCAATTCCTGCTTCATATTTCCTGAGGAATGGGTAGCCCAAAATAAAGTCAGCTTCGAGACCTTTCAAGACAAACATGTCCTCTAATAAATTTCTTCCAGCAATCTCTACATATACTTGTCTACATCCCACAACTCTAGTTTTGTTTCTCCCAGTGAAATCAGTCAGCCTAACATCTGGACATGTTTGTAACTGCAATGATGGCAGCTTCTCTTTAATCTTCTTCCAAATGGCGTAGCTCATGAGATTACATTCGCTGCCAGTGTCCAGAACACAAATAAAATCGCCGCCTGTTACAGTTGCTTTAATTAACGGAGCCCTGGGTAAATTTTCCTTTCTAACTGCCTGTTGTAGTGCTCTATCTAAACTTTGTTCTCCTTCATTGAGAGTCAGCACAACAAAAATATGATTATCTTCACTATTTATAACGCTGTCATCTGTTCCCAGAGAAGTCCAAGATTTTAGCCCAACCGTGATCGGGAACGAAGAATTCACGTTGGGCGACTGGCTAAATCTGACTGCATACCACTCGGATTAGCACTAGTCGATGGTGCCCAACAAAAGTATCTTGTTATGTCGACGCTTTGACATTGCTCGTTCATCAAACGTGAAGCAGAAGGTTCAAATGGAGGCGCCGTCGCTCTGAAGTTACTGGGTTCAGAGGCGTTACGTGAAGAGTCACGGGAATGGTCTTCTGGATCAGATCTGGAACGACGCGGCCCACGTGCGTAGTTGTTCCTGCCATCCCTTCTAGGAGGATTACGTCGTCTGTTGTAATTGGAATATCCATTCTTCTGGTTCTGCATAACTTGTCTGACTCTGGGTTTTTGGTTTCCAATTCTATTTTGTCTAGGAGCATTTCCCTGACCTGCACCTTCTCTATTCCACACCGGCTTCCAACTGTCTTGCTCCTCAAGCACCTTGAATCTTTTAAAAAAATCAGCAAGCTGTCGTACAGTTAGAGGAGAATTAGCCAAACTCAAACTGCGGGCTCTATATGGAAGCTGGGAGATGATTAAGTTCACTATCTCGGGTTCTACATAACGGGCAGACAGATTGCGGTAGGCTGAGTAAATGTACCAAGCGTATTCCTCCATAGTCATACCAGACTCCTTTGAATATCTGCGAGATCTCACTGCCATCAGCTGCCTCTCTTTGGCCTCTTCAGAAGCATATTGCTTGCGAAAACAGCGGCAGAAATCAGAATAGGACCTGAATTCCAACTGATTTGCTCGAAACCAATGCTCAGCCTGGCCTTTCAATAACCGAGGAATAATTTCCAATCGATATTCGTATGGAACTTGCATTAAATCAAAGTTTATATTAAGTTCTTTTAAAAACTGTTCAGCATTCTGGGCTTCCAGGTCTCCCTTGAACTTGGATAAGGAATTAAGGTCTGCCATCCTTGGGGTTCCTGTCGTTGCTGATCGCTGAGTTCGCGGTGGTGACTCATCCGACCCGCTTGTCACATTTCCATGCCTTTGTGTTCGCTTCCTGATATTGATACTGAGAGTCAGAGCTGGTGCTGGAAGAGGAGGAACTGCGATCTTTCTTCCTTTCTATACGTTTCCTCTTTGCCCCTTCTTCATAAGGACGATACCGTGCCCTGCGAGATTCACGCTCTCTGTAACCTCTATCATCGCCCAAAAGACTAAAGGTAGGTGGAACTGCAAAGGCCACTTCATTAGCTCTTCAATCAGCAGTACCTCGTGGGCGACAGACTTGTTTGTCTTCCCTAGTTCTCTCTCTGCCGGCTCTGTACATCGCTTCTTTTAGTTCAATGTTCATGGTTGGCAACACTGCACTCTCAGTAACTGCAGACGGATGACCAGCTGCTCGAGATCCAGTTTCTGTTTCCGTTTGCCGGGTAATGTGCATGGTCTCTAACTGATTCGTAAGTTGTTCTACTTGAGTCCTTATTTCCTCAACATCCTTGCTTCTTTGAGACACAACTACTGAAATCTGACTAACATTTTCTTGGACGTCAGCCCGGAACTGTATTTTGTCAGTCTCGGCCTCGGCCAACATCTGTTCTATTGTCAGCTGTTTTTCAATAATCCTATTGCACTCTCCAGTAATTCTCGAGTTAATATCCTACCTTTCAAATACACAGCATACTTCTCAACTCCAAAGATTATGGCCAAACATTCTAACTCATGGATGGAGTAATGGCGTTCGTTTTCCTTCAGTTTTCGGCTTGCATACTGAATGACCTTCCTCTCTTCACCATCCATTTGGAAAAGAATACTACTCAATCCTTTCCCAGAAGCATCGCATTGGATACAGAATTCCTGTTCAAAATCAGGCTGTGCTAATTCAGCATCTCTTACAAGTTCATTCTTCAGTAGCTGGAAACTTTGTTCTTCCTCGTCTCCCCAAATCCAACGTTGATTTTTACCTAACAGCTTGGTGAGCGGTTCAGATTTAGCTGCAAAATTTTCAATGAATTTCCGCCTCCAGTTGACGAGGCCAAGAAATTTCCGAACATCCTTTCTAGTTTTAGGTTTAGGAAATAATTTAACGGCTGAATTTTTGTCTGGTTGGATTTTGATAGCATCTCCAGAAACAATGTGACCCAAGTAGGTAATTTCCTTTTTGACAAATTCACATTTTCGCAGCTTTACAGTCATCCCCACTTCTTGGAGTCGCTGCAACACTTCGTCCAGATGTTCGAGATGCTTGGAGAGTTCTTTGTCGAAAATCAGCAAGTCATCCATATATTGAGTTAGATACTCTTCGGTTTCAGGACCAAATACAGCATGCATGGCAGCTATGAAAATTGACACAGCACTAGAGATACCAAAAGGCATTCGAGCAAACATCCACTGACGTCCTTTATAGGAGAAGGCAGTACATGGTTGGCAGTCAGTTTTTACAGGGATCTGTAAATATCCAGAAGCCAGATCCAGATTTGTAAAATAACGAGCGCCTTTAAATTTTTGTAAGGCATCCGAAATGGGCTCAACTGAATTTCGTGGAACACGTACAATTTTATTCAAATTTCTGAAGTCAATGCACTGTACCGTCAGGCTTGTCGACTACAATTAAAGGGTTCAAGTAAGGGGAATTACAAGGCATTATAACACCCCATTGTCTCCACTTTTCTAATTCTTCCTCCAGGAGTTTCCTTTTTGCTATAGGTATGGGATATGGAGATCGATACACAGGTTCTGTGGTGGTGAGTTCAATCTCACACTGGAAGTTTTTAATAGTACCTGGTCTCTCGGAAAATACATCTCTATGCTTCAATAAGACTTCTTTCAATTTGCTTCTACCCCTTTCACATAAAGTCTCATTCACATTGACCTTCTGAAGAATGTCGTCAGGACTAGCCGTCCACTGATCGACATGGGAATCTTCACGAACATTTCTTACATACGTCCCTTTCGAAGATCCATTATTCACGAGGTCCTGCTCTACCGGAACTCCGTCTACGGTGAGGGATAACTTCTCGCGCTGTAGGTCAATTCCTGCTTCATATTTCCTGAGGAATGGGTAGCCCAAAATAAAGTCAGCTTCGAGACCCTTCAAGACAAACATGTCCTCCAATAAATTTCTTCCAGCAATCTCCAGATATACTTGTCTACATCCTACAACTCTAGTTTTGTTTCTCCCAGTGAAATCAGCCAGCCTAACATCTGGACATGTTTGTAACTGTAATGATGGCAGCTTCTCTTTAATCTTCTTCCAAATGGCGTAGCTCATGAGATTACATTCGCTGCCAGTGTCCAGAACACAAATAAAATCGACGCCGGTTACAGTTGCTTTAATTAACGGAGCCCTGGGTAAATTTTCCTTTCTGCCTGCCTGTTGTAGTGTTCTATCTAAACTTTGTTCTCCCTCATTGAGAGTCAGCACAACAAAAAGATGATTATCTTCACTATTTACATCGCTGTCATCGGTTTTCAGAGAAGTCCAAGATTTTAGCCCAACCGTGATCGGGAACGAAGAATTCACGTTGGGCGACTGGCTAAATCCGACTGCATACCACTCGGATTAGCACTAGTCGATGGTGCCCAACAAAAGTCTCTGGTTATGTCGACGCTTTGACGTTGCTCGTTCGTCAAACGTGAAGCAGAAGGTTCAAACGGAGGCGCCGTCGCTCTGAAATTACTGGGTTCAGAGGCGTTACGTGAAGAGTCACGGGAATGGTCTTCTGGATCAGATCTGGAACGACGCGGCCCACGTGCGTAGTTGTTCCTGCCATCCCTTCTAGGAGGATTACGTCGTCTGTTGTAATTGGAATATCCATTCCTCTGGTTCTGCATAACTTGTCTGACTCTGGGTTGTTGGTTTCCAATTCTATTTTGTCTGGGAGCATTTCCCTGGCCTGCACCTTCCCTATTCCACACAGGCTTCCAACTGTCCTGCTCTTCAAGCACCTCTAACCTTTTCAGAAAGTCGGCTAGCTGCCGTACAGTTTGAGGAGAATTAGCTAGACTCAGACTGCGAGCTCTATATGGAAGCTGGGAGATGATTAAATTGACAATCTCAGGTTCTATGTAATGGGCAGACAGATTGCAGTAGGCTGAGTAAATAGACCAGGCATATTCCTCCATGCTCATACCGGACTGCTTTAAGTATCGGCGAGATCTCACTGCTGTCAGCTGCCTCTCTTTGGCCTCTTCTGAAGCATATTGTTTGTGAAAACGACGGCAGAAATCAGAATAGGACTTGAACTCTAACTGGTTTGCTCGAAACCAATGCTCAGCCTGGCCCTTGAAAAGCCGAGGAATAATTTCCAATCGGTATTCGTATGGAATCTGCATTAAATCAAAATTGATATTAAGTTCTTTTAAGTATTGCTCACCATTCTGGGCTTCCAGGTCTCCCTTGAACTTCGACAAGGAATTAAGGTCTGCCATCCTTGGAGTTCCAGTCATTGCTGATCGCTGAGTTGTTGGCGGCGACTCATCTGGCCCGTTCCTTGAATTTCCATGCCTTCGTGTTTGCTTCCTGATTTTTGCTTGATACTGAGAGTCAGAGCTGGTGCTGGAAGAGGAGGAACTGTGATCTTTCTTCCTTTCTAGACGTTTCCTCTTTGTCCTTTCTTCATAAAGACTGTGTCGGGCCCTGCGAGATTCACGCTCTCTGTAACCTCTGTCATCGCCCGAAAGACTAAAGGTAGGTGGAACAGCAGATGCCACTTCATTAGCTCTTGAATCAGCAGTAACTCGTGGGCGACAGACTTGTTTGTCTTCTCTAGTTCTCTCTCCACCGGCTCTGTCCATCGCTTCATTTAGTTCAATGTTCATGGTTGGCAACGCTGCACTCTCAGCAACTGCAGACGGATGACCAGCTGCTCGAGATCCAGTTTCTGTTTCCGTTTGCCGGGTAATCTGCATGGTCTCTAACTGATTCGTAAGTTGTTCTACTTGAGTTTTTATTTCCTCAACGTCCTTGCTTCTTTGAGACACAATTACTGAAATCTGACTAATATTTTCTTGGACCTCAGCCCGGAACTGTATTTTGTCAGTCTCGGCCTCGGTCAATATGTGTTCCATCGTCAGCTGTTTTTCAATAATCTTATTACACTCCTCAGTGAATCTCGAATTAATATCCTCTACATCGATGCGAACACTTTCCGTGGCTTTATTAACATCGGCTGTCAAGCTACGCCGGAACTCATCAAAGTCTATCTCCCTAGCCTGCCGGATTTCCTCAGAGAATCACGCCCTACTTTCCTCGTTCTCAGACTTCAGTTGTTGAATCTCACAGGCCATCTCGCCTATTTCAGCTCTTAATACTTTCATAGATTCATCGTGCTGCTTACCGATATCATCCTTTAGCAACGCACATTGTCTGAGGATATCTTCCTTTAATATGTCAGATTGTCTACAGATATCAGCCTTCAGTGCTTCAGACTGTTTGCAGATATCAGCTTTCAGTGCTTCAGACTGTTTACACATATCAGCCTGCAATGTTTCAGACTGTTTGCAGATATCAGCTTTCAAGCTGGTAATGGAATCAGCTTGCTGTTTAATATCAGCCTGCAGTGTTTCAGACTGTTTGCTAATATCATTGCTAATATCAGCCTGTAATTTTTCCATACTTTCGACTTGTTGCTTGCTAATTCCTTCAATCATGGCTTTTAATGCTTTGAACATATTTAATGGATCAGATGAACTATCCGTAGACAATGATTCACAATCTTTACAAACCAAATCGGTAGCATCATGGCTTTCAGTTCGAATATCTAAGCTACAACATTCATAATGTAGAAGCCTTGTACATTTCTTTCTTTATTAATGGCCCGACAACAATCAGGAACATTAAGCTCTGAACTTGAAGCAAGATTTTTATTTGCGCTACGCAAATGCTTCTTTTCCATTTAGAAAAGAAATAGCTCTGTGCTTTTCTACAACTATGAAAGTTCAGTGTTCTTGCACAATTAATCTCAACTTTAAACAATTGTCTTGCCCTTGTATCTTATACACTACAATATCGAGCCAACACGTTGAGCTGCCACTTGATACGTTCAAGGCAATAGACACGTCGTATTATTATACTATTAATATTAACTTAATAATACTCAGCGGTGAATGATGAGACTTGGTGAAGTACACAGACTCCTCTCAGGTACAGGGATAGTGTTAGGCAAAGACAATATTCACAGCACAGAGAAATAAAACCACATTACTGCAGTATGTATAAACTGAAAGGTTTTATTCTTTATTTATTGCAATTATAATGCAAATATACTTGAGACGAAGGCAAGGACTTCGCTTTGTCGATGAATTGACTCAACTAAAAAGCATAAACTCAATGCGTGGCTATCGGCAAGCCTATGATCACATAGACCTAGCTTGCGCCCCGAACTACCACACCAAGAGATATGCAATGATAACTGAGCCAATATTTGCTCTTTAGCCTTTCATTTCCAAATTAATCCTTAGGCTAGCTTTATTATTTAACGTAGAATGGTTGCAGTATTGTGCATATCATCAATGCATGGCTAACGGCGTACCTATGATCACATAGGCCTAGCTTGCGCCCCAAACTACCATACCAAGATGTATGCACAACACCGAGGAGTTCTTTTTAATTTTAAAAGCTTCGTTGATCTGTGGCGAAAAAGTGTGATGATTCTTACGCAATATCCTCACTTTTATACTATTTTCGAGAACACAGATTCAAGTACAGATAAATCACTCACTATCAACAAAACTGACATCTACACATGTTTAGAAATACAAATTCACATAGTGCACTCTTGCAAACATGAAGATACATTAAACTACTCATAATAGAGCATAAAATACAATAAACATTAAACAAAAGTTATACATTAAAACAAGTTGCAATATTACATATAACAACACAACATTTAAGTGTCCTTTCATAAAAGTATAATATATCAGTAACATATTTTAAAGTTGTGACGTCACATAAAAATATGAATCATATCAAGTTAATGGTAAGCTTTCGGGTGGAATCGATAACTAATTAACCGATTGGAAAAGATTGATAATTGATCAATAACCAATTAATTAATTACCTGCACAGTGAGTGATTGACGTAAGTTAATTTTATAATAAACCTAATCAATGGATCGATCGATTGGCAGGTGTTTGATTGGTGATTAATACAGGTAACATAAGGTAATGGTATAGCCATGTTTCACCTACATTACAAACTATTGATTTGTGGCTTCGAGCAGCCATGATTGAGGCCAGTTCTTGTACACATATATAACACAGTGCAACAAATTTGAACTTTTTGTCTTGCCACGAGATGAAAGAAAGTGTTCTTTACTAAATCAAATATGCTGATTACAAAAATGAAATCAGAAATGTTCCATTACGTACCAATTTTTCTGGAGAAGATATGCCACATGTACCACTTAGCCTATATTTCATATAGTTAGCAGTATATTGTAATTCATGAAGAACAAAGTAGCAACTTTCGAGACACTTGGAAACTACTCCATTACAATACAGGAGGAACCTGTAGCTGGATAAAATACAGATCAGGGAACAAAATTAATTGTTTGTATTACAAAACATAAAAAAATGTACGAGAAAGCTGCAAAAAGCTTGAAATGTATTTACAAGTTAGAAACATGTTCTGGAAACTTTCCGTTTGTGGGTGGATGGTGAAACTTCTTGTAGGAGTGTCCAGCAGTAATCTGCCAAAAGGTTTGGTGACCACCTTCCCTAATATCGTCTTTCCATGGCAGCGATATCTTGGTGAAATCGCTCACCATGTTCGTCACTCACATCTCCAAGATTAGGCGGGAAAAAATCCAAATGAGAATGCAGGAAATGTATTTTCAAAGACATGTTGCACCCCATAGCCTTGTAACAGTCCAGCATGTGTTCCGTCAGTTCCCTGTAATTGTCAGACCTGATGTTACCCAAGAAATTGTTGCATACATCTTTGAAGGCAAGCCAAGCTGCCTTCTCAGTACTGTCAGCAACTCTTCAAAGGTTATGTCTTTCATCAAGTCACGAATCTGAGGTCCAATGAAAATACCTTCTTTAATTTTTGCATTACTAATCGCAGGAAATTTGGACAGTAAAAATTGAAAACCCTTGCCATCTTTGGCCATTGCTTTCACAAAATTCTTCATGAAGCCCAATTTCAGATGGAGCGGTGGTAACAGCACACTGTCTTTGTCAATACATTTTTTCACCCAGATTGAAGCTATCTCTCGAAGGCCACTGTTTCACTACATAATGGGTCTTTCTGTGCCCTACTGTCCCAGTAACACAAGAAACAGCAATATTTTGTGTAACCAGTCTGCATTCCCAGCACAACCCCAGGACTTTGAGATCAACACAGATTTTCCATTTGTGGTTTGAATAGCCAATATACTTCAGAAGTAGTTTCATTTTCTCCTAGGTTTCTTTTAACTGAATGGAATGGGCCACTGGTATCGAAAGTTTCTCGTTTCTGTTATGCAAAAGAACAGCTTTGAGACTACTTTTTGAGGAATCTATGAATAGGCGCCATTCTTCCGGATTGTGAATCATTCCAAATTCTGTAAGCAGTGCCCATTTATGTCATTACAATATACCAGACACACTGCCATTGAGAAAAAAGTGGAAAGACCAAGCTGTCATTTACGGAAATATATACTAGTGTTTGGTTGTAGCAGGTTTTTTTCTTGAAGATGAGACCCAAGCAATTCTGCTTGCCTTTTTGAAATACTTAGATCTCTTACTTCAATTCTGCCTGTGACAATGGCTGTGGTTGGGGCTGTGATTTAGATGGCGTGTAATCAAGATCTTAGTGATCTATGGTTGGTCACTACCATCGTCTGTTTCATCTTCCAGTGTCCATTCCACTGGTGGTTTTGGAACTGGGAGAGAATCAGAATGCGGAACTGGGCGCATTGCAGATTCCAAATTTGGATATGAAACTGTGTGTTTTGATTTACTTGAGATTCCTGTTACTTTCGTTAAACAAAAGTAGCAATCTTTTATGTGGTCTCTAGGTTCCCTCCACAACTGTGGTATGGCAAATGGCATAAATGGGTGGTTTCCATGCAACCAACCTCTTAAATAGCAAGAGCAACGTGAGCAACAGTTCTGTGGTGCCCAACACTTACCCTAATCTACCTTTCATTCAAAATACAACTCGTACGCCTTTTTGACGAGCGGGGAAATGGGATGTTTTTGGGACTTCGTCGTAAACTCGCCTCACACATAACAGAAAAGGTTTGGCGAATTAACACACTTCCTAGACATCGCTGAACACAAGAAACACGCGGACACACATAAACAGTATTCTTCACATTAGGAGTTTTGCACGACACGCACTGCAGGAACAGACACTGAGTGATCCCACTAGCAACTGACTGATGCAAATAACTACAACTCCACTATACCTCAACCAAGTGGCTATCTATCTCTTACCTCTCCACCCCTCTCCTATGCAGTGTCGAGCCCTAGTAACAGACTGTGCTGATAAGCGCCGCGACAAAAATAACATGCAGTCGTGCGCTGATAAAATTGCATTTCCTGAGAAAAGTTTAGGTGATAGGGAAAAACGGTTTTCACTATCGTCATTAGGGCACTGAACTCCATAGGAATCACATGTTTTTGTTCTGCGGCAATTTTCATTGTCGCACAGTGTAATTCACACAGGCAGGCAGGGGACACTAACACAGACATGCATGATTTAAAATAAACGTGCAGTTGGTGCAAATGTGACAAATGCTAGATGGTGGATATTCCATTGCAAATGACAAATAAAATTGGCCACAAACATGGCAGCTATGTGCATCCTGACATCACATGAAATCCCACCTATAGGTAAACATAATAGTAAGGATGTATGAGCAAGTGATTGATTGATAGGTGACTGTGAGATGAATATTCAACAGGTGATCAATGGAGTGACTAGTGATTGATCGATCTATGGATAGGTGATTGAATGAGTGAGAGGTGATTGATAGGAGAACATGTAAGAAGTTGATGGTGATAAACATGCAGAGCTGGTCACATGACAGATATGAGGAAGTAGTCCTAATTAATGAGAGTGTGGGTTGTGTAAGAGTCATGGGAGTGTCAACATGCAGATGTGTTGCAGCTGTGGAAGTTCCCTGCAAGTATGGGAAGTTCAATAGATGTCGAGGCGTGGACAACTGCGATGATCTGTGGGCAGAGCTGCAGCTGTCCGACATAGCTAATTATGAGTGGGAATCTGGTGTCACGTACACAAACTGCGTTGCTATTCTTTGAAATAAAGGACCATAGATGGCAGCAGGTAAGAGGAACAATGGTTATAAAAGATGCTGCATAAATCAGTTTGGAAAGTG